>NC_063449.1:26743963-27054394 GCF_020379485.1 Brassica napus
TATTAAATTATGTATTTGTAATATTCGTTCATATTATATTCATTAAGTAAATATTTATTTTTCTGCATCTTAAACTATCTATTTTTTTTACGAATGTATGATATCATATAAAAAAAATGAGTATAGAGTTAAATAGATAATTTTGAAAACAGAAATTTTTCTTTCGTGTGCGATATCATGTAAATAGTGATCCGTCCAGTTAACAAAAACCATGATTTTTTTATGTGTAATTTTTTTTGTTTTGACCATTTATAACAAAATATTTAAAAAATATTTTTAGAATTTGTTTGAAAAATATGAAAATTACATTTTAAATTAAAATTAGCCTAAAATATGATAAGTTTTGATGTAAACGAAAACTTAAATTATGTCAAAAATAATGATATTCAATGATAATAACAATTTTAATTGATTATTTTTAAAAAAATACATTTACAAAAATATTGTTTGAAAGAAAATTCATTTATCTTTCAAATATAAAATGAAAATATTATAATTAAATAATAAAAAATATAAATAAAAACCATAAATTTAGCAAATGACAAGTGAGTTATATTATGATAAAATTTTCTTTCTAACAATTTATCAAATGGCAAATGAGTTATGAGCAAATAATACCATATAATTTTTAAAAATATAGTCGTTCTTAAATATTTTTTGAATAAATAATTATTTTTAAATTTATTCAACTGAAAATAATATCCGTACGATTGTGTGAGTCAAATTCTAGTTTTATTGATGCATGTTATATATTAGTGCTGCATGTTTTAGGTAACATTTTAATGATGCACATTTTTAAAAATCTCCATTATTAAAATTAGAGAAATTCTTGGGTTCACCCTCTAGGGTGAACCTCTAGATTCACCAACCAATAGTGTTTGAGTATTTGATATTTGATATCTTTTAAAAAAGAAAATAAAATTAAATATCCAAATTAGATTATATTTTTAAAATAAAATAATAAAAATACATAAAATAGTTACAAAACATAAATTAATTAATATTGTTAAGTCTTCAGCAAAATACTAAACCCTATACCCTAAACCCTAAACGTTAAACCTTAAACCTTAAACTTTGGATAAACTCTAAACCGTTGAAAAATCTTAAACCCTAAATCATACATTAAAAACTAAATTTTAATAACACTAAAACCTAAATCCTAATCACTAAACCCTAAACCCTTGGGTAAACTCTGAACCCTTGGATAAATCATAAACTCCAGGGTTTAATTTTAAATATTTTTGATTTAGAGTTTATGATTTATCCAAGGGTTCAGGGTTTATCCAAGGGTTTAGGGTTTAGTGATTAGGATTTAGGGTTTAGTGTTATTAAGATTTAGTTTTTAATGTATGGTTTAGGGTTTAAAATTTTCCAATGGTTTACGGTTTATCCAAGATTTAAGGTTTATAATTTAGGGTATATGATTTAGTATTTTACTAACGGTTTAACAATATTTATTTATTTATTTTTTGTAACTATTTTTATGTATTTTTATTGTTTTATTTTGAAAATATAACTTATTTGGAAATTCAATTTTGTTTCCTTTTTTAAAAGATATCAAATATCAAATACTCAAACACTATTGGTTGGTGAATCTAGAGGTTCACCCTAGGGGGTGAACCCAAGAATTTCTCTTAAAATTATGCACGTAAGGATAACTCATGAGTTTTTTTACTTGATTAAATGACATTATGTCCAAATTTATTTAAGGATATTTCATTAAGGTAACTGAAAAAGACAAACAATAAAATAAGAAGTTTAAATTAATTTAAGCATATTTCATTAATGTAACTGAAAAGACAAGTAATAAATTAGACAGTTTTATTCGTTTTAGGATATTTCATAAATGCAACTGAAAAAGACAAGAAAACAAAAGGAGTTTAATTAATGAAGTAAGAACATTTTCAAATGGTTCTCTTTTAATAATATATATTTCATTAATGTAACTGAAAAGACAAGTAATAAATTAGACAGTTTTATTCGTTTTAGGATATTTCATAAATGCAACTGAAAAAGACAAGAAAAAAAAGAGTTTAATTAATGAAGTAAGAACATTTTCAAATGTGTACTTCTCTTTTAATAATATAGATAGATTTCATTAATGTAACTGAAAAGACAAGTAATAAATTAGACAGTTTTATTCGTTTTAGGATATTTTATAAATACAACTGAAAAAGACAAGAAAAAAAAAGAGTTTAATTAAAGAAGTAAGAACATTTTCAAATGTGTACTTCTCTTTTAATAATATAGAAGTGTTTCATATTAATTTTAGGGAAATTAGTTAGAATAACTTACATTTTATGAGAAATTACTAGAGTAACACACACAAAAAAAGAAAAATGTGATATGTTACAAAAGTTCGGAAATACCCCATCGTCTCATTAAACACATGTCTAATAAAAAAAAACCCTTAGCCAAAAAAGAATTACTTCACGATTTCCCCCTTTCTCATTAGACATGAACCCTAAATCCCAAACTGTCAATTCTTCATCAATCAAGGCTCACTTATTTGTCAATTGATTTCTCCTTGATTCCGACTTCGTAGCACCGTTTTCTATCACTAAAAACTTCGGATTCACAAAGGGAAAGTGATTTAGAGAGTCAAATCCGACGATCCAAAACTACGTTTTCAAATCCGCTTTCTACTCTTATTCTCGTTGATTTCTTCAGTAGTACAAACTCGTATCCGCCTCAATCTGTTTTGTTGACACATAAATCGTGCCATCAAGGGTAAGTCAGCCAAAATTTAGATTTTGGTGGTTCTGAGTATCATTGATTTGGATTTTACCTTGATCCAGAGCTGGTAGTTGGGTTCTTAATTGATAGTAATACGGGTTTCATTGCATCTCTGTTTCATATGTTCTTAATTGATAGTTGGTAATTAGATTTTAACATATGTTTTCCTAACTACATTGTACACCTTTTATAGAGGGATGACTAAATCAAACAGTGCAAAAACATATCCAGCAAGGTTGTATGAAGAGGGGAAACGTCCATTGCAACATCGAAGCATGAATCACAACTGTCACTTGGCTGGTTTGCAGATGGTCGAGGAAGCAGTTGGCTTTGATGCGTGGGAATCCATTAAAACATCATCTGTTGGAGTTATTGTGAAGTTGAAAGAGCTGGATTATGCCTGGTCAGCCAAGGCAGTTCACCATTTATTGACAAACCAATTGGTGGTTAATAATATCCATGAGATATGGTCTGCTATAGAAGGTCAACCAATTAGGTTATCGCTATATGAGTTTGGTCAAATTACAGGTTTAAATTGTATCCATACATAGGGAACTCAACTGTGAAGAGGATTATAACTGGGGTCTCTAAAGCCCACTATGATCCCTTAGCTAAAGTTGATGAGACAAAATTTAAGAAGCTACTGGATTATCTGCAAAGTATTGTGTAAGTGTAAAGATTAACATGTCTTATTTATTCCTAATAAATCATTACTGTTAAACTAACTTGAGCTTGTTTTTATTCATTTAGTGATGATAACGATGTAGACACTCACTTCTATATGAAGCTAATAACGCCAAGAAATGATTGGGAAACAGATGAATTTGGGTGGCTAGCAGATTCTGTAAGTTTCTTATTTTTTGTTGTATCATCATGAATCCAGGTGGCTAACAGAAACTCATTTTTTTGTTGACAGCATATGACATCTGCAATGCTTATGTTTCATAAAAGATCTATGAGGGACCCTTCACCATACTCTTCATCAAGGATTGCTTTTCTTGAGCACTGGTTTGTCAAGATGTGGGTCAGAGACTACAAGAAATACGATCCTAAGACGTGGAAGTTCTCAGACACTTACAAGAAGGTCTTCAATGGCAATTACCCTACAGAGTTTTTCAACAACAGAAAGTGGCTGAAGGATGTGGATCGATTGTTTCTTTGCCACTTGATAAATGGTGACCATTGGGTAGCTTTAGAAGTGGATCTTCTGAAGAAAATAATCCATGTTTACGACAACATACAGACAGTTGTCCCAAGCCTCATGGATCTACAAGAAGAGTGTCGTCCTTTAACGAAGAGGATTCCTTTATTGCTGAATGAAATGCTTCCAGATAGGAAGAAGAGTTCACAGCGGTTCAAAATTTCAAGACTTAAAAGTGTGCCCAAGAATGAAAACCCTGGTGATTGTGGTGTTTACACTCTGAAGTATATAGAGTGTAAGGCGATTAGCTGTGGTTTTGAAGGACTTTCTGATCAGTGCATTCCGGCAATGTGTATTAAGTTAGCTTATGAGATCTATGATGAGATTTCGGATCTGTAGTATTTTCATGTTTTAGAAAGAAAACTTATTGACTGGTATGTAGTATTTTCATGTTCCGGAATCATTATCTACTTGATGACTAGAAGTTGTGTAACTTGATTATGAATCTTAAGTAGAACTTGTATGGATGGCATAGTGAAATCCTTGTTGCTTGTTTCACGACTTGTCTATTACTTTGAGTTTAGTTGTTTAATGTTATTAGACCTGTCTATTACTTGGACTTGTCTATTACTTTGAATCTATTACTTTGAGTCTAACCAGAAACAAGAAAAAAGTGCGAAGAGTTGTCTCAGCAGAAACAAGAGTAAATAGTCTCTAACCAGAAAAATAAAAAAAGTGAGTAGAATTGTCAGCAAAAACAAGAAACAAGTGCAAACACAAACAAAAAACAAGTTAGTCAAATTGACTAACCAACAGGACATGTTTTACAATTGTGACCAACCTGATAACAAATTGAACATTTATGCTCTTTTCTTGGGCGTTTAGTAGTTTCAACTTTCCCAAACCAAGATTTCATTCTTGATTTTTTGGGTCTCCCTGGTTGTTGTCGAACCTCAGGTGGCAAACAAATTTTGCCTTCGACATTATCAGGTACCCGCGTCTCAGAATCTCTCGGCATTACTGTTGTGGAGTAAGCGTTGTACAAATAGTTTGAACGGTAGTATAGATGACACAGTGAAATCCTTGATAACTTTCTCGCCTCAGCTGCTGCAATTGCATGAACGCAAGGTAATTTTTCCAAGTCAAATCTGCGGCATGAACATCTCCGCTGAGTCAAATTCACTATGTTTGTAGATGAGACACTTGACACCTGATATTGGTGAATATCTATCTGTTGTACGTTTAAAATTTTAGCGAATGGTACACGACCCTACACAAGTATGTTGCAATGTTAGTTTTGTGTGTAGTAAAAATAGTTTGTTTTAGAAACTCATGTTTACCTCTAAAAGCTTCTCTACTCCACGAGTTGAAGTTGTTTTCATCAAATTTGCATCATTCTTCCGAGTCGAAAACCAGTGTGTCATCATTTGCCTTATTGCTTCTAAAAGTCTTACAACGGGCAAACTCCTTGCATCTGAAAGCACTCTATTTATAAATTCAGCTATATTAGTTGTAGTCAAATTGTACCTATCACCAGGAAAATGAGCACGTGCCCACTTCCTTACATCTGCTTTGTGCAAGTAGCCATGCAATGTCGGATGCATAGATTTGATCTCCTCAAATATGGTCTCAAAATCTGACAATCTGTATGAATTTGCTGCCTTTTTAACCAAGCCAAACAACTCCCGACCTCTAAACTTTACCAACACATTCATGTATAAGTGATAAGTGCAAACTCCATGGCTGGCCTTTGGATATACATGGGTAATTGCATTTCCAATTGATTTGTCCCTGTCTGAAATAATAGCAAGTTTTTCGTCATCTGGAATCACACAGTTGAGTTGTCTAAAAAACCACTTCCATGATTCATCGTTCTCCGTATCGACTATCGCAAATGCAATTGGAAATATCTGGAAATTTCCATCCTGTGATGACACAATTAGTAGAGTCCCTTTGTACTTTTCTTGCAAGAACGTGCCATCGACAACAGAAACCTTCCTCATGAATGGAAACCCCTCGATGGTAGCACCAAATGCGAGGAAAAGATACTTGAATCTGTCACTATAATCTACCTCTAGGCGAGTGAATGTCCCAGGATTTGCCTCCCTTATCATGTGTAGATACGCAGGTAAATCATGATATCCACTCTCAGCAGATCCCCTAACCAACTCTCTTGCATATTGCAGCGTCCGATGAGCTTTCCAGTAGTCAATCTTTATTCCAAAGCACATGTTAAGCGACTGCATCACATGACTGGGCAAAATTCTTGGCTCCACTCCACCAATAAATTCACTGTATAAAGCTCCAAGAATCTCTGGTGTTGCTTGTCTGCAACGAGCTGATCTTTCTGTAACTGAACAAGTATTTTCTGAAACATAGCCGCATACCGTAAAGTGAGGACTATCACTTGTTGGTGATGCTCTTAATTTCCAACTACAACCTCTAACCCAACACTTTACTACTAACAGATTTGGTGTTGAGTAGTCGACATCGTAATCAAATTGTTGCACTACCGTCAGCATCTTAAGTCTTGTTTTCAATGCAGACTCGGACTCAAAACTTTGGCCAACGACTATATTTAGTGAACTCAATTGTTGTCTGACGTGCGGAGTTACAGCCTAAGTTTTTTTCAATGTAGTCGCTAGCCCCACCTTTGGTGTGTGCACCTTCCTCATCTTTATATCTACTTCTGGAGGTACTCCGTAGGCTATAAAGTCCTCATCATCTGATGTCGCACCATCTGAATCATCGCAATAGTCAAACCGTTCTCTATCGGTGTCTGAGTCTTCAGCAGGACTAGGATCAGATTGATTCACAATTTCTCCATGAGTGCTATTTTTTATCGTCTTCCTATTGACTCTGCAACTGACCTCCACGCATAGCCGAACATGGTCAGACTTCAGGTGATGGAAGAAACCTTGTAATTGATGGAAATTCCCAATTTTCAGGGATGGTGTGTCAAGAGTTAGCTTCAACAAACACTTCCTACTGGGCATGTAACTCAACTCGATACAAACATGCCACTTATCTAACCCGTAGTCCTCATAAACCATGTTTATCATATCTTCGAAGGCCGTGTTGTCAGTTATTGGAATTACTTTGCTTCCTCTTCTCTTATCAACGTGAAACATCCACCTTTCCTTCTCCAATAACCACTGCCCACAAACTGCTGTAACTTCCTCACTACAAGAAAACATAATCTTAACGAGGGCGGTTTTCCTCGTGAGTTCGTCGTAAAAGAGGCTTTACGACGAATTAGCGAGGAACCACGTTTGCTCGTTACTCATCTGTCGTAACACATATTTCCTCGCTAATTCGTCGTAACGTAGCGAGGAATATATTTCGTCGTAAAGACGAAGTAGATCATTTCGTCGTAAAGACGAAGTAGATCATTTCGTCGTAAAGACCACGTCAACATTCCACGTAAAGAGGTAGCTATATTTCCTCGTAAATACCTCGAAACAAGTTCCTCGTAAACTACACGTAAATACCTTGAAAGTTTTTCCTCATAAAATACTCGTTTATCTTTCCTCGTTATTTCCTCGTAAATGTTTTCTCGTAAAATACTCGTTTATTATTTTTCGTCATTTCCTCGTAAGGTTTCCACGTAAATAGGTCGTACCTTAGCTACGAATTTACTTCGTTTTTATTATTTTACAGAATTTAAAAATTTAATTAAAAAATAATTAAAATTATTAAATTTATTAATAAAATTAAAATTTAAAATAAAAATAAATCAATATGAAAATATTTTATATATAAATAAGTTTTGAATTTATAATACAACAACCGGAAAAAAAAAAAACTAAGGGTCGTTCATCGCCTGGTAGAATTCCTCACTCCTCCTCGTAACATCCGCCTCGTTATGTATGTCGGATGACTCGCCTCGAATGGGATGTTGTTGTCGCATGTTCCTCAACATGGACTCCCATTCCGGATTTGTGGCCACTATAACGTCCAAGAAGCCCTCGACTCCACCCATACGAGATTTTGTCGCGGCCAACTCGTTACGCAGCTGAGCGGACTCTCTACGCAGCTCAGTGACTTCATCATCCCGTCGCTGACCATAAGACGATGTCGCTCTCGGAACATCGTTGACGGAACCAATCCCCAACGTCCGTCCCTTTTTTTTAGGGACAACCTTAAAAACAAAAAATAAATATTGTTAGTAAAAATTTAAAGTTATATTAAATGAATAATAAAAAATTAAAATTTTTGAAAATTTACCTCCTCGTAAATCATATCCACTTCAAGTGTGGATAAGGTGACGGGTAATCCGTCGGTAGACTGCTGGGTCAGCTGAGTCTGGCGGTCTTCAACCCGAGCAACCACGTCGTTGTAGATTTGCTCGGACTTGCCATCAACAAATACGCCCGCCTTGTTCTTGTTGGTCCTCTCGTAAAGTTCCATAAGAGACGGGAGATGTCCCGTCTCTTTGGCCTAAAAAACATTTAAGAAAGTTAGAATAAAAATATATATATTAAAAAATTTATTTAATAAAATATTTAATTATCATTTCCAAACGGACAACGGCGTAGGGTTTTTGGCCCGTAGTGTGAAGCATCGGCCCGTTTCCGTGCTCATCGACCGTGTTACGGGAGTTAGAGCAAACCTGGGCGATTCTAATGGAATCAGGAAGGCGCCAATAACGGATGAGGCCATCCCACACATCCGTGGTGAGCTCAGCGGGTTTGCCACGCTCATACCCCTTCACGATCCAGTCACCCTTCCAGTTGGAGACCGTGTCCAACAAGCGAACTTCCGCCTTCGCGTTAAACTTCTTCCTCACCCTCTCAGTGATCCCCAAGGCCCAATTATATTTTTGCTGTTGGAAAAAATAAATTAACAATTAGTTTTTTAGAAAGTATATATATAAATCATGAAACAATTAAGGGCAAATCTCCAAAATAGCGCATTTCTAAGTTTATATCACAAAAATAGCACTCCAAAACTAAAATGACCAAAATAGCACCTTTCTAAGTTTATCCTTTGAAAATTTTAATTTTTTTATTTTTCAAAATTTGAAATCTTATCCCCAAAACCTCATTTCTCAACTCTAAACCCTAAACCTTAAACTCTAAACCCTAAACCCTAAACCCTAAACCCTAAACCCTAAACTCTAAACCCTAAACCCTAAACTCTAAACCCTAAACACTAAACCCTAAACCCTAAACCCTAAACTCTAAACCCTAAACCCTAAACCCTAAACCCTAAACTCTAAACCTTAAACCCTAAATCCTAAACCCCACCCTTTAACTCTAAACCCTAAGTTTTTGACTTTTGATAAAATATTAAGTGCTATTTTTGTGACTTTTGACTTTGAGTGCTAGTTTGGGAACAAAAACTTGATTTAGTGCTATTTTTGTCTTTTTCTCAACAATTAAAGTATATATAATTAATTGATAGAACCTTACAGCGTAAATTTTGAACCACGTCTTTCTGACGTAGTGAGGCGTCTTACTCCAGTTCGGATGTGCCATGGAGAAGTAACTTTTGATCGTGTCGATTACGTCCGATGCAAGACATCCGTAAACCCCCCACCTGGAAAATACAAATTTAAAATATAAATTATTTTTTAATGTTATAAAAGAATTTTAAACGAATTAAAAAAAAAATTAATGCAACATACCACAAAGTTCCGTTCGGTCGGTCGGGGTCGATGACTGGTAAACCTTCTCTGCCTGGCAAACGGAGAATGTCCTCTACAGTGTACTGCGAGTAAGGAGCACTCGGAGGCACCATCAAATCGGGATGAATATCGGCGGCCATCGGATGTGCCATCGGAGGAGGCACAGGAGGAGGCATCGTCGGATGAGCCATCGGGGAAGGAACATGAAGAGCCGATGGTGCACTAGAAGAAGTAGACCCAGAGACTCTCTGAGTGTACTGAGTCTCGGGGACAGTCTCCTGACCCGAAGAACCGGGGGCTGATGAAGAGGCCGGGTCTAAACGACTACCTGGCTCACCGAAGATCTCTCTGTAATGGGCAGTAAATCTTCCTTTTCGAACCTGAGAAAAAAATTAAATTTTTAAAATTAACATCAACAGTATATTTCCCTATACTAACCACCTAATCTATCCTAAACTAACCAAATTAGAGAGGAATTAGAGAGACTTACCATTGCTACGAAATGGAGAGGAGGTGGAGAGGAAGTAGAGAGGAAAGAAAGAGTGAGCGCTCGGGGGTATATATAAGATTACATATCGTCGCAAATTCGTCGTAAAATTACGACGAAATAGCGAGCAGTTACAAAGGCCCGTGTTTTTCAATACGAGGAAATTACGAGGAATCGCAAAGGCCCGTGTTTTTATATACGAGGTATTAAAGATGATTTTGCTTACGTGAAATTAACGAGCCTTGCTTTCCTATAAATATACCCACAACTCTCATTCTCAAACCACACACAAACTCCCAAATCACACCCTATCTGAAATCACATTCCTCAGTAAAATCCTATTCAAATTATAAATATTTGAATAAAATAGGAAAAATATAAGATATTAGAATTCATGTGGGCGAGACTTACGTATTATAATTGCTGGAAGTCTTGCCACATGTTAATCTGGTATTTTTATCATTTTCCCTTTTTTTCTAGTTTTTACACTACGAGGTATTTACGACGATTTCTGCTTACGTGGAATTAACGAGTGTTATGTTTAAATCCTTTTACGTGGTATTTACGACGATTTCATCCAACGTGGTCTTTGTGACGATTTCCGCTTACGTGGAATTAACGAGTGTTTTGTTTAAATCTTTTTACGTGGTGTTTACGACGATTTCAGTTTACGTGGAATTAACGAGTATTATGTTTAAATCCCTAAAATCCGAAACCTCCAAACCCCAACCCCAAACCCCAAACCCCAAACATGAAACCCCAAACCCCAAACCTCAAACCCCGAAACCTTCAAACCCCAAACCCCAAACCCCAAACCCCAAACCCCAAACCTGAAACCCCAAACCCAAAACCTCAAACCCCGAAACCTCTAAACCCCAAACCCGAAACCCCAAACCCCAAACCCCATATTCCAAACCCTAAACTCCATATTCCTTATTTTCATATATTTCAAACTCCATCTTTATTTTTAAATTTCCTCGTTATTTCCTCGTTGGCTTACGAAGTATTTACGACGATTTCTGCCTACGTGGAATTTACGACGATTTCTGCCTACGTGGAATTTACGACGATTTCTTATACGTGGTCTTTACGACGATTTCTGCCTACGTGGAATTTACGACGATTTCTTATACGTGGTCTTTACGACGATTTGTGCTTACGTGGAATTAACGAGTATTATGTTTAAATCCCTAAAATCCGAAACCTCCAAACCCCAAACCCCAAACCCCAAACCCCAAACCTGAAACCCCAAACCCCAAACCTCAAACCCCGAAACCTCCAAACCCCAAACCCCAAACCTGAAACCCCAAACCCCAAACCTCAAACCCCGAAACCTCTAAACCCCAAACCCGAAACCCCAAACCCCAAACCCCATATTCCAAACCCCAAACTCCATATTCCTTATTTTCATATATTCCAAACTCCATCTTTATTTTTAAATTTCGTCGTTATTTCCTCGTTGGCGTACGAGGTATTTAAGACGATTTCTGCCTACGTGGAATTTACGACGATTTCTTATACGTGGTCTTTACGACGATTTGTGCTTACGTGGAATTAACGAGCATGCGCTCTTTATTTTAATATTTCGTCGTTATTTCCTCGTTGGCTTACGTAGAATTAACGAGTGTTATGTTTAAATCCCTAGAATCCGAAACCCCAAACCCCAAACCCCATATTCCTTATTTTCTACTTCATATATTCCAAACCCCATCTTTATTTCTATTCCAAACCACAATTCCCACATTTGTTTATTCATAAAACAAACTCCCACATTACCTTATTCATAAAACAAACTCCCACGTTTGCTACGAATGCATCAGCTACCATATCATGAACCCTATCATAATCTAACATCTCCTCCTGATGGTAACTATGTTCATTATGCAAATGATGTTCAACCGGTTCTTTTTCCTGAAAATTGCTATTACTACTACTAGCTTCATTCTTATCATAATTAAAACATTCTCCATGTTGAAACCAGATATAGTAATTTGGCGTGAAACCTCTATTTATTAAATGCTTCCAAACATTTTCACGGTTTGCCAGTTTCGAATTGTTGCATTTCCGACAAGGACAAAACATCTTACCACTTTCTTGGGCGAGCGGTGTTGAATCTGCTTGATGCATAAATGTCTCCAGACCCGCAAGGTATTCTTTCGTCACTCTCCCGTTAGCATCTTTATGCATATACATCTACTTCCGCAACTCGTAAATAGTCCCGGAGCCAGCCATTTTTTTTCTTTCACGTTTTTTGTTGTTGGTGTGTTTAAAATGATGTTCAAACATCCATATTTATAGGAAATTTCGAATCTGGTAGTTGTAATTTTCCTATGAATTTATGACGAAAATTAATTAGGTGGCAAAAAAAAAACGTGTAACACTTACAAAGTTGGTGGATTCAAAATTTCCTCGCTAAATACACGTAAACTATTTCCTCGTAAATAACACGCAAAGTTTACATCGTATTGACGAGGAAATAGTTTTTCCTTGTAAAATACTCGTTAAATTACATCCACTTTACGGCGAAACACTTTTGTCGTTACGTTACGAGGAAATAACGATGACTTTAGTTTTCCACGTAAGTTCCTCGTAAAATCGGCGTAAATTTACGAGGATTGTTTTTCCTCGTTAAATTTCCTCGCTAAGTATGTGTTTTCTTGTAGTGCCTCCATAAATTTTCCTTGGGATTAACTTGAGCGTAATCCACTTGTCAAAAACAGAAATCGTGACTTGTGGGAGAAGAAGATGTTACGGCTAAACCTAGGTTAGTTATCGATTTTTGGTTCATTAGTTAACCCTTTTTTGAATTAGATAAGTTAACCGGAATTTTTAATTAAAATTTATTCATTTACTAAAACGGAATCTGCCAAATTAAAAGGTATACACAGTACATAAAAGCTTGCTATCAAATAGAGTTAGTTTTGTAATTAATTTATAAGTCTGCTACCTCGAAAATGAAATAATATGCTAAACTACAAAAAAGTTTACGAGAAAAATTTGGTTTACTTTGTAAAAGTCGACGACATATTAAAAACCTGCTATCATACGAAAAAAACTGCCATAAAAAGGCTGTTACCTTAAAGAAACCTGCCAACATAAATAAATCTATCGTAGTGTATAGTAGACTTATTTTTGAAAGTTTTTACGATATTAAGTCTGTTTTGATAAGTCTATGATACGTTATAAATATGCGATAGTCTAGAAAAAATGCCATCACATGTCGCAGATTTCAATCGGCAGACTTATTTATCCGTCATGGCAATTTCGTAAATAATTTTTTTTGGTGACGTGGCAAAAAATAATAATGACATTGTTGGTAACTATGTTTTTTTGTTAACTAAAGAAAGAATAGCATTATGGGTATAAAAAACAGTTCTGTAATTAAAAAAAGTTATAAGCTAATCTAGTAATAAAAACAATATTTAGTGTTATTTGAGTAATCTTTCCAATAAAATAATCGGTATTGATATTCATTAAATTTTTAAGACCATTAAGTTGATACTTGATACTCAATCCCTTTTCGTGGATAGGATTTTGCTATTTCCCTATCTAGCATTGTGTGGGGCAGGCAATGCTTTCTAGGCTTCTTTTTTTGGTAAAATAAGTTTTAATTTCTAGGCTTACGGCTGTTAAAGTATAATAATTGAAGGCTTGAAGCTAACTCCGATTTTGAATTGCATTATAACTAAACCAGGTTTTGTTTATTTGAAAAAGTCACGGCCATCAAATTGTGTGTGTGTGTGCGCGCATATATGTAATGCATCTATTCGCCATCATTATGTGCATGTGGTGTTAGTATATATTTTCTTCAGTTCGATGACATCTTTGAAGAAGAAAATGACACGAATCTAAGTCTATGAATGGGATTGCAGATCAAACACAAAACTAGAGATGTCAAACGGGTTGATCTGTCCCGTCCCGTTCCGTACCGCAGCGGGCTCATCTCTTTGCGGGTCACGGTGGGTCAGGTCCGCGCGGATTGCGGTCTCCAAAAGGTCGTTCCAAGCCCGTACCGCCAAATGCACACTCCTTTGCGGGCTGTCCCGCGGGACATACGTCAATGTAGTGTATCCGATCATGCTTGACACTACAGGCCGCTCCAGAACACATCCTAACGCTCCAGAACACTTCGTGATGATGCAGGATGCTCCCCTACACAACCAAGCTCACATAATTAATAAACATAATTAATAAACATGAAGCATCTACTCCTCAAACTCTTCAAAATCACTATATATATTGTTCTTTGAGTCCATTACATTTCACATAAATTCTTGAAGTCAATTTTGTCTATTGAAATTATAAATGCATGTAGAATTTAGCATCAACCTAATAATCACGTTAAGACAATTAGTAAAAGTTCACACTTCAACTTACCAACAATAAACGAGAAGCTCAAACAACAATGGACTGGTTACTGTCCGTGAAAAGTGAATGTGAATGTGCACCTGAAACAAACCAAGTCATCATGTTAGAAAACAATAATACAAACACATAAAAACGAATGATCAAAACAAAGAAACAAAACAAACCTTGTTCAATAAGAATGTCATCTACAACTTTGGCAACCTGCAACACATATTGTCTGTTTCCTAATCCAAAAACACCATACTTCAAGTTCATGAGCCATTCTCCTGTCTAAGAAGAAGAAAGCCATATCCTCACTTCAACTTCTCCTCGTACTCATCATTATCAGCAGCATAATCGTCCTGTTAAAACAAATCAGAACCAGATCGAAATAACAACAAAGAAAGGTTTAAGCTTTATTAAAGGGTATTATACCAAATCAACGATTTTGAATCTGATCTTCTTGTATCTTGCTTTAGCTTCTTCTCCTAAAGCCTACAAATTTATCAAAAAAAGTTAGCTTTCATCATCTTCACTCTGTTTTGAATCAAAGCTCTGTTTTGAATCAAAGCAACTCACTTTAGCAAACCCTTCAGCAGTTCCGGTCTGTGTACCGAAAAAGATTGTAACTTTCTTCCTCCCATCATCAACCTCGTCATCACCAATGCATGTAAAGAAGCTCCGCTGATGCAGCTCGAGCACGATGTGGTCACCGGAAGGCGGAAGCACTGTTGCCTGTCAGACATCGAACAGGAACGGCCATCGTTGGAGCTCCGTTTCTTCTCACGGTCGTCGTCGAGGCTCCATCGCCTTTCACTCTCTCTTTCTTTTCATTTTCAGGTGAAGAAAGTAACAGAATCGACGAAGCTTCCAGATGTGGTTCTACGGGCCGTCCCGCGGTTAATGAGGGCCGTACCGCTTTGAACCCGGAACCGAACAAACCCCGTCCCATAAGGCCCGCTTTTTTGCGGGTCATGAATGCCTATTTCCAAACCCGCCCCGCCACAGGTTTAAACGAGCCAGGCCCGCAGGACAAGCCTTATGTTGACATCCCTACACAGAACTGATCATCTATTTTGCAGATATGACAGCGTTTGTTCCCCATTCATCATAAAAAATACAGACCAAAATAAAATAATAAAATAATAGTTAATCTGTATGCAGATTAATTTTGAGAACTAATTTATAGATCTGCAAATAAATAAAGAACTGTGTTGAACAGCATGATGGAGACAAATCTGCATGCAGTATCGTTTGATTTATTTTTCTCAGTTTCATATATTTTTAAAGGGCTCAGTTTCATATTAGTTGTTTACCAATAGTTTTGTTTAATTCACTTGATTTATTTTTCAAACCAAACATTAATTCTCTTTAAATTATAATTTGATTGTCTACTTTATTTATTATTTTACGTAATAGTTCTTTAGACAAATATATTTATAAAATCAAGGAAACTTTACTAAAATGACACAAATTAATTGTGTTATTACTAGAATGACTCATAATTTTTTTAAAATTATTAAAATATTTTTCTGGTCGAAATTGCCCTTGTTCATAGTTATAACAAAAAACAAATATGTCGAATAATAAGTCTGTTTATAAAATCTGTATAAGAAAAAGAAATTTACCGTTAAAGTGGTGACAAACTTTCTTAAAAACGTCAGATTTGTTTCCACGGCAGATTTAATTGTCCGATTTGAATAGAAAACAAAATTTTAAACTATGTCTGCCACATGAGGTAGCAGATTTGTTATAAATGGTAGATTTTTGTGGTCAACTTATTTTTTTATGTACCGTCTTATTTTTTTATGTTCGACTTATTTTTTACAGCAGATTTATATATCCGACTTAAAATTATTGGTAGACTTTTTTTTATGTGGTGACCGACTTTTAAATTTATGTTGTGGTATATTTATTATCGGAAATCTGGGTTTATGTAAACCAAACTTAATATAATATTTAATTTCGATCTGGTTTACATTAATTTTGAATCTGGTTTATTTTTAGGTTAATTAAGATCAGAGATTCAGAATTTATGAGAAATTACTTGAAATAACTAAGTACAAAAACTTACCTGATTCGGTAATTCTGATCTTAATTTTGTAATTAGAGTCATTTCAAGTAATTTCTCATAAATTTATGCAAAATTTCTCAAACAGTTTTAATTTTCTTTTTAGAAAAACTCTCCAATTAACCATCAATATAATCAGGAATGATCCTGAAATTTTGAGAACTATTAAGAAAAATTAGTTTAAAAAAACTATAAAAGTTTAATAAATGTTTGTATAAATATATGTTCTTTACAAATTTGGAAGTTTTAAAAAAAAATTGGAGACCATAAGTCAGTCTTTCACCAGTCTATGCTCAGAAATGTTTGTATAAATATGTCTACGCTCAAGAGTGATCAATGGACTTTATGTTCCAGGACAGGTCCAAAATATAATTTTTTAAAAATCTCTTAATCTTTTCGCTTTGTGGAACTCACTTTTCTCAGTGACAGATGCTTAGAATCCAGAGCATTGTGAAAAGCTAAAAACCGATGATAATCCATTTGTACATTCATATCTAAAGACTAGAAGCACAAAAAGCCTTCAGATGAAGTATACAATGTAGAATCGGCGAACAGAGTACGAGAAAAGACTATGGAGGCTCTATAGTAGAGCTGATTCCCTCAACTCATACCAAACATCTACTCCAACAGCTTCTTCCACCTTTTGAATGTTGGACAGAAAACAACTATGGTTCATGCTCCTATTCTGAATTGGGGTTTTTCTAACCTCATACAGACGATGAGAATACTTTCTCGTACCCGAAGAAGAAGCCATACCTGAAAAATAAAGCACTTCACAAGTTATTTTCTTCTCTACAAAGCAGTACAAGACAAATTACAACAAGCCCCAGTAGTGAAATATGAAAGCCAAGTTTGTTTTGACAAATACAACACTCAACTACCATATACAAAGAAAACGCAAACCGAAATAAATAATTTAGCTAATGCTAGTGGGAATATCATAAGATAGCTTGAGTGTTCAGATCACATTGAGAAAGATATCAAGTCGAGAAGAAGATAACACTGAATCTCAGTACAAATAATTATAACGCTACTTCGAACACGAGTCCAAGTAAGTGAGTAACGACGAACCTAATGGAGCAACTCTGGCTTCTTTAATGGTCTAACTAGATTCTGACCCGCCCTGGGCGGGTATATTTTTGTTTTAATTTTCTTTTCTTAGATATTTAATTTTTATATTTTTTGTTTTTTTTTGTAATCATATTTATATTTTTTTGTAATCATATTTGTGTATAAATCTTAATAAAAATCTATTTTATAAAATAATAGCAATTTAGCTGGAAGATGAAGATTTCCTTCCAGGGACTCTTAATGGTGGTGGATTTAGCTGGAAGAAAGAAGTTTGGAGCTTAGATTGCGCACCTAAAGTGAAGATGTTCTCGTGGAACCTGCTGAAAGGAGCCATACCAGTGGGTGAAAGACTCTTAGCGAGACATATTCCAGTGGACTCTGCTTGTAAGTGATGTGGTGAAACTGAATCTATTATTCATCTGTGCTTTCATTGTCCTTTTGCGAAGAAGGTTTGGCAGCTGGCCCCTTCCTCATCGACGACGGAGTACAGTGGAATGCTAGATTTGGCGGGAGTGTGGTCTGATCTGTGCTCTAAAACATGCTTACCTCCATCGGGAATCACCTCGGGTTCTCTAGCCCCATGGATCCTGTGGAGTATTTGGAAGGAACACAACAAGTTTGTGTTTGAAGGGAGTTCTGCCTCAGCGGAGGAAACTTTAACTAAAGCACTACGACTAGCCAGAGAATGGAGTTTAAACAAGCAGCAGAAGGAACCTGTTAAAAAGCCTATCCGAGTACCTACTCCCTCCCCTCCCTTGGGCGCGAGTACAATAAGGTCTGACGCTGCTTGGAATATGAGAGGAACAAACGCTGGTCTGGGCTTGTTCTTGTTGTCACCTGCAGGTACGAGATCTTCTAGCTCGAGTGCAGTTTTTGTGAGCTCGACTCTAATGGCGGAAGGGCTCGCTCTCCTCGAGGCGGTGAAAATGGCGAAGGAAGAAGGATTGAGTTCAGTTTGCTTTGAGTCTGATTCTCTGCAACTAGTGAAGGAAGTCCGTTCGGGGAGTTTCTCTCCGGATCTCTATGGGATTGTTTCTGATATCCTCTCTCTTGTTGATGATTTTGAATTTGCTTCTTTTGCTTGGATCCCTCGCGATCAAAATGTTCAGGCTGACTTTATGGCAAAGCATGCTTTAGCTGTAGCCAATGTATTAATGGTTGGTGGAGTAGTTACTACCCCCAAGTAACTCGTTTCCTCTTAGTTTAATGAATGTGTGTTTCAAAAAAAAATAAAAAAAATAATAGCAATTTAAAAGTTGATTCAGTATATGTTTGGTTGTTTGTTATCATATACATGTATACCCGTTTCTCTGTAATCATATTTATATGTTCTAGATCTTGACCCGCGGGTATTATGTTGGTTTGTAATTTTTTTTAATGTTTCTATAACGATGTAACATTTTTCTGTAATTTTTTCCTACATGTTAAGAAAAATATATATATATATATATACAATTATATAACATATGATTATCCTAACGTAGTGGTAAGTGTATATTAATAGAAAAACATAGGGTTATATAATGTATATTAAGGTAGGGTTAGTTTTTTTTTACTTGTTGATAACCGTTCTAACGTAGTGGTTATTATTTAAATAAAATTAAATATATTTATATAAAAGTAATAATAAGAAGCTTCTTAAATAAAAGGAATAAAAAATGAATATAATATTTATTAATAAGTCATGATCATGATCCTATTTTAATAAAATATATATGATTTAAACGGGTAGTTAAAGCCGAACTAAACCTGTAAAATATGAACCGAACCAAAATTTATAATATCACCAATTTTTTATTTTATTCATAAATAGTTATTAATATTTTTTAAATAATAAAATTATATGTTTTTCATTAAAGTTTCATGATTTGATTTCATATATAAATGATAATAACATTATTATTACACATAATATTACACCAAACAAAAAATATTACACATTATAATTTGTCGTGCAGAAAATGTAAACGATCAGAAACGACTTTTAGAAAAAGAAAGTCATGTTTATATGCAATATAGGTCAGAAGTTTCTAAACTAACTTCATTGTCTGAATTTGATCAAGGGAAAAACAGCCACATCGTTATTTAAAGTTGTGGTTATATCTTCTTGAGTAAAACATGACGTGTTATTTAAATGTTTTAAAAAATATTTTGTAACAGAATTTGGTCAGCCGCATCTTCTTCTTTACGTAATTTTAGTTTGTATTTGATTAAATATGATATTTAGTTCCAATAAGAAATAGTGGATCCCGATTATTGTGGGATTGAAGTAGTGGTAACAAAAAAAATAGTTAAAAGTATGAGTAAACTTTAATTTTTAAATATATTGATGAAATTATAATTGGACCAAACATTTATCAACTGGACGTGATCCTGTTTTAATAGTATTCATTCATCTTTTATATAAAGCGGAAAAGAGTTATATCTTTCTCACAAGACATATCAACCAAATTCAACAGCAACAATGAGAGTAAAGAACTCACAAAACGTCTACTAAGATAATGTTAAAATTGGGATTTAGGGTTTTTGAAATTAAACATCTCAGTCAAACTATATATGTTAAAAATGGTTGTAATAACTATTTGGAATTGGATAGATTTAGCAATTACATTTGAAATTGAGATTTAGGGTTTACTTGAAAGAGACGATGGCTACTTGAGGAGGAGATGTCGAAATCGACGGCGGCTGTGACGGAGATGTTGACGGAGTGAAATAGGGACGACGGCGACTCTTGATCGGAGATTGCTCCACCTGAGTTTTCTGTCGATGTCGTGACTCGTGAGAGAGTGATCCGACAAAAACAAAGCTTTCCTTTTTTTTTGTCGATGTCCTTTTGATATCAAGTTAGAGATGGGCAATTGAGTAAATTTGCTTATATCCAATTTTAGTCTAGTAATTGAAATTTAATATGAGTCATTTTAGTGGTTTCTAGATTAATTAGAGTCATTTCAAGTAATTTCTCTAAAAGAAAGTTAAACTATATACGGGAACAAAGCTGTTGCCGTAAACGCATATCGTCGTCTTTTACTTTGTCGAAGGTCCTGATCTGTTGTAATTTTCTTTGTCATCTCCTCAGACGCATTGATTCACCTTGGCATCTCTTCTATTGCGTTGTAACAATTTTTCCAGCGTCGTGACCTTATCTCTCTCGCCGTCACGGCACTGTAAAAGCTCGGGAACATCAATGGCCACTCTTGTTTTTTTCGGTCCTTAACGTTTTGTATAATTTTGTTTTTAACCTTAAACTTATTAATTGTGCATATATCTACTCATATCAACCCATAAACTTCTTGATTGTTCATTTTTGCCTCTAAACTTTTAAAAATAAACAATTGTTTCTTTGATGTATTTCAAAATTATCATGTGTACAACTATTGTCATGTACACCATATTCAGTTTGAGTTGATCTATTTTGTTATGTATTTTGGTATTCTTTAGTAGACAACCGCTAATCCACCTATTTGTGTACAATTTCGTCACATATATTGGTGCATTTTTGATGTACACGTGTACATGTCATAAACTGTACACAAAATAACCAACAAACTTCTTGATTGTTTATTCCAGTATATTTTTATAATTGCACGAATGATCCTTGCTTTTTTTTTTGCTTTCTGTTTTACCTCCAAACTTTAAAAATAAACAATTGTCTCTTTGATTTAGCTAAAAAGTAACCAATTATGTGTCACCCCTCTAGTAATGAAATTGAACACATATATGCACATAATTAAATGTGTTGGAAAATAAATTAAATGAACTAAAATCTAAGCTAAAAATCATTAGATACGAATAACAGACAAAAGCATGTGTACACCTATTGCTATGTACACCATCTTCGGTTTGATTTGATTTACTTTGTTATGTATTTTGGTATTTTTTAGTAAGCAACCGCCAATCCACCTATATGTGTACAACTTTTATATATATATTGGTTCATTTTTGTTGTACATGTCTCAAAAAGTACACAAATCACCCACAACACTTTTTGATTCTTCATCCTAGTACATCATCATAATTGCACGAATGATACTTGGTCTTTTGATTGCTTTAATTTTTTCCTCCAAACTTTCAAAAGTAAGCAATTGTCTATTTTATTTAGCAAAAAAAATTGATTATGTACTACAACCCCATGCTAATGCAATTGAACACATATATGCACATATTTAAATGCATTATAAAATGAATTAAACGAACAAAAATCAAAAGCTAAAAATCATTAGATATGATTAACACACAAAACCATGTGTACAACTTCAGTTTGACTTTTGTTATGTATATTGAGAATTCTTTTAGTAAGCAACTGCCAGTCACGTATATGTGTACAACTTCTTCACATATGTTAAAATAACACAAATAAACTAGTAAGGTTTTCTAAAATGCATAAATGAAACCGTAAATTTAAAAAGCATTTGGCATGTACATTACACCATGTACACAACAATTTTATTATCCACATGTACAATGATTCACATTTACATCAATAAACTTGTACAATAATACATGGATACCAAATAATATTTTAAATTTATTTGCAATGATTCATATTTACATCTGATAATCAAGAATATATAACAATGATTGCAATGATGGTCAAAATCACCAATGTGTACACACACACATACATGTGAGGTTTTCTTTGTGACGACTGGAATTTCAACCGATCCCACAAAGGACGCTGTGGTATCACAGGGTAGACGATTGGGTAACCGGCATATAAGTATTTGGTGGAGAAGAGCTATGGAAATTTGGATATAATATGCCAAAGCTTGAAATTAAAACTTTTTTCTGTTTTTTTCTTGGTTTTGGATTCTAATCGGTTAATCTATATAATATTTGTAAGTTCTAGAGGTAAAAACGCAAAAACAATGAAGATTGCATGATAAAAATCAATGGCGGCTGTGAGTTATATTTGCAGAAAACACATAAAACCCTAATATGAAGAAGATGAAATTATTACAAAATTGCCACTCATTAAAAAAAAGTTTTTTTTTAAGATTGGATGACCACGTGGATGTGTACATAATGTTAGTGTACACATGTACGGGTACACAGGTACATTCGATGACCACGTGGATGTGTACATAATGTTAGTGTACACATGTACATGTTAAAGTGATAGATTTGTCTTTGTAGGTATAAGGACAAGGAAGCATTGTTTACGTGAATAAAAAAGGTTCTCGTTATTGTGAATGAGGCTTATTTTAGATCTTGATAGCATATGTGTTATATTTCTGACTT
Organism: Brassica napus; assembly: GCF_020379485.1. Classification (NCBI taxonomy): domain Eukaryota; kingdom Viridiplantae; phylum Streptophyta; class Magnoliopsida; order Brassicales; family Brassicaceae; genus Brassica; species Brassica napus. The sequence continues at coordinate 26,766,684 of NC_063449.1, forward strand.
TTTTTATATGACATACAATTATAGATGTATACATGTACAATATTTGGTGTACACATGTACAAAATTATATATTCTTGGTGTACATATATACTTGAATCATGTCTCACTATTTTCTTGTAAAAAGAGAAATACTATGGGCCAGAATGATATTCGATGTGTACATACAAAAACTACTCATATGTACATATATGATATCTCATGTTTTTAATGACTTTAGCATCTCGTTTTAAATATTTTAATCATTTTGATTGTATATTAGGCCAGATTGCAACATTAAAAGTATTGAGGTAAATTTGTGAGGCAATTTGATTAGATGGGAAGTTTGAGGCATATTGTGAAAAACACAGTAAACTAGAGGACCAAAATTGCAAAAAGGTGATACTCCTCCATTGATATTGCAGATCGCACTTTTTGCCAGTCTCGTTGACGACAACGGAGTTGATGAACAAAACACAAAATTCAATTCATCTTCATTGTGCATGTGTATGATAAACGATAATAGCGTACATGTGTACGGAAAATATGGTGGTGTACATGTGTAGGAGAAATATGATAGTGTACATATTTAAAACAACCATAAAGTAATCAAGTTAAGACCTACCATGAAGCTAGCATGAAAACACACACACTAATCAACAGTTCTTAAACAAGGTGTGAAGGATGATATTTGGGTTCAGTCAGATTTCAAGGATGACTCGACCCTGCGTGTACATGAGAAGAAAGGAAAAAGTTCACATGTATATTGTGTTAGCATTATGTGAGTTTATGAAGTCGCATAAGCTTAGTTATTTAGATAGAAAACCTACAAAAAGCTAAAAATATGTGCACAATCACTTTGATGTATAATACAAAAATAAGTGTATACATGTACAATTTGAATGTAATGTACACACGACTTTTTTTTTCATTAATGTTGCAAAATTACGAAAATAACCTCATCTTCTTCCTTAGCCATTGTCGACCAGAAACCCTAATCTCTGCATATCTCACATATTTTCCACGATTCTTTACATTCTCAACTTGTTTTTATGTATTTTTACCCAAATGTGATAGCTTTCAATCTTAATTCATGGCAATAATGAGTCAGAGTGACGAGAAGATGTTTATGGCAGTTCATAAACGTGAGTCCCCAACGTCTCTACCGTTGATGTTGCCGTCGAATACGCATCACTACACCACCATCAGTCATGTATCTTCATATATCTCAAAAGATAGCTTAGAAAAAAAGACAATGATTAAAGATAACTTCTCTGGAAAAATGAATTTGGAAGAATCATATTTCATTTTCGAAAATTACAGAGAAGTATAAAGGAATAGAGGAAGAAGAAAGTTACAGGATCCCATTGTATTTTAGTTAGTGTAATGAGTATTAGCTGTCAATTTTATTTAGTTAGTTTATGAGTGAAAATGAGATTTAGTTAGAAAAAAGTGTCTGAGTAGTAATAAATGTCTTATTGTGTTAATAAAATTCATAAACTGCCTTTCGGTGTAATTCTTTTTTATATATAATTATATATTATAATTTATTATTATATTGATCTTAAGTTTAACCACGTTTTTTTTGGTCATCTAAATTTTATAAGAACACAACATTCCAAATCCTTTAAAGGGAGATTACAAGTCCGATCACAAGAACTAAAAACCACAAAAAGACAACAACCGGCGATTAAAGGATACGCTAATCCCAGAGACATAAGCCGGCAGATGAAAAATAATCAACCCCAGAGCGAAAGTGATCATAAACACAGATCCAAAATACCAACTAAACACCCTAAACAAGATTCAAACCCAATCATGAAGACACGAACCAGCCCGTTAGTTTACAGAGAACCGTTGATGTACCTCCCATGCTCTTCTGATCCACCCTCCAAAACCAAATAAAACTTACCATTGGACTTTGAACGGGTTTACCACGCGCCTCCAACGCACCTCCCCTCCACAAACTCCAACCAGGTCCAACTATGACTCACCATTGGACTCTGTAAAAACTCACCACGCTCATACTAAGTGCTTCCGCTCCACCGACTCCCTCCAGATCCAACTGAGACTCGCCATTGGACTCTGAAAGGGCTCAACACATCACGGCAAGGCCAAGCGAGCAAAGCTTGACACGATCTGATTCAATACAGCCGGTAACCATAAACTAACCACCACGTACCATAGATCTGACGAGATCTATGTCCATAGAGTCCGATTTGAGACTCCCCGCTCCAATCCAAAGAACTGAAGCTTTTGACCAGATTTGAACTCATCTAAACAAAAAAACCAACTGAAAGAAGATAGAAAAGACATCCACCTTCTCACCGTACCAATGGCACGAAGCCGCCGGCCGGAGAAGATGAAGACGACGACTCTCGACTTTTTTGCTCTCTCTCGCTTTTTTTTTTGTTTCTTAGTGATTCAAGTTTAACCACGTTTAATCGAGTGATTTAGTGATCAAAATAGTAATTTAATTCAGTGTACGGATCATATTTTAAATACATTGAAAAAAATTGAAAAGATAAGACAGTCGTCAAATCTGATCTTTATCTTATCATACGACTGCTGGTGCTTTTTTGGGTTGTCATGTGCTCATGTACAAACAGATTCTTCCTCCAGGTCGTGCTCTTCGATTCATCTCTTGTGCTCGTGGTGGTTGTTATGTTCAAAATCCGCCGCGGTGGCAGTGTTTCAATTCATCTCCCCTGTGCTTTTTTAACTCATCTCCATTGACCAAAAACTCACTATTTTTGAAATTTGAATTTGAAAAACATTTTATAAATGTTAAAAATACGATCTTGAAGTGTAACCTATAGTTAAAACGTAAAAGAATGAAAGATTATATGAAAGAAAACAATGGAGGTCGTAAATGTTTTGCAGAAAACTCTAAAATTCTGAGGAAGACGAAAACATACTTATTAAAATGCCACTCATTAAAAAATTGAAAATAAACAAAATATGTACACATTCATGGATCGTACACATGGATAATAATGTGTATGTACACTATTATATTAGTAATTTGTAAACATATCTAAAGGTGTTTGCATGATTAACATATACTTATAAAAAAATTTACAAGTATGTACACTATTTTAATCAGATATTGCATTCAGCTGTGTTCTGATATTGGTAAGTTTGGACATAGCCAAATAGTGTACATATGCACAAAGCGAAAACCTTTGTACATGTGTACATAGTGAGTAATTTTTAGCTATGGTGTAATAATTGTAAATTTGTACATGTACTTGGTAAGTGTCCATATGGACAACATGGAGACCTATACGTATGTACATGATGCTAAACTTGTAGTTGTGTTTTACGGGTGGGATGTACATTACATATGTGTACATGTGGATAGTAAAAAACGATGTTGTGTAATACTAGTAAATGTGTACATGTACATGTTCAGTGTCCATATGGACAACGTGTGAACAACATATTTGGAAGATACAAATGTACAGTGTCCATCTGTACATGACGCTAAACTTGTGATAGGTTTTTTGGTAGGGGAAGTGTACATTAAATATGTGTACATGTGGAAACAACGCAGACAAGAAAATGTGTACATGGAAGAAACTGATGTACGCGTTTAGTTCAATTAAAAGAACGAGTGGATAATTGCGGCAAGATCCCGTGATGAATATTACGAAATTGAGAAGTGTTGTATACACAGTTGCCTTAGAAAACAAAGTCTGTTCGTGGCAATTTTTCCAAAAAGACGGGTGAATGTACATGTAGTATATGGACATATGGACAGGAAACAACAATGGACAAGGTATGTAAATAATACTAGTAAATATGTATAAGTCCAAAAAGTGTACATATGGACAAGGTGAAACCATTGTACATGGGACATAGAGTTTAAATTGCAGATGTTTCATGTTTTTAACGTGTTGTATTATGTGAACACGGTAGACAATGTACACTGTGATGTGTACATAGTATATTGATAAAAGGAGTCCATGTGGACATGTTAAATACAGTGTACACGTTGCGATATCTTAAAAGAAGTAATGAATATTGATTCACCTTTGTTGTAGTAGTAGTAACAATGTTACGATATCAGATGATTCTAATGATTTTGAGTATCTTCTTATAGTTATGATCATATTAGGTCTCGTTTATTGCATTTGTTTGTTTATTTGCATATCACATGGGCTAAAAATGCAAATTCGAAAGTTTAATTAGGTGTCTTTTAGTTGTTTTTATTGTATTTTCATAGACGTATTCCTAATACGAGGGGTTAAAATGTAGTTTCTGAAGTTTGGGATGAAATTAAGGACCAATTTTCACATTTAAAAAACATTTAAAAAGTATTGGAGTTACAAAATAAATAACAAATAAGTTTAGGAACCAAATATGCAAAAATGCCCAAATTAGCCATAGTTCCTCTTAAGCTTCTCCTGCCAGTTTCAGAGCGCATCAGAGAGGCGGGATGGTCACAACGACGATGAATCACGACGAGGAAAATGAGTTGAGACACTGTTTCACTTTGCAGTGAAGGAGAAGAGATGACGTTTCTACGGCAGCGAGAGCTTAGGTCACGGCGACGACATAGATGAATTGCAAAACACATACCAAAGATGAGAAGGAAGAATTGCGGCGGAGAAGAAAGAGTTGTGGTGAAAAAGAAGAGATGCGGTAGAAAAAAAAGAGTTGTGGCGGCGGAAAAAAATACAAGCCAAAGTGAAAAAAAAAGTTTTAATAATTTTGATTTTTTTAATTTGTATTTAGGTTTCAAACATTTGGTCCCGAGAGAAAAAGAAAATTGACTAATTTACAAAAATTATAAGGCCATTTTAGTTAGGCCAATGACTTTAGTTAACAAAAACTATTTCAGTAGTCATAACTGCGTTATTAAAAACTTGAAGCTGTTTTAGAGTATAATATTTTCTCGTCAGAAATGGACCAACGGTCAAACGCCAAACCATCAAATCACATTTTTACTAAGTACAGTCCAAGCTTTTAGTGGATTTTGAACAGGGGTTTTCACTTTATACGAATTGTCCATTACCGTCCTGTCCAATTTACCATTTTCATATTAGCAATTTAACACGCATGCATTTGGCTTCGAATAGTGATCTTGGTTGGTCTGTTTTCCCTGCGATAAGTGTGGTAAATGCTTTGAAAAAAAATCAATTTTCATAGACATGTCGTATAAAGTGCTTGGTGCGAATTCGGTTTAAGAAATTCAAGTTTCATAGACATGTCATATAAAAAAACTGTTTGAACATTATTATTCTCTAATATTTTGTGATCGGCCATATTTCAATATGTTATTTGGCATTTTCTAAAACAATTTCTTCCTTGCACCGAAAACCCTCCTTCTATTAGCATTAGGTGACGTTTCAACCCCATATTTATATGTTTTTTATATAACATAATGGTGTTGATTGTGTATCACATGTAGTGAACCAAGCCAAAAAGACAGTTGCCAAAGATCTTGTCTATTTTCCTTGCAACTAAATTAATAACTAGGGGCATAGCCTCCGCGCAAGCCTACCGGATACATTATTGATGCGTTGTGTAATTTTGTATATGGTGATTTTGTCTTTTTAACTTTCTTTTTTGTGTTATCTATAATAGTGATGAATGGAACATTGGAAGTCACATAACTTGATTAGGTTGATCAAAGAATGACCGGCGAAGTCATATGTATTGATATTTTCATATCTTATTTTTGTAATGATTTGATCGACCATTAGCGTTATTAGCGCTTTCATGTTCAAAAGCTGCTGAGGTTTATAGTATTGGTTAGTGTTTACTTAGGTAGTTGTTAGTATTTAAATCAAATAGTAAGGCAAATATATAAAATTCGAATTTAACAATTTATACAACAAAATATTTAATTATTTTTTATTCTACCCAAAATTAATTTCAAAAATATAGACTTGCAATAAACTGTTTCTACAAAAAAATTATAACTCTAGAAATTATATAGTTACAAAATTATTGATTTTTATAGTTTTTCCTGCATTTTGTTAAAAATAAATTGTGGTGGGCCAAAAAAGTCTGAAATAGGTCGGCCAAAAATGTGTATGTTGTTTACTCCATCATTCACAACCTTGGGGCTTCCAAATTTATCCAACACAACATTTCTCTCTTGTAAAAAACCACAAAGTTAAGACAAAAGAGAGACACAACTTGGTACAACGGACATTGAGATTGGATCGAATACCTCTAGGGCCAAGAGTGAGACCAACATCATCAGCAAACTTATCAATACCAGCTTGAAGAGATCTCCTTTATACTTGCTCTAACACTGAAACCTCTACTTGCTTTCCTGTAGCTTACTCTTTGACCTTTATGTTGGTTTCCACCACTCAGCTTTCCCTGCACACCCACAAGAAAATGAATGAATCAGTGCCCATTACAACCAAATTCATCTTCTATCAAGTTTTTTCTCTTTCCCCATAGAAAGTAACCATTTTTTACCAATCAATGGGGGTAAAGAGAAGCTGAATTGAGAAAGAAACAATTTTTACATAAACCCAAAAAACCACATAAACATAAAGAAGCTGAATAGAAAAGGGCAGTGATATAGAATGAAATAAAAATTCAAATCACAAGTAAAGTATGAGAACATAAATGGCTGATCTAAAAAAAAAAACCTTCACCTGTCGTGAGGAGCAGAGGACGGAGGCGGAAGAGAGCGCGTTTGTGGACACCATTATTTAGACCGGAGCGAAGGTAAACGTTCTTGAGGTTTGTGAATAAGGAGGAAATGGTTTAGCGTAGAATGAAAGTGAGGAAGAAAGAGGTTAGGGTTTAGATAAAAGGATAATGATTTAATGTTTGGAGTAATTTAATCGTTATATCATTTAATTTGTGCTCATTCAATCATTTTTATGTACTAATTTTGTCATATGTATTTAGGTACTGTCTAAATCACTTGTCCAAAAAAATGACTATGAACACCAATGAATGTAAGTTTGTTGAAGCAATAGTGATGCTAAATGTTGAGGTGATTGAGTTAACCAAGGGATTCTAAAGCTTGAAGAAAACATTTAGCTTAGTATAAGATGGTTCAAAGAAAAAAAAATACATTCTAAGTAAAACCATTTTAGTTTCATTCTTCACTATCATTCATATTATTTGAAAAATAAAAACTGATTAAAAGTAAAAATTAGAGTTATCAACTACAAAATAATTTAATAATTTATTTATTAAATATCACTCATTACGAATTTCAGTTATTTGAAAAGAAAATAACAACTCTATAATAAGAAATTATATATCATCTATAATTATTAATATTTATAAATAAAATTAATTATTAAATTAATTTTAATGACCTAATATTACATATATAATTAGTTTGCTAAAAAATATTGTGATTACCTTCCTTAGATATTTTGAGATATTTTTATTTTTGAAATATTTTTTCATTAAAAAATTAGAATAAATATGATTAGTTAGAACATGTGAAAAATAATAATATTTGATTAAAATACTTTTATTTTATTGATTTGACCCATGTGTAATAATTAACATGTACATTTTACTTTTTAGATAATATTATAGAAATAGTCGATAAGATAACAAAAATAAGGAAAAAAAAACTGAAAATGGTAGTGTTCATAATCATAAAATTGTACCGTACCACTTGTTAATGGCTAAAATAGTTTTGCACTACATAATCGGTTACACAGGGAGGGGGTGGAATGTGAGTTACAGTCTCTTAAGGACTGTACAACTTTAGGAGGATTTTTAACACAAACCCATAAGCAACGACAGTAATCAAGAAGGTCTTTCCTCCAATTTACAGCTCTCAATACATGTAAATATTACTCGCTGTTGCTGGAAGTTCAAGAAGCTTGCTTCTAGATTGATCTCTACGCAGCAGCTGCTTCAATCTTATCCACAAGTTCTAGCCGCGTTTTCCTCTTCCAGCCTTTCATGGTGGCTACTAAAGTCACAAGTCCTACGACCTGTCCTTTTGTATATTCCTGTATATTTATCATTGTTTACACATTTTTATCAAATATTCTATCTATTAAAAGGGAAAGGAAGTTTTGTTTGCTTACCGGATGAGCCCTTGCCCAGTGGACATACCCCATCCCTGGTGGATAGTATGCCTGCAAAAGGTGAGTGATGATTTCCGTTTTAAATGTGTCTCACCAGCACATTAGTCTGCAGTTCCATATAAGTCAGTGTTTTGCTCACCTTGATAAATGTATCCACTATCTGTAACTTGGGTTTCACATTTGTTGAAGAAAGTGTTGTAGCCCGTTTATTAGAACCTACAAAACGATAGATATTGTCAACCAAAGTCATTCATATGCACAATATAGCTATAACGCAGACGCATGTTTAAATGACATGTCATGCAATTTATCAATTGTTTGTGTTTTACTTTTATCTAATCAACAAAGAGTAAAGGTTTTTCCTATCATGACCACCTTTCTAGATGCGCTGTGTATTTAATATTTTATATATCAGAATGTCTGTCAATGTTAACTGATACTTTCATTCTTTCGTGTCCATTCTTGATGTCGTGTAGAAGAAACTACACTGGATAACAAAGCAAACAAAGAGGAAAAGTACCTGAATATCTAAAGACATGAGAGCTCGTCCTTCATCGGTGCATATTTTTATTCTAGATAGACCTTCCACCAGCGTCTCCGCGAATATTTCAATTCCATATTCCAGCAGGAGGTTTTGAACCTATATACGAAAAAGAGTTAAGAGTTTGAGAAGAAAATGTAATCAACTCCTAGAATTAATGATGAGGCCAGAGAGACATTTACCTCCTGTGGAATGCCTCCGTGAGCAAGCCTTGTGTTTGTAGTGTTTGAATTCCCCAAGGATCAAATCAACATACTTGTTTGTTCAAATAGTTTAGTACATATAAGATGGCAGTGAAGCCATGAATGATCAGAATCTGTTTTAAGAGCATCAATACCGTGTGCTGAATATCTAAATCTTAACTCAGATAATAAGTAGGCTCCAATGATAATTTTATACTACACGGGAACTCTAAAATAATACTTTTGTAAGACTATGAACATCAAATATAGTTGAGTATTTCACTATTTAATTAAAGTTGCAGGTACAAATTTGGAAGAGTAAATGGAGTAACAGAAGGAAGTAACAAACTCATTATGCTCCACTCCAAGCTCTTTGACTTCCCATTTAGAGTTAGCAATCCGGTCGACATACTCCAATGAGAACATATATCATACAAAACCAAGGCTTGACTTTAACATACCGATTGAGTTAAAAAGTTATATAACAGTTTTTTTTTAACTTCAGAGGCCAGTAAGAATAAGAATAAAAGGCACAAAAGGGAGGATAGAGATTGAATCCATCTAATAACTTTTTTTTGTCACAGACATCTAATAACTTTCTTAAGTAGATTGGCAATTTACCCATTAACATGCCGCAGGATCCTCGCAGTTGTCATGTGTAAGTGCTCTGTCAGATCAGGTACGGAACCAACCTGATGAATCAATCCACTTAATGCAACTCTTTCAAATAAATTTGACACTCATACCGTATATAAACAGTTCTTGACTAATATATATTTAAGAAATCTATAACAAAGGAATGCAATGAAACTACTTATGATCATCCTTCAGAATCCATCATTTTTAAAGAGGCAAAAGACTATTGGATGCTACAGAGTTCTATCTATAAGCAGACTGTATGCAATTTTGTGAATAGCACAGCTACATAAGGCAATAGCTTATATATAAGGACTCAAAACTGAAAGCATCACATACCAGTTGACCAAAGAAGTCTTCAACGAAAGAGCCATTTCTTGACATAAGCATGGATTGAAGATGAGCCTTTGATTTATGCAGTATTCGAGCCACAAGAGAAACAATGTCCACTGCATGCAGCACATCTTTCCTGCAAGCAATAACCTTTTTATAATCAGCTGCTCATCTCTACTCTCGCTTCAGCTATGAAATACATGAAAAAATGAGTAGGAATAGTTATCTTCAGGTTTACTACTCGGCAGAAAACAACACTGATCCTAGGAATAGTTTACTTTTATATTACGTAAAATATTTATTTGGTCATTACGATATACACAGAAACCCCACCATTCAATAATAGCTTACAAAGATCTGAAGATTCTCCACTGATCCCAAATCTTGTGTTCCTGTTCACTTTCTATGTTCGTAAACAAAACGTTCAAAAATTAGATGTTAGCAGTAAACCAGATTTAATTGATTTCTTATTGGCTTTGGTTGTCATCTCTCCAACGATTCTATCAAAATCATCAGATAGCTTTCTCCTGAACACCCCAATCCGGTCTTCTCCTCCGTCAGTATCATCGTTCATATCAATGTACCTTCTTCGTACAGGAGCAGCATGGGGCGAATCGTAATCAGATCTTCTATTCTTCTTGTTGAATTTCCAGATTCAACTTTTATAGGCCTAGATTTCTCGAGTTGAGCACAGAGCTCGTTGACGTTTCCTTCGATCCGTCCATGGAGACGGAGGCGGGTGAAGTTTAGACTACGGCCCAGTGTCGCAGTGTGCGTCTATGGCCCTATGAGAAAAGCGGGTCGAGGACAGAGAGGGGATGATCAACAGCGGTGAGAGAAAGAAAGTTAATAAATATTAGTTAAGTTGACGATACAAATTCCGCTTATCGTAATGTTTAGATTATAAGCGAGACCCACATAGTGCTGAAGTGGACATACTTAGAAGTGAGCAAAAAGTGATTCCTTGTCTAGAGTGCTAGGTGACATATGGTTTAATTTAGGGTTTAAGTTAGTCGGTAGCTAATGATATCTCTTAATCATGTTATAATGAGTCCCTCTCTCTCTCTCTCATTGTTTTTATTTGACATTTAAAAAACTAATAATACTTACTATATGTCAAGCAAACCCTATTGTCACTTTGTTACTTCCAATTTTAGTAACAAAGGATATCACTGAAATTTCTCAAAACTCCAACTGCTCCCAGCCAATAAAAGAAAGCACACATGTCGACATTAATCATTTTATCGTCTTTTAATTTATTATAAATTAATTAGAGACCCCTTGGTCCGCCTACCCAGGTTCTAATTAATTAAGAAAGTCTTTAATTGATTTTTTATCTTTAATCTTGCTAATGAACTGTTCCGCTTTGGCTCGTGCTGTTTGGTTCAGTTCGGTTGAGTTAAATTTCGAAACCCTATTGTTCATACACGTATATAAAAATAGATAAGAGCTGGTATTATATAGATTTCATGTGTAACTAAGGTTAAAGATTTCTGGCATTGCACGTACTGAAACTTTCTTTCAGGACTTCGACGGCGATGAAGATGAACTGATGTGTTGTGTTGTACAGAGAGGAAAATTACTCAATTAATAACTTTTGGGGTTTTTTTGTGGTTTTCTTTCATCCATTATCCAAACTCATTATTCCACATAAATACATATTTTGAAAATAGTAACTTTGACTAATAATCGGGATTTTATTAGTAACCAAGCAATTGAGAAAAATGATATCATTAACTTTTTTTTTGGGCTGAAAGGATTTACATGACACTACAAGAAAACAGCGGTATTCTGACGGATATTCCGACGGAAAATAAAATCCTCGGAATATTCCGAGGAAACACAAAATTTGGTTTCCACGGAATTTCCTCGGAATATACCGACGGAATTCCGAGGAAATATTAATCCGTTGGAATATTCTTATGGAATACCGAGGAAAAGCGTATTCCTCAGAAAAAACCGATGAATTCCGAGGATATATTATAGCCGTTAGAGAGCCGTTGGGGGATTTTAAAAATTCCGAAGAAATTCCGACGAACTAGCCGTTTCCGTCGGAATTCCGTCGGAATTCCGTCGGAATTTCCTCGTTCTGTCGGCAGGATTTCAACTATAAATACAAGCACCCCTCTTCCTCTTCATTCACTCCATATCTTCATCCTCCCTCTTACTCTCTTTACACACGAATTTGATTCATAATAAACATGTCTTCTTCAAATTACTTTCGTTCTTGGATCGATCAACCTCATTTGGATCCGAACACGAGATTGCTTACGGAAGAATACCAACGAGGTATAACAGAATTCATGGGGTTAGTTCACCGACAACCGGAAGCAAAAACAGGTATGTTAAGATGTCCTTGCTCTAATTGTAAAAATAGAAAGGTTATTAAAGAGTGGGATGTTTGGACTCATCTATATTTGAGTGGGTTTACACGAAGTTACAAAATTTGGTATCATCATGGGGAAACTGATTATGAACATGATAGTACTAGCGAACCTCAGCCAGCGGTTAGATTAGAAGAACCAATTAGAATGGATGTAGATTATGGTGTAGGTACTGAGGAGATGGTAAATGATCATTTTAGAGGGGAATATTTACCCAATGCACAAGCTAGGAGAATTTATGATATGTTGGATGCTGGAAAGCAACCATTGTACGAAGGTTGCAGAGATGGTCATTCAGCTTTATCATCTGCTACAAGATTGATGGGCATTAAAACATATTATAATTTGGCCGAAGACTGTGTGGATGCGATTGCTGATTTTGTAAAAGGTATTCTACCCGAGGGTAATGTAGCTCATGGTTCATACTACAAGGTTCAGAAACTCGTAGCTGGTCTTGGTTTATCGTATCAGGTAATAGATGTATGCAGCGACAACTGCATGATTTATTGGAGGGCGGATGAACAGCGGGTTACATGCAAATTTTGTGGAAAGCCTCGTTGTAAATATACGAGTGGAAGAGTTCCAGTGCCATATAAAAGGATGTGGTATTTGCCTTTGACGGAAAGGTTGCAAAGGTTGTATCTGTCTGAACGCACAGCGCAACCAATGAGATGAGATGCAGAGCACTCAACAGATGGTGAGATCAGACATCTTTCAGATGCAAAAGCGTGGAAGCATTTCCAATCAAAGTATCCCGAGTTTGCGTATGAGAGAAGAAATGTCTACCTTGGATTATGTACTGATGGTTTCGGTCCGTTTGGCAAGAGTGGAAGACAGTATTCTCTATGGCCAGTCATTTTTACACCATATAACCTACCCCCAAACTTGTGCTTGCGACGAGAGTTTTTGTTTCTCTCGATTCTCGTTCCCGGACCAGAGCATCTTAAGAGATCACTTGATGTGTTTCTTCAGCCACTAATATATGAGTTGCAACAACTATGGGCTCAAGGTGCTGAAACATACGATGTTTCGTGTAAAGAAAACTTTCATATGCAGGCAGTTTTAATGTGGACAATAAGTGATTTTCCAGCATATGGTATGTTATCTGGATGGACAACGCATGGAAAGCTATCATGTCCATATTGTCAAGATAACACTGATGCTTTCCAACTAAAACACGGAAGGAAAACGTGTTGGTTTGACTGTCACAGGAGATTCCTACCACCTGATCATCCATATCGTAGGAGTAGGAATTTGTTTACGAAGAACAAGAGGGTGTTTGACAGTCCACCTCCGGAAATTTGTGGGAAAGATTTGAAGACACAACTAAGAGATTTTGGTGCAGAAAGGACGCCAGACGTCGGTGGACATGAGCGTTTTCCGGTAGATGCTGTTGGAGACCTACATAACTGGCACAAAAAAAAGTATTTTCTGGGATCTGCCATACTGGGAGGATCATCTGCTAAGGCATAATTTAGATGTCATGCATATTGAGAAGAACTTTTTTGACAATCTCATGAACACGATCCTTAATGTTCAAGGTAAAACAAAGGATAATTTGAAGTCAAGACTGGATTTAGTCGATATATGTGCTCGTTCAGAACTTCATGTTGATGAGAATGGTAGGGCTCCTTTTCCCATATACCGACTTGATGCAGAGGGAAAAGATGCGTTCTTTGATTGGATTTCAAACGATGTGGAATTTCCAGACGGTTACGCATCTAATTTGCGTAACTGTATCGACAGAAAGGAAGGAAAGTTTACTGGCTTGAAAAGCCACGATTGCCATGTAATGATGCAGCGCCTCCTTCCGTTTGCCTTCAAGGAACTATTACCACGAAATGTTCATGAAGCAATTGCAGGGATAAGTGGTTTCTTCCGCGATTTATGCACGAGATCAGTGACTCTTGAAGGTATTGAAAATTTGAAGACTAACATAGCCGTGATTCAGTGCAACCTTGAGAAGATATTTCCTCCCTCATTTTTTGATGTTATGGAGCATCTTGTTATTCACCTGGCAAGAGAATTGGAACTTGGTGGTCCTGTGCAGTACAGATGGATGTATCTGTATGAGCGGTATATGTTCCATTTGAAGAAGATGGTGAAAATTTTAAGTAGGGTGGAAGGTTCTATAGTCGCACAGATGATCAATGAAGAAACTTCAAACTTTGCCGAGTACTACTTTCCAGCAGAAGTTCAGACCAAAACACAGAAGACCTGCTCGGCATGATGATAGAGGCGAACGGGTAACATATCATGTTACAGTTCCAGACATTTTCACAGACGTTGGACGACTTAGCGGAAAACCAAAGGACCGTCGACTTACTGAGCAGGAGCGCAGTAATTTGCAAACATATTTGCTCACCAACTGCGAAGATGTTCTTCAATATGAGAGGTAAATAAAATTTTTATTTTAACAAGTTGAAATTTAAATCTTAATTAATTACATTATTGTCATCATATGTACAAGATTTTCAATGCAGAAAAGAGGTTCGAATATAGATATGCCACAGAGGACGAACTAGAAGAAATGAAGCAGAGAGAATTTTCTGGATGAATGTTTACTTATGTGAGTGCTTTAAACAAATTAAAATATCATTTATCACATATTTATACTAATTCACATTTATTGATATAACATATATATGTGCTATTAATATAGGTGTCTGCTGGTTTGGCCAGAGGTGAAACATTTGACGATTGGATACGCGAGATGGTCGTTGGACCAAAATTTTTTGTGAAGTCATATCCGAGATTTTGTACTCGAGGATATGCATTCACAACTCAGAAGAGGAGACATTCGAGTACGACTTATGATGCTGGCGTTTGTTCTGCATCAGGAGATGATATATACTACGGACACATACATGAGATTTTGGAAATCAAGTATTTGGGCATGGTTGGATTGCGCTGTAATGTTTTCTATTGTGATTGGCACGACAACACTCTAGATCGATGTGTAAGAACAGATGCATTTGGTGTTACAACAGTAAATTCGAGGCGAAAGCTGCAATATTATGATCCTTTCATTCTTGCTTCTCAGGCCGATCAGGTAATTAAATGTTAATTATTTAGAATGATTCATCATCATGTGTATTAATTTATAATTTTACTAATAATTTTTTAAATGTTACAGGTTTGTTATATCAAGTACCCCCGGGTAAGAAACAGAGATGATCCATGGGTTACTGTTACAAGACTCAACCCGAGAGGCCGAGTTCAGGAAAGTTCTGAGCTGGAAGACCCACTACAACCAAGCACATCCGGTAACTTAAGTGCAACAGAAGATTTAGCTGGAGTTGGCCTTGTAGTCGATTTAACCAACTTCAGAGAGGAAGCCGTCATTCACGTAGAGGATGAACCAGTGATTGGAGAGTTTCACCAAGATCCAGATTCAGATTCATCCGGTGATGATGACTCGGAAAGAGACTAGCATCGACTTTTTTTTATTTTATTGGAATATTCCGACGGAATTCCGAGGAATATAAGGGTTTCCTCGGAGTTCCCTCGGAATATTCCGAGGAAATTCCGAGGAAGTAGGGTTTTTAAACCGAAAACAACGTTTTGCGGTTTGAATAACACTTATATAACCCTTATTAAGTGTCTTAGACTGATTATGAAGTAAAAAATTTGTTCCTTACCCTATAACAAACACTTTTCCGATTGTATGAACGAAATCCCCATAACATAAGAGAAACACTTATACACTTTAATGAACGGTAAAGGGAATACTTACAATTCGTTTTGAAATTTTGTTATTTCATGGTTTATGATCATTTATACAAAGAATCCTCAATGGTATGCATTACAATTGTATAAGAAATGAAATACGGCAAAAAAAATCGATGTTTTGAAACCCCAAACACTAGTTCCTCGGAATTTCCTCGGAATATTCCGACGGAATTCCGAGGAAGATAAGGGTTTCCTCAGAATTCCCTCGGAATATTCCGAGGAAATTCCGAGGAAGTAGGGTTTTTAAACCGAAAACAACGTTTTGCGGTTTGAATAACACTTATATAACCCTTATTAAGTGTCTTAGACTGATTATGAAGTCAAAAATTTGTTCCTTACCCTATAATAAACACTTTTCCGATTGTATGAACGAAATTCCCACAACATAAGAGAAACACTTATACACTTTAATGAACGGTAAAGGGAATACTTACAATTCGTTTTGAAATTTTGTTATTTCATGGTTTATGATCATCTATACAAAGAATCCTCAATGGTATGCATTACAATTGTATAAGAAATGAAATACGGCAAAAAAAAATCGATGTTTTGAAACCCCAAACACTAGTTCCCCGGAATTTCCTCGGAATATTCCGACGGAATTCCGAGGAAGATAAGGGTTTCCTCGGAATTCCCTCGGAATATTCCGAGGAAATTCCGAGGAAGTGGGGTTTTTAAACCGAAAACAACGTTTTGCGGTTTGAATAACACTTATATAACACTTATTAAGTGTCTTAGACTGATTATGAAGTCAAAAATTTGTTCCTTACCCTATAACAAACACTTTTCCGATTGTATGAACGAAATCCCCACAACATAAGAGAAACACTTATACACTTTAATGAACGGTAAAGGGAATACTTACAATTCGTTTTGAAATTTTGTTATTTCATGGTTTATGATCATCTATACAAAGAATCCTCAATGGTATGCATTACAATTGTATAAGAAATGAAATACGGCAAAAAAAATCGATGTTTTAAAACCCCAAATACTAGTTCCTCGGAATTTCCTCGGAATATTCCGACGGAATTCCGAGGAAGATAAGGGTTTCCTCAGAATTCCCTCGGAATATTCCGAGGAAATTCCGAGGAAGTAGGGTTTTTAAACCGAAAATAACGTTTTGCGGTTTGAATAAAACTTATATAACCCTTATTAAGTGTCTTAGACTGATTATGAAGTCAAAAATTTGTTCCTTACCCTATAATAAACACTTTTCCGATTGTATGAACGAAATCCCCACAACATAAGAGAAACACTTATACACTTTAATGAACGGTAAAGGGAATACTTACAATTTGTTTTGAAATTTTGTTATTTCATGGTTTATGATCATCTATACAAAGAATCATCAATGGTATGCATTACAATTGTATAAGAAATGAAATACGGAAAAAAAAATCGATGTTTTGAAACCCCAAACACTAGTTTCTCGGAATTTCTTCGTAATATTCCGACGGAATTCCGAGGAAGATAAGGGTTTCCTCAGAATTCCCTCGGAATATTCCGAGGAAATTCCGAGGAAGTAGGGTTTTTAAACCGAAAACAACGTTTTGCGGTTTGAATAACACTTATATAACCCTTATTAAGTGTCTTAGACTGATTATGAAGTCAAAAATTTGTTCCTTACCCTATAATAAACACTTTTCCGATTGTATGAACGAAATCCCCACAACATAAGAGAAACACTTATACACTTTAATGAACGGTAAAGGGAATACTTACAATTCATTTTGAAATTTTGTTATTTCATGGTTTATGATCATCTATACAAAGAATCCTCAATGGTATGCATTACAATTGTATAAGAAATGAAATACGGCAAAAAAAATCGATGTTTTGAAACCCCAAACACTAGTTCCTCGGAATTTCCTCGGAATATTCCGACGGAATTCCGAGGAAGATCAGGGTTTCCTCGGAATTCCCTCGGAATATTCCGAGGAAATTCCGAGGAAGTAGGGTTTCTAAACCGAAAACATCGTTTTGCGGTTTGAATAACACTTATATAACACTTATTAAGTGTCTTAGACTGATTATGAAGTCAAAAATTTGTTCCTTACCCTATAACAAACACTTTTCCGATTGTATGAACGAAATCCCCACAACATAAGAGAAACACTTATACACTTTAATGATTGGTAAAGGGAATACTTACAATTCGTTTTGAAATTTTGTTATTTGATGGTTTATGATCATCTATACAAAGAATCCTCAATGGTATGCATTACAATTGTATAAGAAATGAAATACGGCAAAAAAAATCGATGTTTTGAAACCCCAAACACTAGTTCCTCGGAATTTCCTCGGAATATTCCGACGGAATTCCGAGGAAGATAAGGGTTTCCTCGGAATTCCCTAGGAATATTCCGAGGAAATTCCGAGGAAATTCCGAGGAAGTAGGGTTTTTAAACCGAAAACAACGTTTTGCGGTTTGAATAACACTTATATAACCCTTATTAAGTGTCTTAGACTGATTATGAAGTCAAAAATTTGTTCCTTACCCTATAATAAACACTTTTCCGATTGTATGAACGAAATCCCCACAACATAAGAGAAACACTTATACAATTTAATGAGCGGTAAAGGGAATACTTACAATTCGTTTTGAAATTTTGTTATTTCATGGTTTATGATCATCTATACAAAGAATCCTCAATGGTATGCATTACAATTGTATAAGAAATGAAATACGGCAAAAAAAATCGATGTTTTGAAACCCCAAACACTAGTTCCTCGGAATTTCCTTGGAATATTCCGACGGAATTCCGAGGAAGATAAGGGTTTCCTCAGAATTTCCTCGGAATATTCCGAGGAAATTCTGAGGAAGTAGGGTTTTTAAACCGAAAACAACGTTTTGCGGTTTGAATAACACTTATATAACCCTTATAAAGTGTCTTAGACTGATTATGAAGTCAAAAATTTGTTCCTTACCCTATAATAAACACTTTTCCGATTGTATGAACGAAATCCCCACAACATAAGAGAAACACTTATACACTTTAATGAACGGTAAAGGGAATACTTACAATTCATTTTGAAATTTTGTTATTTCATGGTTTATGATCATCTATACAAAGAATCCTCAATGGTATGCATTACAATTGTATAAGAAATGAAATACGGCAAAAAAAATCGATGTTTTGAAACCCCAAACACTAGTTCCTCGGAATTTCCTCGGAATATTCCGACGGAATTCCGAGGAAGATAAGGGTTTCCTCGGAATTCCCTCGGAATATTCCGAGGAAATTCCGAGGAAGTAGGGTTTTTAAACCGAAAACATCGTTTTGCGGTTTGAATAACACTTATATAACAATTATTAAGTGTCTTAGACTGATTATGAAGTCAAAAATTTGTTCCTTACCCTATAACAAACACTTTTCCGATTGTATGAACGAAATCCCCACAACATAAGAGAAACACTTATACACTTTAATGAACGGTAAAGGGAATACTTACAATTCGTTTTGAAATTTTTTTATTTCATGGTTTATGATCATCTATACAAAGAATCCTCAATGGTATGCATTACAATTGTATAAGAAATGAAATACGGCAAAAAAAATCGATGTTTTGAAACCCCAAACACTAGTTCCTCGGAATTTCCTCGGAATATTCCGAAGGAATTCCGAGGAAGATAAGGGTTTCCTCGGAATTCCCTAGGAATATTCCGAGGAAATTCCGAGGAAGTAGGGTTTTTAAACCGAAAACATCGTTTTGCGGTTTGAATAACACTTATATAACACTTATTAAGTGTCTTAGACTGATTATGAAGTCAAAAATTTGTTCCTTACCCTATAACAAACACTTTTCCGATTATATGAACGAAATCCCCACAACATAAGAGAAACACTTATACACTTTAATGAACGGTAAAGGGAATACTTACAATTCGTTTTGAAATTTTGTTATTTCATGGTTTATGATCATCTATACAAAGAATCCTCAATGGTATGCATTACAATTGTATAAGAAATGAAATACGGCAAAAAAAAATCGATGTTTTGAAACCCCAAACACTAGTTCCTCGGAATTTCCTCGGAATATTCCGACGGAATTCCGAGGAAGTAGGGTTTTTAAACCGAAAACATCGTTTTGCGGTTTGAATAACACTTATATAACAATTATTAAGTGTCTTAGACTGATTATGAAGTTAAAAATTTGTTCCTTACCCTATAACAAACACTTTTCCGATTGTATGAACGAAATCCCCACAACATAAGAGAAACACTTATACACTTTAATGAACGGTAAAGGGAATACTTACAATTCGTTTTGAAATTTTGTTATTTCATGGTTTATGATCATCTATACAAAGAATCCTCAATGGTATGCATTACACTTGTATAAGAAATGAAATTCGGCAAAAAAAATCGATGTTTTGAAACCCCAAACACTAGTTCCTCAGAATTTCCTCGGAATTTTCCGACGGAATTCCGAGGAAATTCCGAGGAAGTAGGGTTTTTAAACCGAAAACAACGTTTTGCGGTTTGAATAACACTTATATAACCCTTATTAAGTGTCTTAGACTAATTATGAAGTCAAAAATTTGTTCCTTACCCTATAATAAACACTTTTCCGATTGTATGAACGAAATCCCCACAACATAAGAGAAACACTTATACACTTTAATGAGCGGTAAAGGGAATACTTACAATTCGTTTTGAAATTTTGTTATTTCATGGTTTATGATCATCTATACAAAGAATTCTCAATGGTATGCATTACAATTGTATAAGAAATGAAATACGGCAAAAAAAATCGATGTTTTGAAACCCCAAACACTAGTTTCTCGAAATTTCCTTGGAATATTCCGACGGAATTCCGAGGAAGATAAGGGTTTCCTCGGAATTCCCTCGGAATATTCCGAGGAAATTCCGAGGAAGTAGGGTTTTTAAACCGAAAACAACGTTTTGCGGTTTGAATAACACTTATATAACACTTATTAAGTGTCTTAGACTGATTATGAAGTCAAAAATTTGTTCCTTACCCTATAATAAACACTTTTCCGATTGTATGAACGAAATCCCCACAACATAAGAGAAACACTTATACACTTTAATGAACGGTAAAGGGAATACTTACAATTCATTTTGAAATTTTGTTATTTCATGGTTTATGATCATCTATACAAAGAATCCTCAATGGTATGCATTACAATTGTATAAGAAATGAAATACGGCAAAAAAAAATCGATGTTTTGAAACCCCAAACACTAGTTCCTCGGTATTTCCTCAGAATATTTCGACGGAATTCCGACGGATATTTAAGTATCCGTCGGAATATTCCGACGGAATTCCGACAGATATTTAAGTATCCGTCGGAATTTCTTCGGAATATTTTCATTTAACCGGACAAATATTTCGCTAAAATTGAAATCGGAATTCCGAGGAAATTCCGACGGAAACTATCCGTCGGACCCTAGGTTTTATAACCACGAGCCGCTTCTTTTTCCCATTTCTCTCTTCTTCCTCTGCGGCTCATCTCCCTCCTCTCCGGCGATCTCCCCCTTCTCTCCAACGATATCTCCGGCGATCTCCTCCCTTCTCTTACACAAATCATGTAAAGACCCTATCTCACTCTCTTAGGTTTTATTTGTTAGGTTTTTGTGTAGATTTGATAGATTTTTGTTAGGGTGATTGGTTAGGATTGTGATTTGGTTGTATAATAGGTTTAGAATTGTGATTTGGTTGAATAATTTGTTTTGTTGAATTGATTTAGAATTTTTTTATAATTTTTTATGTTTTTTTGTATTTATAAAATTGATTTTTGTATATAAATTCGATTTTTGTGTATAAATTCGATTTTTGTATTTTACAAAACGAGTTTTGTATATAAATTCGATTTTTTGGATTTTACAAAACATTTTTTGTATATAAATTCGATTTTTTGGATTTTACAAAACATTTTTAATATCTATAAAACTTTTTTTGTGATTAAAAACTATTATTTGGGATTTTAAAAAGAAAATATATATATATATAATATAAATTTCTATATTTATTAAACATTTTTTAATATTATTAAAACTATTTTTTGTAATTATTAAACTATTTTTTATTTATTAAAACTATTTTTTGTATATTAGAACTATTTTTATATATTTATTAAACATTTTTAATATCTATAAAACTTTTTTTGTGATTAAAAACTATTATTTGGAATTTTTTTTAAAAATATATATATATATATATATTATATAAATTTCTATATTTATTAAATATTTTTAATATTATTAAAACTATTTTTTGTAATTATTAAACTATTTTTTATTTATTAATACTATTTTTTGTTTATTAGAACTATTTTTATATATTTATTAAACATTTTTAATATCCATAAAAAAAATTTTGTGATTAAAAACTATTATTTGCGATTTTTTTTAAAAAAAAAATTAATTTATATATTTCTATATTTATTAAATATTTTTTTTTAATTTACAGGTCTCATGATGATCAGACCCGGTCTCGACAGCGTTGTGGTCGTGGTGGTACGGGGAGTAAGTCTCGGGATTCCAGCCATTTTCAGGATTCCCCTTTGCCCCACATGATGCGCCCTTGAGTAGCGCACCGGGCAAAACAGACATGCATGGCTTGATCATGGAAAGCAGTAATGATATATATTCATTGTTTGACTCATATATTCAAACAAACGAGTCCTCTTCGCATGAAATCACTTGGAGAATGTTCTCAACTCAATTACGGAGCTCCTTGAAGAAGAATCAGATCAAACGGAGTTCATATGTGATAGTTATGCTATTTACAAATCAGGTGATCTTCAGTTCTCGCGAATTCAGACCACCCGAGAAGCTCGAAATGGCTAACCTTCTTTCTGATGAACCAACGGTCAATTCAATCATGACAAAGGTTATTATTCATGTTCTAAATGTTCAAGAAAGCATTGGGCTTGATGGTTTTCAAAAAGATTCAAAAACGAGCTTGTTTGGGCCAAATGGAGAAACCGATAAAATATTGGCTAAGGGAAAAGATGGATTTCGACTAGGCCTCAAAGGGACATGTCTTGGCCCATATCAGGAGTATATTCTTCACCTTTCAAAGTCTTGGTCGTGGCTATATGAAGAGGTAGTCCAAGTTTCAGTCAAAGACTTTATTTAGTCAAGTCTTTGTTTCTATTTCCAATGTCTTGTTTTTAGCACATTTTTCTTTGGATCTCTACAACTTGTAATCCTATAAATAAGGCCTTAGAGCCACGAAATAAAACAGATTGTTTTTCCCTTTTTATGAGTTTCTCTCATTGTTCTTTGTTTAGAACACTTCTTAGTTTCTTGGTGAGGTTATCTCCAAGTTTCGAACCTTCTTTTGTTGGACCGGTGCGTCACATCCGGCAACGATCGAAGTCTGGTAGTATCTTTGGGCTATTCCGCAACCCTTAGTGTCACCCCTCGATCCATCAGTTCTCAATCCCCTCGGATCTGAGTTCATATCAACCATACCGAAAGAGTGATCCCATTTTGGGCGTATCAAGTGGTATCAGAGCCACTCTTCCGGTATTGTCTGTTCATCTTCTCATCTCTCATTTTCTAAACACTTCATTTTCTTCTTTCTATCTAAAATCCGGGCCACTACCTTACCTATCGCCATTCTTCTAGTAAAAAAAAAAAAAGATCGATAAAAAAAAAAAAAAAAAAAAACAAAAGTTTGATTTGTTGGCTAGGTGGTGGAAGAGAAATCCTGCTGGCTGAGGAGAAATCCAGCCTTGGAGTGGTTAATACGGATTTCAAAATCAATTCTCTTATCTTTCTATCTCGTGTTTCATCTCTTGCTTGCTTGGAGAAACCCATTGAGTTACTTGATTTGTTCTCTTAGAATTTTGAGAGGAGACTCTTGAGTGACCACTAAAATCTTAGAGAAACACTTGTGTGGGTGAGATCAAACACTTGAGAGTGTGAGGATTATTTTATCTGTTAACCCTTTTGTGTTGAGTAATTTTTCAGGATAAAGATGTTTGGTCTTCACAAGGGAAGTAGCAAGAAGAAATTCCAGCGAGAGGCTAACTTTAAATCTTCATCTCAAAATTCATTGAATGTTTTTGATGATTTTGTTCCTGTGCAGGAAAGACTAGCCCAAAGAAGACCACATAAGATGCCGAACAGGAGGTGCAAAGAGCAGTTCAAAACGTCCAAAGGCGAAGCTGATCCAAAAAGGAAACATTTTCAGTTTGATGTCAAACAATTTTGTGATAACTTTGTGAAGGGTGTGGACAAAGCCCTCAAGGACGTCAGCAAGAGCCAAAAGAAGAGCACATCCACACGTGCCCCAGTAGCTGAGCCATCAATTTTCATCAGTGAAAAACCCAAAGGTAAATCTGAAAACAACGTTAAAGATCTAAAAGATTTTTCAGATTTTTTACCAATTTTTGATAAGTATGATGAAGAGCTAATGGAAAGTTGGATCACTTGTGAGGATGAATGTGATCTTCCTTCTCCAAAACCTGATCTTATGTTTGATATTGATAATGAAGAGAATAATGGACTAACATGTTTTGAACCGGAGCATCCGAGTAGTCTTGTTCTAGTTTCACAGGTTTTTGAGGAAGAACCATTGAACTATCAACATCAAGGACCACGTCTTGAGACTAGGAGACCCTTGGACAATGATCTTAGTCCCATCTTTGATGAAGAAGACGAGCTTGATCCAATCTTTGATGAGGAAGCACCAAGCACATCATCCATCATCATAGAGAAACATCTTTGCTTTGATCCAGGCACAACTTCTACGCCTTTGCCTAAAGAGCACTGTGAGAAACTTTATTTACTTAATTCTCTGCCTGAAATGTTTGTTAAGATCAGTTCTCCTGTTGTAAATCGTTTTGGTTTTGACAAAGTTAAAAAATTTTGTGTTTCAAATTCTGTTTTTGATAACATGATTCATTATTTTGAGAAATTTGAACTTGACGGAATTCTTGATCAAAAACGTTTTCAAAATGGCAATGACATCCATTTTGGATTTGTTTTGAGTCTTGATCAGTTTTTGAAACATAGCAAAAGTTTTGATCATCTTGAAAAGTCATTTGAGCTTGATTTGCAACAGTATGATTTTTGTGCTAGAAAATCGTTTGATTCATCTGTCTTCAAAGAAAATGACTTTAATCTGAGCCCTTATAGACATGAACTGATCACTGGTAATTTATTTGCATCCACTTGTGCCTTGGACGAATTTTTGGTTAAGAAGTTGCTGAAACAAAAATCACATAGAGCTGAAACCGATTTTATTTTTGATTCTGTTTTGAAGCTTGATAACTTGTGTGTTGAAACTGATAAACCTTGGCATAATTTGAAACCAATGTTTGAAAATTGTGTTGTCTTGAGCTTTGATGTCATCTTGGTTTACAACACATTCTTTGATGATTATCCTAAGAGCTTGGATCATGTTCTTGATGTCCTTAGGATAGAGAAACTCTTTGATTATTTCTCTCGCAGATTTGATGTGGTTTCCCTAGTTGTTTTGAAAGTACAGGATAAGTATGATCAGTTCCCAAAGAGAGAAAGCACTGGTGAACGCCAAAGTTCTTATGTATCAGGGATATGGAACTGGAAGTACTTGAAGAAAACAAGTCCAAAACTCCAAGGAAGTTTATGTCCCTACTTTTCCTTCATTGAATTTTATATGATTTTAAAATTCGTTTTCTCTTATTCATTTCCTTTTGATAGAGGTGAAATGGATTTGAGGTCAAATCCTTTTCAAGAGGGAGGGAATGATGCGCCCTTGAGTAGCGCACCGGGCAAAACAGACATGCATGGCTTGATCATGGAAAGCAGTAATGATATATATTCATTGTTTGACTCATATATTCAAACAAACGAGTCCTCTTCGCATGAAATCACTTGGAGAATGTTCTCAACTCAATTACGGAGCTCCTTGAAGAAGAATCAGATCAAACGGAGTTCATATGTGATAGTTATGCTATTTACAAATCAGGTGATCTTCAGTTCTCGCGAATTCAGACCACCCGAGAAGCTCGAAATGGCTAACCTTCTTTCTGATGAACCAACGGTCAATTCAATCATGACAAAGGTTATTATTCATGTTCTAAATGTTCAAGAAAGCATTGGGCTTGATGGTTTTCAAAAAGATTCAAAAACGAGCTTGTTTGGGCCAAATGGAGAAACCGATAAAATATTGGCTAAGGGAAAAGATGGATTTCGACCAGGCCTCAAAGGGACATGTCTTGGCCCATATCAAGAGTATATTCTTCACCTTTCAAAGTCCTGGTCGTGGCTATATGAAGAGGTAGTCCAAGTTTCAGTCAAAGACTTTATTTAGTCAAGTCTTTGTTTCTATTTCCAATGTCTTGTTTTTAGCACATTTTTCTTTGGATCTCTACAACTTGTAATCCTATAAATAAGGCCTTAGAGCCACGAAATAAAACAGATTGTTTTTCCCTTTTTATGAGTTTCTCTCATTGTTCTTTGTTTAGAACACTTCTTAGTTTCTTGGTGAGGTTATCTCCAAGTTTCGAACCTTCTTTTGTTGGACCGGTGCGTCACATCCGGCAACGATCGAAGTCTGGTAGTATCTTTGGGCTATTCCGCAACCCTTAGTGTCACCCCTCGATCCATCAGTTCTCAATCCCCTCGGATCTGAGTTCATATCAACCATACCGAAAGAGTGATCCCGTTTTGGGCGTATCAATAATGACCGATCCTATGGCATTTGAAGCACCTGGTGGAATGAGCTTTGCTTGTGGGTTTCACAGCTTTGCTTTTATCAAAAGAAATCTCATTAGTTTTCAGATCAGAATTTGAAAGATAAGAAGACTTACATTGTTGTTTTGGTGCCGAAGAAGTGTTGGTGTTTCCCTTCTTTTTGAGCTGTCGGATAGCATGAATTGCCTTATGCAACATCTTCTCCAAACTAGCATAAGTTTTAAGCTCGTTTTGATCAAGCACTACACGGTTGCTTCTCTTGGCTTTGGTGAAGGGACGATCACCACTTCTGACCCACTTCTCATCATTGGACCTGTTTTGTCTCTTCCTTTGTTTCTGCACAAAATCAAATTCGTTAGAAGCAAACTGTCTCTTGTCAAAAATCAATTGCTTCTTTTCAACAACAGTTTTAAAAGGAAAGTAGACATCATCTTGTAGTGGTTTTGATTTTTTGAGAAGTCCGAACATCCTGAAACACTTAACAAAGTTAGCAAATAAAAATCCTCACACTCTCAAAGTGTTTAGCTCACGATTTTTAGATGGTCACTTAGAGTTCTTTCACTGGTTCAAAGGATGATAGGCAGTCAAAATTCAGCAATCAAAACCCAAAACAAACTTTTGTGAGAAAAAGAAAAGAGAAGGTAAGATGAAGAGATTTTTGATATGGATCCGCCTTAACTGTCCTAAGGCTGGATTTCTCTTCAGCCAGCAGGGTTTCTCTTCCACCACTCCCCCTGGATTTCTCTTCAGAAGTGATTCACGCCAAAACTTTTTTTTTTTTTTTTTTTTATCGATTTTTTTTTTTTTTTTTTATAATAGGCGATCACAAGGGAGTAAAGGAACAGCCCGGATCCAAGAAATAAGAAAAGAAATAAACGTGGAGAGATGAGAAGATGAGAAGATGAAAGATGAAAGAAAACAAACCAGCCAAAGTGGCTCTGATACCAAGTTGATACGCCCAAAACGGGAAGGATGGCTTTGGCCGGGTGTTGGATATGATCCGAGAAGGCAAACGGCACTTCTGGAACTGAGATGGATTGAAAGGATCGTCAAGAGATGCGGAATGGCTCTTGATATACCCAAGATCTAAGGCTAACCACCTAAGAAACGATGAAGGTGTGTTGGCTAACCACCAAACGACACAAAAGATGATTGGCTGACCACCAAATCAACAAGCCGGTTCAAACCGATGAACTAGCTAAGAACTCTCTCTCTCACTCAGAGAAAAGAAGAATCGAAAATAAACAACCAAAATGAACTGCTTTTATTCATCAAAGGGACTACATATTTATAGTGTTTTGTAGTCAAAGACAATAAATAGAAATGTAGAAAAACAATGCATAGAAAATATAAATTTGAATAGATCTAGTCAAGGCACGGAAAATGGAGAAGACTAGATCTGGTCAAGACACGGAAAATGGAGAAGACTAGATCTGGTCAAGGCACGGAAAATGGAGAAGACTAGATCTGGTCAAGGCACGGAAAATGGAGAAGACTAGTCAAGATGTCCAGGTTCATCCGAACCAGATGGATGCACGGGGTAAAGATAAGGACGCTTGCGGGACTGTCCGGATGGTCCGCCAGATAAGAATGCATGTCCGTCTTTGGTTTCTTCACGACCCAAGCTAAGTCTGGCTCGACCGTGGGTTTTAGAATGTCGAGTTGGTTGGGGAAGACGGGCTGTGGTTCGGTCGGTTAGGTCGTCTGGACGTGGTTCCAGCCGAAGCTCCAATCGGGACGCACGCGGAACGGCTTGGTCAGTCTGATCGGTACGGTCGGATGAACGAACCTCGGTCAAATTGTTCAGAACGTCCTGATCTCCATGCTGGTTGGCTCCAATGGACTGATCCACGAACCAGGGCACATCAATTATGCTAACAAGTGTCAAAAGCAAAAACCGTTGGTGACTTTGGAGAATGAGAACCTTGAAACCGAGCCAGAAAAGGAAGAGCCTTTGCCAATTCAAATACCGGACCAAACTCAAGGTGAGCATTGTGCTGATTATGGTTCTTTTGCTTATAATCCTTTTCCTTTTAATGTTTCAGATTTGAGGACAAATCTTTTTGAAGAGGAAGGGAATGATGTGCCCTGGTTCGTGGATCAGTCCATTGGAGCCAACCAGCATGGAGATCAGGACGTTCTGAACAATTTGACCGAGGTTCGTTCATCCGACCGTACCGATCAGACTGACCAAGCCGTTCCGCGTGCGTCCCGATTGGAGCTTCGGCTGGAACCACGTCCAGACGACCTAACCGACCGAACCACAGCCCGTCTTCCCCAACCAACTCGACATTCTAAAACCCACGGTCGAGCCAGACTTAGCTTGGGTCGTGAAGAAACCAAAGACGGACATGCATTCTTATCTGGCGGACCATCCGGACAGTCCCGCAAGCGTCCTTATCTTTACCCCGTGCATCCATCTGGTTCGGATGAACCTGGACATCTTGACTAGTCTTCTCCATTTTCCGTGCCTTGACCAGATCTAGTCTTCTCCATTTTCCGTGCCTTGACCAGATCTAGTCTTCTCCATTTTCCGTGTCTTGACCAGATCTAGTCTTCTCCATTTTCCGTGCCTTGACTAGATCTAGTCAAATTTATATTTTCTATGCATTGTTTTTCTACATTTCTATTTATTGTCTTTGACTACAAAACACTATAAATATGTAGTCCCTTTGATGAATAAAAGCAGTTCATTTTGGTTGTTTATTTTCGATTCTTCTTTTCTCTGAGTGAGAGAGAGAGTTCTTAGCTAGTTCATCGGTTTGAACCGGCTTGTTGATTTGGTGGTCAGCCAATCATCTTTTGTGTCGTTTGGTGGTTAGCCAACACACCTTCATCGTTTCTTAGGTGGTTAGCCTTAGATCTTGGGTATATCAAGAGCCATTCCGCATCTCTTGACGATCCTTTCAATCCATCTCAGTTCCAGAAGTGCTGTTTGCCTTCTCGGATCATATCCAACACCCGGCCAAAGCCATCCTTCCCGTTTTGGGCGTATCACCACAGCTCCTACCATACTTCTCCCTCTGCTGCACCCGCTCCTGCTCCTCTCGCTCCCGCTGCTGCAACCGCTCCTGCTCCTCCGGGTTCTCCGGGAGTGATGAGTGTTGCGGAGTTGGTTTGACAGCCCGGTCGTGACCATCTTCCCTATCTCACTCCGTATCCACATGGACGGGGTCAAACATGATAATTAAACATATTTTTTTTTCATTAAAATTTGATTCATTATTAACCGTTTGATTAGGTTCAACCGATCCGGGAACGGGATCAGCGCATGGATCAACCGTATGATATACTCGGCCCTCGACAAGGGACATCCGACTTTCACTGACTTCCCTACCGACAAGCAGCATCTGTGGTTTCGTCAGTTTGCGGTAAGTATTCTAATTTTTTACTTATATTTTTAATTTTTAATATAAATTTTCTACTAATTGTGTTTTTTTTCATCAAGAATTCAACTGGAATTCCGATGAGACGCTCTTTATCTATCACCACTTCGTCCATAAAGTTATGGACAACTATGGGAAGCAGGTCCACGAGTGGAAGAAGAAGTGGGAAATCAACAAGGTTTGTTTTTAATTTATTAAACAATTTTTTAATTTATTAAACTATTTTCTAATTTATTAAACTATTTTCTTTTTTTTTTTAATTAAAAGGTCCCAAAGCCGATAAACAACACGGTCTGGACGGAGTTGTGTGCGCATTGGGATAAGGAAGAGACGAAAGAAACTTCTTCCACCAACTCCACCAACCGCAGGAGCTACCGTAAAGGGAAGGGTGTCTTCAAGCATAACTTGGGTGCTCAATCTATTGCCTCTCTGGGAGATCGCTTGGTAAGTTCAATCACTTTTTCTTCAATTATTTAAGTTTTGAAATTTTATTTTTTGTGCATTTCTTCTAATTTCTAATGTTTCTTCAAGGCTTAAGAAAATGATGGCGAACCGGTTGATGATCTCGCCCTAATAAAAAGGGCGTATACCAACAAGAAGACCGGCCGGATTGATGACAGTCTTGTGAGGGAGGTGGTCACCCTGGTCCAAACTCAGGTGCAAGACGAAGTGTTTCAGCTTCAAACCGAGGATGACGCTTCGACGGCTTCGACCAACTTGTCCCGGTTTCGAATCAACGAAATCGTTGAATCCGTAAGTTCTTTTTTTTTAAAGTTCAATTCATTTATTTCTTGATTTAAATTTGGCTATTTTCTATTTCAGTCGGTTCCAAAGAAGAAGGGACGTTTGGTCGGTTTGGGTCGTCGCACCCGGTCGGTTCCTCCTTCTTCTGCACCACCGCCTTTTATTGATCCAGAAGTACTTACGGCTCAGTTGAAGGACAAGGATGATCGCATATCTTTGTTGGAGACCCAGATGGCGGCACAACAGGCGGGCTATGAGGCACAGAGGAGGTTGAACCAGCAAATGATGGAGATGATGCAGAGGATGTACCCGAACGAGGTGTTCCCGGATGTGCCAGACCCGTAGTTTTTTTTTTTTTTCAAAAACTCGGAATGTTTTTTTTTTATTTGTACAACTTTGAATATTAACTAATATGATTTCAATTTTAATTTTAATTTTATATTTTCGAAATTTAAATTTCAAAAATTTTACTTTTTTAAAAAAAAATTAATTTTTTTAAAAATTCCGAGGAAATGAACCCTCGGAATATACCGAGGGACATGTTCCTCGGAATATACCGAGGGACTCATTCCTCGGAATATACCGAGGGACTTGTTCCTCGGAATTTTCCGAGGGTTCATTTCCTCGGAAATTCCCGATGAAAATTCCGAGGAACATTTCGTCGGAACTTCCGAGGTAAATTCCGAGGAAGTTCTCCCTCGGTATATTCCGAGGAGCTTTCCGATGAACTGGTGGTCCCCGGAGTTTCCTCGGAAATTTGTTTCCTCGGAATTCCGTCGGAAAATCCCGAGGGATTTCCGAGGAAAAATGAATTTCCGAGGAGTTATTTCCGAGGACTTGTTCGTCGGTATGTCGTCGGAATAACGTTATTCGGACGACATACCGACGATTTTTTTCCTCAGTATGTCGCTGTTTTCTTGTAGTGTGATCATTATGCGATTTTGCAGGAATTTACTATGACATATATGATATATGTCTGTAACGGCCATTTAAGTTCAGCAATTCCACAAATGCAATGAATCAAAAAATTTTGGGGAAAACCGCCATTTAAATCCCAAACTTTCAAAAAATAAGCTAAGCAAAGCTCTAACTTTTAAGCAAGCCAAATAAATACTAAACTTCTTAAAAAATTCCGAATTAATCCTAAATTTCTATTGACTCAGCCATTTTAGTCATGTACGAATCAAACGTTAATTAGAAGTTTACGTCTGTTAAATAGTAAAAACGGTGAATTGGTGACTCAATAAAATTAAGAGTTCTTCCCTTCTTCGTGGACTGCAATCTTTAATTGCAGAAATTTTAATTGCAGAAATATTTATTTTTCCTTTTAACCATGGGTTAAAATAAGGTTCGTGAGTTTCTGATACGGTAAATCCGTATGAAAGCTTCAACAACACAATAATGGAATAACGTTCATGATGGAATAACGTTCATGATACGAAATACCCTTTCTCGTACTTCTCAAGAGTATATATGAAGAATCAACTCAAAAAACAACAATGAGAGAACTCTATTAAAGAGTATCAAGAACTCAGAACAAAGATGAACAAAACTTTTACCAAAAAAAAAAAAAGATGAACAAAACTCTAACAAACTCACGATCTATTTTCTTGGATAATTCTCCAAGTGAAAGCATACTCTGTTTTTGTACTTTTTGTCACTCTCCCTCACTTAGATGGCATAGCCAGTGACGTGTCACACTGATCATGTCCATCCTCACGGTGCGTTTTAGCTCGTCTCGTTACAAGCTTATTCCTCTGCATCATCAATATTTTCAAGTCCCCAAGATTTTCACCTTCTTTCTTTCTGCAATCACTGGAAATTTTATTGGATTTAGTTGGTTATGGGAATTAGGGTTCACTACTCGAGCAGAATTCCTAATTTTAATGAATCATCAAAATGCACTGTTTTACTATTTAACAGACGTAAACGTCTAATTAGCGTTTGACTTGTACATGACTAAAAAGGCTGAGTCAATAGAAGTTTAGGATTAATTTGGATTTTTTTTTTAAAGCTTAGTATTTATGTGGCTTGCTTAAAAATTGGAGTTTTGTTTAGCTTATTTGTGAAAGTTGGGGATATAAATGGCTATTTTCCCAAAGATTTTGTCATTCTATAGGACACTTTCCTCATTTGGAGTTAGATACAAAATGAAAACCTTTGGTGAAAAATAGTTCCTTTTGAGTACTCCTTTACAATGAAAGAACATGCATACTGATGCAAATTGAAAATAAATGGTGGGTATAGTGTCTACAAATTCAACACTTTGTCTTAACTTTCATTTTGTTTTTAATCACAGAAACATTTGACAAGCATGGTGGAGAAAGCCTCCATTGCAGACGTGATGAAAGTATTAATTGCTTCAAGAAAGCAAGACATGCATCAGTTATGGACCACATGCTCTTACCTAGTCGCCAAATCTGGTCTTACAACAGAGATTCTAGCCAAACATCTCCCAATTGAACTTGTAGGCAAGGTTGAGGAATGAGGAGCTTCGTCTCAAATCATCGATACCTCTACGTTCTCTAATGCTTCACCAACATGACCAAAACTCGGCTCTAAACCTAGAGGACCAGAAGATCAAGAGGATGAGACGAGCATTAGACTCCTCAGATGTTGAGCTAGTGAAGCTAATGGTTATGGGAGAAGGACTCAATCTAGACGAGTCATTAGCTTTGTTTTACGCGGTGGAGAATTGTAGTAGAGAGGTTGTGAAGGAACTTTTTGAGCTTGGAGCAGCTGATGTGAACCATCCGGCAGGTCCCACCAGGATAACCGCACTCCACATCGCGGCAGAGATGGTCTCTCCGGATATGGTGGCCGTGTTACTCGACCACCATGCTGATCCAACCGTTCGGACAGTTGATGGTATCACTCCTCTTGACATCCTTAGAACCCTAACGTCGGATTTCTTGTTTAAGGGGACAATTCATGGATTGACTCACATTGAGCCTAATAAGCTCAGGCTTTGTCTCGAGCTGGTCCAGTCTGCTGCAACTGTGATTTCTCGAGAAGAAGGGAACAATAACAATAACGTTAACAAGTACACCGTGATCTACCCTAGGATGAAAGACGAACACACGAAGGGGAGTAGTTTGGATTCAAGATTGGTTTATCTTAATCTGGGTGCTACAAATCCGGATCTTGGAGATGAACATGGCAATCAAACGGAAGGAACAAGCCTGCATCATCATCATTATCATGACCCGTCAACGATGTATCACCATCATCGCCACCACCACTTCTAGGTTTTTTTTCTAAGACGATCATTTTCTAGTTATGATAAGACATACTCAAGAACTAGTTAATTTTTGGTTGTGGTCTTTTTCTATGTGAATATGGACATGCCAACAAATGTAAACGTTTATTCCATGAAAAGTGAAAGGAAATGAGAAGACAATGAGGCCACAAACAAAAGGGCCATATATTTATGTTGATGGAGAAAAGATTGTGAGTTATATATGTTTATGTAGAATATAAAAAAACAACAACAATTTGTTTGTTTTTGGAATCAATGAAGCCTTTCATAAAAAAAATCAAACACTAAAGTTATTTTTGACCATATATATTTTATAAACTAGAATAGATATACACATCGTGGAAGTATTTGTATAACAAAAAAAATTATATAACTATCTCAATTATCGAAGATTTTTTTTTAATTTAAGTCATTTGAATTGTCACACAAGTCAGAAAAGTCATTTGAAGCCTTTCATATGATTATAAAATATACACTTCACTTGAATTTTCATCTGTTAGTTTCAGTACACTTTTTATTGTATAGTCAAACAATAGCCTGTGTTAACTTCACTACAATGTTAACATGTACAATAGGTTAAACCCAAGTAATTATTCGACTCTTTGAAGAAATCTCGCAGATTGGGTAACATGATTTCGATGGAAATCAAACTGACTTTCTCAAAATATTCGGGGTCAACAATCTGTTTCTCTATAAGAACTATTATATGACACCTGATGTTTTATAAATTATGACTTCATTTCTATATATTTACGAAAACAAAGTTTAAAATTCTCTCAAAATATTTACAATTAACACAATAATAGAGCAATGTTCTCTCCAAAACATACATGACACCTCAGCTTTTAAAATGACCGAGGGATCTGACATGTCATTAACCGAAAAAAGTTGAGAATCCAATAGAAATATTTTGTTTCTCCACATCATTTTTGTCTTGTGCTTCACCTTTTCTTCTTCGTTTGTATCCAATTCCACCCCTTTCACGTGTTCTTCGAAGATTTGCGATCAGAAATATTGAAAATCAGATGGGTTCTTGGCTCTCTATGTTTCTCTGCTATTGTGCGGCCTCATGTTCATGCAATAAGCCCCCTCCTCATGCCCTAACCACCGTATATGTCGCCTTCGATCAGATTGTCTCTCTCTCTCTCTTATGTCGGAACCGCCGCGTTTCTCGATGTCTCCTCATGCCGCAAAGCCTCCTAGCCGTAACCACCATACATGTCTCTCTCAATTAGATATTTTCTCTCATGTCGGAACCACGGCGTTTCCGGATGTGAAAGCAGCTCGAGTCGAGCTGAGAGTCAAAACGAGCGATGGGTACCACAGCCTTTCTCCGGAGATCGAGTATAGCGTAGAGTGAAATTGGATGTTCTGCTGTGGCAAAAAGACAGAAGTGGTAGTTCTGTGGTGTTGTGTTCCCTCATGTGCCTGAGATCTTGAAAGGTCTTCGTTTTGTAGGTTTAATACGTCCGTAAAGATTTCAGTAACATTGTAGTGAATCCTTTTGCTGGTGTACAGATCTCAGGAACGACGTTGTCAATCATTTGTCATAGAAGACCTTACAAATGTAATGAAATTAGGTTTGGTTAAAATTTTAGATTCTGTTGGGGCCATGATCCATTTGTGGTTGTTATTTTTGTTAAAACTTGCTGGTTTCTTGTGTTCAGAAGCATCGTACTAAAACCACATGTGGTGTTGTGTCCACATGGTTTCTTGTGTTCAAAAGCATCCTTAAGAAGCATATGATCAAGTTCACCAGTGTGACTGTTTCTAGCTACCAGTACTTGCTGGACGTATAGCTAAGGAGTTGCAGAATTGGAAGTGTTGCCAAGTACTTGCTGGAATTGATCACTGCTCCTGCATGCACTCTTTTTGATTATGACAATGGGAGAATAAAAGTTGATCATGAAGTTGTTTATGCTTCTTCTTTTTGGTAGGGAATTAAGGTTAAGACATCAGTCATCATATGCTTACCTCTTTTGGAAGAGCAACCAAGTTCGTAGCATTATTTTTCTTAAAAAACTTTGTTTTTGTTTGTTCTATTTAGAATTGTTTAATAAATTATTATTTTATTGATCTCCCTGCAGATAGATTGCCAAATAGAGGCCATTAATACCAATTACTTTTGTAGTCATTCCCAGGGTCCAGAAAAATCAGTTGAAATGGCGCTTTAGTGTACCCTTTGAGGTATGTTTCCCTCATGATCTCTTTAAGTTTAGAAACCACAGCCATGTAATTTTCATAAAAGTTTGTTGATTTTCAGAGAGACATGATACATAGATATTGCTATGTAGACATATTTATCTTACTTACAACTTCCATCGGTTCTTGGAGATGGTATAAGAAAAAAGTATCCTCAAATGTGTGGTCGACAGTGATTGTCTACTTTATAATATCATAATTCTAGGGAGTTCTTTTCCCTGAACCATAGTCACGTCTATAGTGGCTTAAGGTTATTAACCCGTATGACTCTTATCACGCTAGACAGTCACTTGAGGCCATGTCAAAGACCCAAACAAGTCTTTTATGAGTTTTAGTTTGAACTTTTGAGTTGAGATTCTAACATATCATGTGTAAATGTGATTTTGTTGCAGGCGGAATCAACAAGTGCCACAAACGAGTCAGTTCTAAAGGTTCCGTTGGACCACGGGAAGCAAGCAGCAGGAGTGATAAAGCCGCATGACAGAGAAGTGGTGTGCAGAAAGTTAGTGATGCATCTGTGGTCAAGATCATCAAGGTAGATGATTGATAAAATGGTAGCTATAATCTTTTTGCTTCAATCCAATGCCGGAGTGAGTATATTAGTTTGTTCTCACATATATGTAGTTTAATGAACAAGCTCATGCATTGCTAAAATGTTTGCGAGAGAATGTAAAATTAGATTGATGAAGGTTATACTTGCGTTCCATCTGATTGATGTCCACTAAAATTCCATACAGCTACGGGACGAGCAATTGATAATATATATATGTTTGATTTATTTGTAGATGAAGCAGTTGTATACATTATCACCCGACCACGCAATCATCAACAACTTCTATTTGAGAAAGAAACATATTAAAATCATCGTATTGTCTCACACTCTTCTCTAAACCAAGTGGACTGCAATTTAATTAGTTTTACTAAACAGTTCCAAATCCTTTCTCTTTTTGAAGCTTCTTGATGTAGTTATATTCTTGTATCAGCTGGTTTTCACTAATCAAAACAATGGCTTCACAATGTTTCACTCTACCATTAACTTTGACTTTAATTGATCTTATCATTGTTTCTTCAGAGAAATAGTAATCTATTAGATCAAATAAGAATATGGCATACAAATATTCATACTCAGCACACTCATATAATGGTTGTGAATTGTCAGGAACTTTCTCCCATAAAAGTGGAAAAGTCCGACTAAGATTCAGCTTCTGTAAAACATCCGGAAAATTGAAAATTATGTAAAATGTTTTGGATGGGAATATGCAGCTAAACAAATCAAGATGGGATAATACAAACAATTTTTAACTATTATTAAATTTGTACAAAAAGTATCAAAACCAACAAAAGAATCAGAAAATATATTTACGAATATGCTACATATCTCAATCATATAAACCAATAAACATAAAATCATTATAGTTACATTTTTGAATGTTTTACAAAAAACTTTATAAACACTCGCCCGCGACTTAGTGCGGGTATGTACCTAGTTACAAATAAAAAGTTATGCAGAGCTTCCGTCAAACTTTGAAATATGGTAGATCAGCTATGCTCGAGCAATTAAGCTATGTATAAATGTATATTAGTATGTTTCCTAGAATTGAAAGTTGACAAAAAAATTTAAATCATTAACCATGTTGTAAATTAGAGAGTTTTGAGATTCTGTGTTATTATTAATGATAAAAGGCGTTCCTTTATATAAGGATTACAAGATAAATATAAATAGAAAGTATCCAAAACCTAAACATACTAGGATTATGAAAACTACTAATACATAATAATGGAAAGATTACATCTACTAGGAAAAGGAAAGGGTTTTCTTTTATCCAAGCTTTGTGGCCGTCTCTCTCTCTCCTGAAGTCGGCTCTCTCTCTCCTCTCTCTAGGCTTCGGCCATCTCTCCATCTTCTAGGTATTGGGCCGGACCTGATTAATGGCAATCCACTCCATGATTTATAACACTCTCCCTTGGATGCCATAACCATACAGGATTTGTAGTACGCTTCATGTTGCCTCATTAAAACCTTATCAGGAAAACCCAGTGGGACAAAACCATGATGAAGGAAAAAGAGTACAACACGCACTACTCCCCCTGATGTGAACCTCAGTGTAAGTTCTACATTCTACGCATCTTGGTGCGTGATATTTCCTGTATGTACATGATGGGAGTAATCGGCCAATTTCATTACTGAACCGTAATTAGACCACTTCGACTTCTTAGGTCGTTTCTCATGTCCTTTGACATTGAGTGTCCTGGTAAAGAATGTGTGCTAAACAATGCGAACCACATTGTTCTCGGGGATCACTATTGGGTTTTTGCAAATCGTGTTTGCATGTGTCCATAGTCTAGACGTGATCGTCTACTGTTAACTCTTTACTTTGGTCGGACAAAATAAGTACTTATGGACAATGTACTAGACATGGTTATCATGAACCTATGTCTAGATCTGGCCGATCCATGTCTGGGTCATAGACCTCGTCTATACATGTCCACTACTTGTCTCATGAGTGTTCAAGATCAATGATCATTGCTGTGAGTTTACAATCTCTTATTATGGCTCTGCGGCCGAACACTCTCATGGATGTGGACATCGATTTCTTTGCCTTAGGTAATGCCGTATTCATTATTCTTTGCATTCCTATCTTAATATATGATGATGGTGTCTCATGGCCTCAGTTGCTGTGGATCATATCACATGCTAAGTATATATTATTAGGTCATGGATTCCGGCTCTCACAAGCTTATGGACTACAATACATTTGTATCCGATTGATCTTTTGTCTCTACTAGCCCGTGATCAAGAAGAAGGGCTAGACGCCTTTTAGTCTTAAAAGCCGGACGCGTCTAGTAGAAGAGCTAGACGTTCTTTGCTGAAGAGCCGGACGCCCTTAGACGGACAGAGTCAGACGTCTTTAGTTTGAAGGGCCGGGGCCGGACGCTTTTGGTCGGACACCCACATAGATTTATTCTTTGCCTACTAACCTCTTTTAGGTTTAGTATAATCACAAGGAATTTCAAATATATGGATTGTATTGGATTGTCTTTTATACAACTCCAAGATCAATGATCATGCGTGATCAATTTCTTTTACATACTATATGCAGCTGCTTTATGTTTCAGTCCATGAATCAGCTTAGGAACGAAGCTGTTCTTTAATTTTATCCAGTGATCCATATGCTGCTTACTACATCATTTGTATCTAATTTCATTCTTATGACCAAACCATTTTCAATTTCGAAAATCTGTAGCAGCATCCACCACATAGGAGTTTATCTCCTTATAATATGTTCCTTTGATCTCTGTGAGTACCTTGTGTAACAAGGTATAATCTAATGCTGTTAAGTAGGAAGACATGAACACTCTTACACCTCGTGATCATGTGCCTTCTCTCACGGTTTCTTTATCTCACAAGATCCATCTATTTCACTGGTTTATCAGATAGCGTTTATGTATATGTATATGGCCAATACGCCCATCTCTCTTTTAGATACTTTGAACCTCCACGTTTTATCTTTTCTAATCTCTATGATCTTTTATGATTGTATGAGTACTCTTTCGTGGGTTCATGATCCTCGTTTATCTCTTTATGTTCAAGTGCTATAACTTTACGTATCTTTATACAAATGTGTGTGTGTGTCGACACTTTCATGTGGTTCCATTATGTTCCAGACATGATCTGATCACATTGAGATTTCATTATCCAGGACCTTTGTTACCTAGTAGCTTGGCGTCCCAAGCCACATGGTTTGGTACCTTAGATGTGTAGCTGTGCAGCCTTTAATTTTCTCAATGTCTGGTATGGTTTCTCTTATAATCTCGGATCTGTATTCTATGCACCATTTTTCTATCCGAGATTTCTTTATCTTATGGAACACTTGGTCTATCTTGTATAGACTCTATAGCAACTTGATTATGTCTCTTCTAGAACATTCATTTGGTGCTAAGCTGGTTTGTCATTTCTCAGATCAGTGTCTGGCATTTCGATTAGCTTCTCAATTAGCTAGCTTTATATAATCTTTCTTTGGACGTCTTAAATTATAATCTCTAGTCCAAGGATCTTTGCCAAGAAAATGATGGTTAAAACCATTCTTATCATTCTTTTACTTTTTAATCTTTCTTTGTCCAGCTTATAATCTTTCTCCTTTAATATTGAATATCCGGATTCATTTGTTTCATGAAATCCGTACCTGGCCACTATTTGATCACCCATGTTTTGGCTCTCGGTCCTTTGAATTCGTGGAGAAGATCTTATTCTTATATATTCCCTATCCTCTTCTGAGGTTCCATCTTAGACTGCACATGTATGTATGTGGTGGTTTATTCAAAATCTCTTAAGATGGTGTATGTCTGGTTTTATGACCCGTATTCAATCTGAGATGAGAATATATCTATGCTCACTTATATGGCATGATGCATATGATCATATTATCATTCTATACATGTAAAACATAATGTCTCCAAGCTTATAGACTTTTAGAGTCTTAGTCTTATAGGTAATGGCTTACATGGCCGAACCTTTATAGGTAATGGATTGTATGCGGCCAAGCCTACACTATACAGCCAAGTCATGGCCAAGTCGTGGCCAAGCTGTTTATAGGTGATGGTCTTTGTGGCCGACCATAACATGGTCTCTTCAGCCGGGTAATGGCCTCTTTGGTTTGGCCGTTTGTATCATGGCCTCTACGGCCGAGGAATGGTCCTTTATGGTCGAGTAATGACCGAGCCATTTATAACATGGTCATGGTTTGGCCGTTATAGTAGTACACGAACTTGTAGTATTGATCATGGGTTTATCCTCTCTCCTCCTCATGACCATACTATAAGGTCGTGGTGCTTGGGACAATTAAGCCCAATGAGTTTCCCTTTGTGTACATGTTTCACAACGTGAGATATTTTACGGGATAACTCTGTGCCTTTTCAATCTTTGCATCAAGTTTAGACTTTAGGATGGCTAATCCTATCATGCCATATAGTGTAAAATTTCGTGGGATATATCAGTATAGTCACCACTTCTCTTGCCTCTTATCATACTGATCTTATAGCATAGTTTTAAATTATTAGAGATCATAGGTATAGTCTCGACCACTTATAAGGTCTTAGGCGTTTTATTTTTCTTAAAATCTAAAGGAACTTGTTTCCTTCCTACCCATTGTTTCTACTTGGAAACCATACATTATAACTTCAATGGGTCACATGTTCTTTTGGGTGTGTATAATGCCTTTTAAGGCAATGCCTTAGCCATAGTTTCTTTACTAGACTTACTATACCCCTTTCATGATTTCTTACTTGGTATTATGTTCTTTAGGCAAAAATAGAATCATTCATATGTTCAAGTAAGATCAGACAAGATAATGAATTCAAAACCAATTCCATTGTATATACAAAATCGTGAATGACAATTGGGTTAAAGCAAATCACAAATCAAGGACTTTAAAATAAAATGTCGAGATCCCTCTTAGTCAATAGACATGCCGGCCACTCCTTGAGTTATATTGGACACGGCTCCCTTGGATTCATCCTGATCCATATCAGTCTTATTTGTATCAGGATATCTCATCTCACTGCTTCTTTTTAGTACCTTGTTATTCTCAATCACCGTTAGGCAAGAGATCAGGTCATTGTAAGTGGTAGAACATCTTTCTATGTAGATATGTTTTGACAACAAATCTTCTGGATGGAATGTGGAGTATGTCTTGAATAAACAATCATTATATGTTACCTCTTCTCCACATAATCTCAGTTGGTACACGACCCTGGACAAGGCAAAGTGAAACTCGGCCACTGTCTCAAAGTCTTGGAATCTGAGACTCATCCATTCATGTTTGACCTTTGGTAATAATACCATAGTGTATCTAGACTTTAATTTTGTCCAAAGGTCACGAGGATTCTTGATATGTAAATACTGATTTCTCAGTTCCTCAGTGAGATGATGACTCATAATAGTTATGGCTCTTAACTTTTCACTTTCAATTTCATCATTTCTTTCAATGATACATTTCCCAAGTCCTTTAGACTTCAGGGCAATTTGAAGTGTTCATTTCTAATTCTAGATAATTATCTCCAGAGAGATTTAGAATGGCATAATCCATGGGTTCAAATCTCGGTATCTGAAATCATATTATCAATCAATTCATTGATTTAGAATTCTTGCAACCAATTCAAATAATCAGTGCACATGATTTCACAAGTCTCTCTATAATGCTTAGGCCATACGGCTTTGCATTGTGATGCTTATACCTCACGGCCATTATAAGATACAACGATCTTAAGGATCGGATCATGATGCAATCCGGTTTATATAACCATCCGGATACTAGGCCACACGGTCACTTTGATATCCACTAAGCCACACGGCTTTTAATCAATCAAGGGCATAAGGCCGCAAGTATGAACAATGTATTAGGCCACACGGTCATATACAAAACGGGATCTAGATGCATTCAATCCTATTTCTTAGTTGCATATCTATTAGGTTTTAGAATTAAATAATCTAGCAACCTAACGATCTCACTCAATATGTAAATTCTTTAAATCAATCTTTCAAGCTTTAAGTAATGAGAGATTTAAGGTTTCAAAGCCTTTAGAAATATCAATCAAGATTAATGGTTTCAAGGCCATTAGGAATTTTAAAATTCGAGATTAGCATTTTAGTTAAAACAAGATTCAGATTCAAGTTTTAAAACAATCCTAATCATAGCTCTAGGCGATGAATCAAATACTCAAGTTTCAAATCAAAATTAAAAACCGATTTTCCAAAATTAGGGTTTTAGGGGATTTCGAAAACTTTGATCTTTGATCAAGGGGATTTGATTTGAGATTCAAAAACCTTTAAGGTTCTGATTTTAATTGATCAATGGATCAATCTCGTTTTTAGGTTTAGATCGAACTTATAGAGCTTCGATTTACTCATAGGGGATTGATCTATTAACCTATGGCTTTTAGTTTTAGAGATTATCTTTTAGGGTTTCAATCTTTACAAAACAACCAGGTTCGATTCATGTTCTCAGAATTAGGATTACCTTTGTTTTGCAGATTGTAGAAACCGAACCTCCAAGATGAACGGATGAACCTCGGACGCGAGCTGTGACACGGACGCGAGCTATCTTTTCCTATCGGGTCTCGAGTCGAGATGGACTCTTG
Organism: Brassica napus; assembly: GCF_020379485.1. Taxonomy (NCBI): domain Eukaryota; kingdom Viridiplantae; phylum Streptophyta; class Magnoliopsida; order Brassicales; family Brassicaceae; genus Brassica; species Brassica napus. The sequence goes on from NC_063449.1 coordinate 26,809,892, forward strand.
CAGTCGGGGTCGCGAGATGAGGCTGAGACGAAGACACGAGCTGAGCCTGAGAGCGTCAGACGCGAACGGGGAACACCTAGGGTTAGGGTTCGTCGGGTTCGTCGGATGATGAGCGCCTCTCGCGAACGGGCTGAGGCTTATCGTCTGATCGGGATCGAGTGCGGAGGCTGAGACGGACGTAAGACGCGATCGAGTTTAGGGTTCTACGCGATCTGAGTTGGAGCGGGACGCGTCTTCTTTCTATCGGGTTCGCGGGTGTCTGTTTTTGGAACGCGAGCTAGCTTTGATGCCGAATGTGAAGCTGAGGATGTCTGGGATGCAAGCTGAGGACGTAAGAGATCGTCTGAGCTAAGATCGTATCAGGCTGAGACGGCAAAGCTTGCTGGAACGCAAGCAAGAACAATTTAGGGTTCTTCGGGATTAGGATTCCAAAAGACCAAGACGGCGCCGCGTATTGTTTCTGCGAGTGTGGGCGCGTCTAAGATCGGATCGACAAACGGTTTGTGCAGATGGATTTGTCTCGTCAAGAGCTTCAAGATGATATGTGGCTAGTCGTCTGGTTCCTCAGGGTTTGAGAGATAGATCGATTTTAAGTTGCGCCTGATTTAGGGTTTATGTGTGACAGATTTTAGGTTAGGTTTTGTCTGAGGGTTTTGGAGTCTATCGTGCTGATAACGTGTTGTAAATTAGAGAGTTTTGAGACTGAATGTTTCTGTGTTATTATTAATGATCAAGGGGTTCCTTTATATAAGGATTACAAGATAAAGATAAATGGAAAGTATCCAAAACCTAAACATACTAGGATTAGGAAAACTACTAATACATAATAATGGAAAGATTACATCTACTAGGAAAAGGAAAGAGTTTCCTTTTCTCCAAGCTTTGTGGCCGCCTCTCTCTCTCCTGAAGTCGGCTTTCTCTCTCCTCTCTCTAGGCTTTGGCCATCTTTCCTCTCTCTAGGCTTCGGCCATCTCTCCATCTTCTAGGTATTGGGCCGGTCTTGGGCAGGGTCTGGTTAATGGCAATCCACTCCATGATTTATAACAAACCAATATTTTTTGGGCAATTTTCATAAATAGACAATTTTCGAGTTTTGATCACAAAAATAGACCACACAGAAAAAAATGACCAAAATGTTTCATTTAATAGGTAAAAAAACCCTAATACCCTATATATATAAAAAATACTAAAAAATTAAAAAAAATTAAAAAAAATATTTTTTAATAGTTTTAGATTATATATTTTCAAATTCGAACTTTTTTATAGAAGTTATTTTTTAATTTTTTTAAAAAAATTTTTATTGTTTTTTCAAATTGTTTTTTTGTAATTCGAAAATACTTTTTGAAACTATTTTTAAATTTTTTTATTTTCAAATTTTTAATATTTATTTTTTATTTTATAAAATTTTAAATCTCAATCTCAAATTTCCACCCCTTAACTATAAACCCTAAGGTTTTGATTAGTTAATCCTAAGGGTATAAATGTATATTTATCTATTTAATGAAATATTTTGGTCATTTTGATCTTTAGAATCTATATTTATTACATAAACTTTTTTAATACTATCCTATGGTATTTCCCATATTTCTTTGATGGCAAAATAGTATAACTGTGATTCAAGAAAAAGTTTCATCACTACAATGAGATTTTTATACAATATGAAGGACTATACTACAAAATTCATAAGTAGTCGTAAAGATTTACAACATAGTCCTTTCCAGCAGAGGAAACTTTGTCCTTTCCAAAAGAGGAAACTCTCTTTGACTTTGACTTGGTAAGTCAAACATTAGTCCTGGCGTACATTCGTATCCACCACCGTCTCTACCTCCGCGTCTCCTTCTTCCGAAGCCGAGCTACCTCTATCGATATCCTTCTCCGGAGAATCAAGTTGCACGCACTCGGGAGCTTCATCAACGTTTTGCCTATCCTCCACATCTTGATTATTCCTCCTCAAACTCTCCCCTCTGACGAGATTCAACACGAATCCATTATGCGTCCTCCCCGTCTGCAGATAATCCCCTTCCGCCACCGTGATGCTCCTCGAAGAAGCGTCCCCGTTCAAATCGACGCCCGGATCAGCACCGTCGAGATTCTGAACGTAATCCATGAACATCTGAGCAGACGTCGTCCTCTCCAACGGTCCGCCCGACCTAGTCCAGTCTCCAGCCTCCGGCGAATCTCCGTCGTGCGAGCTGTTGCAGTTACCGCCTCGGTGGACAACGAGTTGCTGGTAGAGCAACGCCGCTTCGGCGAGGACGTCGTCGTCGACGGATCCGGCTGAGTTCTCGCGCGCGATGCAGTTCCAGGAAGGGATTCTTCTGGAGGCGCTGAATCTGGTGGGTCCTACGGGTAGAGGATGTTGGGAGGAGGTTGAGACGGAGACGGAGGTGGATGCGGCGGCTGCTGCTCTTTGTGCGGTGCGTTTGATGCGGCGCATGTGGTTGAGGACGGCGACGCACTCGTCGAGGGCGAGTTCGATGCCGAAGTTTGCTTTGATGACGGCGAGCTTCTCCCAGGTGCATCTCCTTCCTTGGTTTGCTGCCTTTTGAATCTCTACGTTGGATGGGTTCTGTATGATCTTCAAGTACTGTAAATGAAACACAGAGAGCAAGACGATAAGAAATGATTAATACATTCACATTCGGGTTTTAGATTTTGGAGGCGTAAGATTAGCTCTGTTAAGATGAAATTCGATTTGAATTTTCGCGGTTTGGTTCGCATACGAATATCCGTTTATGCTATCTAAAAATATTTTTAAATTCAAAACTATTAGAGAAAAAAAAAACTTATTTAAAAAATACACAACATAACAAATTTAGATGTTTATGATCAAATACCAAACTATACATTCAACTGAATATTTGAGTTATTTATTTATATGGTTTTTTTTTGGAACAAATTTATGGTTTAAATATTTTTTTTGGACAAACTATTTATGGTTTAAATATTTATTTTGCACTTATAAGGATATTTTATCATTTCAGGGTATTTGTTTGGACTGAATTCAGGTTTGGTATAGTTCTCTTTCTTTTTTAAATTTTTGATTTTTTTAGGAATTTTTTAATATATGGATAAAACTAGAACCTAAAATATTGTAAGACCTATTCAAATTTTAGGTCGGGTCAGTTCGGTTAGGATTCATTTCTATTCGATTCTGAATTTTTTGTCCACCCCTAAATTGTTACAAGAATTTTGCTTACCTGAGAAATAGTGGCGGGCATGACGATTGTGACATCTCCTTCCCACTCTTGAGCAAACAGCTTAGCGACTTCTCTCAGAGGCAACCCGAGCTCTAGTACTTGATTACATCTATGCTTCACTTCCATCTCCATAAGTTGAGCAAGCTATAATATAACAAGAGATTTACTTATGAGAAATGAATCACAACTTTGTCTATTACTTGTGAAACAAGTTAATGTGAAACCATACCTTTGCTGCAAATCTGCCCCCACAAGCTCTCACAAACTCCTTCATCCTCAAGAAGGGTGCGATGTGAGGGTTAGCTTGACTCACAATGAAATGGTTAACATTAAAAAGCTCTCTGAGTTGTATCATCGGTAAGTCCATCTCCAAACTACCGTCTCTCCATCGCCTAACCGATGCTCCTGAGGTCTCTTCAGGATTAAAAAGTGGGTGATAAGGAACGATCTCACCGGTTCTGTCTTTAGCCATGAGTTCCTGAGCTTCAAAAAGGCCAGGGAAGGCACAAGAAGCAGTCACTGCACTCCATATCACGACATGAGGAGAAGTCAGATAGTTAAGACATCTAGGCGGCTCGTGCTTCCTCGGGGAACAAACTGTTATCCCAAGAATCCGTCCTGTCATGTCGTAAGCCTCTTGGAACGTGAGATTGTTGGTGAGGTTCCTCAGCTTCCATTGCAAATGTCTGATCTCATGGACCGCACCTTGAGTCATCACACGTTTCGCAATAGTGAAGATCCCTCCCATCTGATCAAAGAACTGTAACGCGTGCCACGAGCCTTCAAAGAAGCTTTGTAACTCAGGCCACGACCTTGTCCCCACGACCGCACACATCACGGAACCCACGCTTGAACCGGCTATAATCCTCGGCAACAGCTTGTGTTCCACAAGGGTCTTAACCACACCGAGATGGAACGCACCGAGAGAAGCTCCTCCGCTTAGAAGCAGAGCCGTTCTTCCAAACGCGTGCCTCGTCTCGTGCATGAAAGATAGTTTCTCCTCGAGAGACAGCTCTTCAGTGTCCGTATCACAAACCATCCTAAGCTGCGTAGAGACCTCGTCTATATACTCCTTGATGAGTTTCGGAACTTGAAGCCTTCCTTTGTGAAGCTCAGGGTTGCACATGTTACCGAGGTTCCTCACAAGATCAGCTCTCATGCAAAAGATAATGTCTCTCAGAGAATTCTCGTGACGTCTATGCTTAAGCTCCTCGAGCTTGTTCCTCACGAGCTCCACATCGAAAAGATCTGTCTCGTTCATCTTCGGAGTCTCTTTATCAAGCATCTTGGCGGCGTGAGACCATTCCTCATGAGTCAATGCAGCTGTCATCATGTTCCTCCAGAATTTTCTCCTGTAAGCCATCTCAGCCTTTGCTTTTAAGCTTGTGTAGCGGTTCAACATAAAGGCCATCGTCGTCACCATAGCTAATATCCCTTGTGGGTTCCGTGGGTGTAGCCAGGACACACACGGTGATAGAAAAGCTCTAGCTCCTCCGTAGAAACACACGAGGAATCTGAACAGTTTGTGTCTGAGCGTAGTCGTTGATTTGCAGAGCAGGACACGAAAGGCTATTGTTCTTCCGATGATACCCGTGGGTCCTATTGAGAACGGATCCACGCTTGCCTCGTTGCTTATATCCATTGTGTCTGTTGTACCTATTGTAACCGCATGCAAGACCAGGATCAAAAGAGGTTAATCAAAAGAATAAGACATGATAGAAAGTGTTGAGAGCGATGCATTTGGATCTATGGTAAAAGGGGAAGAACAGAGGAAATTAACTTTTCTCAGATTCATTTGCTAAGAGACAAAAATGGAGACGTAAGACGCACGCTAATCTTTTTGGACTTTCTATATTTGGGAATCCAAATTTACGAACATGACAAATGTGAAAAAAGAAGAAAAAATAGTTCTCTTTTGCACACACAAATAGTCTGTGTTTTGAAACGCTCGTCCGATTCAAACATCTTTTGGATCCTAGTAGATAACTTCAGTATTATCCTCGTGTTTATTATCTCTTATATAGCGGCAATAATAGGGAGACTCCTCGTGCTCGGTCCAATGGCAATAAGGAGGACTTTAAACATGTAACCCAAACAAACTTAGTCGTATCCTCATTGCCAAACAGACTTAACACAAAGGACAAGGACCCAAGAAACTGGTAAAACAACAATGCTCTCTCTCAATCCGTTAACAAGTACTAAAATGCAAACAAGTCCACATTCCTTTTATCCATTCCATACATGAGTTAATGTGTTCTTGGTGTGCAGTCACATACCTGGCAAATTGCTCTATCCATATGAAGTCGTAAAGTTGAGATTAGTTCTTGTTTGAGTCCTTCCACAGCTAGTCCAAGTTTCCTATAATTCAGAACTTCATTGTAACTTGATTACACAACCAAAGGTGCATAAGCTTGCCTTACTGCGGGTCTATGTTCTTGAACCGTCATTACCTATGCATCAAAACCAATAACTAAACAAGAGAACCCCAAAAAAAAAGCTTAGCAGCCAATAAAAATGAAAACTGAATAATCACAATAACCTTAGCACAACAATCTGATGAAAAATTATAAGTAGGTGCTGCTACTACCTTCATCTCTTGTACTCCTAACACCAACGATAGATAAACCAACTGTTTAGCTCATAAGAGGAGGCACTACCTGAAACTGGCTTTAAATTATCATCACTAAACGAAATTTCACACTGTAGAATGTTGAAAAACATAAGAACCAACCAAAACCATCATCTCATAAAGTCTTACAGATAAAAAGGAAAAACATAAATATAAAAAACTAAGAAACAAAAACTAATCTGAAGTGAGACGTTGGATACAAGCATGAAATGCCTTTTGTCTCACTTTTATCCAGAATAGATACCATAGCACAAAACTCAATCTAATTATTCCTCATCTTCGCTGTCTTTGCTTTTCTTCTTCTTGTCCTTCTTTTTCTTCTTCTCACTCTTCTCCGCTGAAGCAGCTTCATCAGTCTCCTTGCTCTTCTTTTTCTTCTTCTTCTCACTCTTCTCTGCTGCTGACTCATCCTCATCCGTCTCCTTGCTCTTCTTTTTCTTCTTCTCTGACTTTGGTGTCGCTACCTCTTCTTTATCCTCCTCCTTGTCCTTCTTTTTCTTCTTCTCCTTCTTCTCAGACTTCACCTTCTCTTCAACCTCACCTCCTTCAACATCTTTGGTCTTCGCTTTCTTGGTTGACACAGGAGCGGGGCTGTCACTGCTCTCATCACGCTTGTGCTTACGCTTGCTCACTTCTCCATTCTCAGCTTCAACCTTCTCCACGACAGCTGCAACAACATCAACCTTCGCAGGAGCCGCAGCAGCACCAGCAATCATAGCATCACCACCGGTTGGCAAAACCACGTTCCTGCTCCACTCAACAGGCGTCTTCTCATTAGGCTTCCCGTGCTTATCCAATTTCCCATCAGCGATAAGCTTCTTCTTCATCGAAGCCCTAGGCCCCAGACCCCACTTCCTCGGGTAAGTGTCTCTATCCATCACCACCCTCTTGATCTTAGCCACCACGCCATGATCACAAGTCGCCATCACAGAGGTCGTCATCTCAGCGATCCCAACAGCAATCGCCTCACCTTTAGTCGTCATCAAAACAACCTCAGTGCCGACATCAATATCATTCTCGAACCTCAAAAGCCCGGGAATCATCAGCTTAGCACCATAGCAGATCGCATTGACAGCAGAATCCTTCACAACGAGCCTCTTGTAGCTCGTCAAGATCACCTCAAGAGGCATAATCACCCTCCTGAGATAACTCTCATCCTTGTAGTTATCATACATCCACTGAGCATCCATGACATCATGCATCGTAACCATGTTATCATTCTCACCCAAGATCCCAGACCTAACCCTCCTAAGCTCTTGCATATGCCCACCGACACCAAGAAGCAAACCCAAGTGAACACACATGGTCCTAATATAAGTACCCGCCTCACAAGAAACCCAGAACACAACCAAATGCCTATCCGCATCGTACTCAAGCAACTTACTTTGGTAGATCGTCCTAATCCTCAGCTGCCTCTTCACGGCAGAGATCAAAGGCGGCCTCTGGAACACAGCTCCGGTGAGCGACTCGAGAGCCCTCGCCACTTTCGCCACGTCGGGGACAGCAGAGTGGAGACGAGCAACGCAGACGTACTCTTTCCCCGCACCTTGCTGCGACTTCACAAGCCTCGTGGCTCTGTCGATGCAGACGATGAGGTTACCCGTGACTTTAGGGTCAAGGGTTCCACTGTGTCCCGTCTTCTCCACGCGGAGGATGCGTTTGATCCAAGCGACGACCTCGTGAGAGGAAGGGTTCGAGGGCTTGTCGAGGTTGATGACACCGTAGCGGATGTAGTCTATGAGAGGACGCTTGAGAGGGGAGTGTCCGGAGGAGATGGGAGTGTAGTGACCAGTACGGACGTTGAGGCGGTCGTAGTTCTTGAGGAGGAGGGGCCACTGGGATGTGTCGATGGAGGGGGTGAAGCTCTGGGGCTTGATCATGTAGTCTCCGGTGTCGGCTGGAACTTCTTCGACTTCTGTCATGGCGGCGGTTGGGTTAGGGTTCTTGTCGGAAAAAGGGTTTTGAGTGATGGAGGAGGAAGAGGCGCAAGTGTGGGGTTTAAAAAGGGGTTTAGAATTAGGGTTTCTTATAAATTTCATTGGGCTTCGGTATGAGTTAACGGCCCAATTAAGAATATACTATTTGCATTGCTGGGCCAATAAAAAGACCAAATAGCAAATAGGAGATGAATGGAAGGCCGAAATAGTTTCAAAGAAATTCATATTCACCAATTTTTTAATCAAAGAAATAATATTTCAAACAATTTTATAATATTAAAATATTATTTCTAAATATCGTGCTTATTGATTTTCGTTTTTTAATGCTGGATAATTATGCTATTACAACTATGAGAAATATTACATGCAATTTAGAATTCATAAATTTTCCATAGTTGTTTTCGGTTTCGAATAATCCTGTTGCTATCGTGTACATATATTTATACTAGACAAAACAGCACCAAATAAGAATGAATTTCGAATAAGGAAAGAATTTAAAAAAAAAGTAAAATACAATTGAGACAAATATCAGTATAAAGTTTGTATACTGATTATATAAATGAATAAAATTTTAATCCATTAAACTCATATTTATATTAGTTTCAAAATTCAATTTAATTTTTCCTTTAACAAAACGTTACTATTTCGCTAAAGATACTTTTCTTAATCCTAAATGCATATTGTACCATAGGGTCTTTGATCCCCACATCCCTCAGATGTAGATCTTGATTATGAGCCTATCTTCTTTGCGCTTACTATAACCACATTCGACCGGATTTCATTCGGGCTAACTTGACGTTTTACTGATCCTGGGAGTGTCAAAATGAGCTATAGCTTATGATCTGGCTCAACTCAGCTCGTTTTTTCATGAGTACGATCTCTATACTTTAAGTTTATTTAATAAATGAGTTTAATGATCGAGCATAAATTAGATTACGAGTTATATGAACGATCTTTAATGAACATGAGCTGGCTCATGAGCTTGTTCATTTTTATACTTACAATTATATATAATATTTTTATATATACATTATATTTGGATAACTTCTATTTTTTATGTAAAAAAATAGATAATTTCTATATTTATTATATTTATCTTCTAAAATTAAAATGTCAAACCAAATCTTCTTAAAAGATAATATCTATATTAATTATATTTATCTCCTAAAATTAAAATGTAAAACATACATATAAGACATTGAAGATGAATTGTCTCAAGACTCTCACAAAGAATAGAGATTTGGATAATTAGTTTTGCTTTAATTTTATTTATATTTTAGGTGCTGTTTTTTAATTTTTGCCATGTATTGGTTTTTATTTAGTATTTAATATTTATGTTTTGGATTTTTTAATATTTAAATTTTTAACAATATTATAGAAGTTATTCTATCACTATTTTATTTTATTTTATAATTCTTATTTTTATTTTGATCACGAGTTAGTTCATTTACTCATGATCTCGATGATCTGAGTTCGAGTTTACATATTTAAGTTCATATAATAAATGAGCTGAGCTGAGCTAGCTCATGAAAGAGTCGAACTCACTATGAGCTGAGCTGAGTTGAGCGAGCTAGCTCATTTTGACACCCCTAACTGATGCATATAAATTTAATATACTTTCAGAATTAATATTTCGATAACGATTTCTTTAGAGTGTTTAAACATAAAATAAAACCCAATACGCAATTTTTTGGTTAACATTAAATTTATCTGATACATGATTTTCGTAAAAAAACGAAAATGAGATAATACCCGGTGTTTAATCAAAGTCTAAAACTTAAAGGACTACCCATGAATGAAAAGTCAAATAATTGCGAAATATTTGAAATGAAAGCTAGGAAAAAGCAAATACGGTTTGCCAATACTGTGCAACATCATGTTGGATCTCCAAGAAGTTTACATTACCATTAGCGAATAAGATAACGTAAGAAAACATAAGATATCAAGTCTTCAACACTAATTCATGATCCAGATGAACAAACATATATATAACGAAAGAGAAATATATAATAATAAGATGAGATCAATTAAAATAAACCAACAAACAATCCAAATCCAATCCAACTTCGCAGCTTCAAGATTCCAACTCAGAAGCAAGCCTCCAAGACACAGCAACAGCACATAGCAGCTAGACTGCAAAAGCATCACAAAAGCTCATATATTCAAAAATCATCGTATACTACTACTACAAGCAAGTAGAAATATGCATCTACAGAACACAGTTTCTATTTTCTATAGACAACCACTCAATCTGATTAAAGCATTTACCATTTAATTAGATTAGATTAACCCACAAAACAAACTTGTAACCAAAACGAGACATGCCACATCTTTTTATTCTTAAAAATGTTAAATCATGGTAATACCATTCAATCAAAGTATGAATTCCCCTTAGGACATACAATTGCAGATAGTATACTAGTTTGAATGGAGCAGTGACTTACCATCCTTCAATCATACCAGGACCCGACTTTCCTTGTTGTTGCTGAGGAGGAGGATATCCTTGCTGAGGATATCCCTGCGGCGGAGGATACCCTTGCTGAGGATATCCTGGAGCCGGAGGGTAACCTATTCAGATTCACATGAATATTTATGAAACAGATCCAGATCAATAGAGCGAATATGAGTCAACAAGATCCAACACCATTTTTAATCAATATTTGAAACTACTTTGATACTCATATCTAAACAGAAACGAAGAGAAGTAAGATTAAGAATCAAATCATGGGAAGGTACCTTGAGGAGGAGGAACACCAACTGGAGGTTGACTCATCTTCTTCTTCTTCTTCTTCTTCTTGGTTCACTACCTTTTCTCGTCGATCAAACGTAACAGAGAAGTTGTGTCGAGAGAGAAGAAGAGGGAAAGCGTGTCTTATTTATACACCCAGTTTGGTTACGTACTAGGTTAATATTGAAATAAGAATGTTCTAACGGTTGTCCTATCAAAGACAGCCACGTTCAAATGTAATCCTGGAAAGATTTTTAAAAGTTTTGGTAAGGGGGTATTTGTGGGTTTAAACAATAAGATATAATTTGTGAATTTATAGAATGCAATTTTTTTTTTCATTGACTACTCAGTTCAAATTTAAATTTAGTGATGAACATTAATTAGGAAACTTACAAAGAATAAGAACTTTTGGATGAAAAATCTAGAGTAAAACGAGAAAAATCAATATTTGAAGTAATAGTATATTCGAGAAAATCTTCTTATTTTAGAAGAAAGTATTATAGATTGTTAAAAATATATATATTATAAGTAGATAAATTAACCTTTTTTGGTCATCAGATTAATTGTATCTTTAATATTGTACATTTACTAACAAAATCTTATTGGTTTTAAGCATGACCGGACCCGTAATATTTTAGGCCCTTAAACATATAAACTTTTTGGTCCATTAACTATTATCTTTTGGAAAATTTTAAAAATGTACACATTGTTACGAATGTCAAAGAAAAAAAAGCAGCAGCCACCGCAATTGTTGAAAATATAAAGATATGGGGCCCGCTGCACTATTTGCACAGTGAATTTATTCTCTATATAAACTATCGATTTCGATCGTTTAGAAGAGCATCCCTCAACCTTCTCTTCTCTCTCTAATAAACTTTTTCTATCAGTGTTAGAAATTCTACGGGTATAAAAAATCGCTCTTATTTAAATTTCTGCGATACAATAAAATACCAGTTCTTTTTATAACACGTTATCAGCACGATCACTCTGCGATTCGAAATACAAATGGCAAAAATCGAGAAACTTCAGTTTCCGGCATTGGAAGTAACTGGGACAAACTACACGGCATGGGTTACAAACATGGAGTTTCATCTAGATTCCGAGGAAATACTCGGAACAATAAAAGACGGCAATATATCAACCTCTCATGAAAAGGCTAAGGCCGTGATATTTCTGAGAAGGCATCTAGATGAAAATCTTACGCATGATTATGCGAGAACCAAAGATCCCTTAGATCTTTGGAAAGCTCTGAAGGAGAGGTTTGATAACCAAAAGAAAATTACTCTCCCCCATGCACTCGATGAGTGGAAAAATCTACGATTTCAAGATTTTGAAAAAGTGGAAACGTACAATTCCGCTATATTGAGAATAGCGGCGCAATTAGATTATTGCGGTAAGCCTGTCTCGGAAGCAGAAATGCTCGAGAAAACTTACCAAACGTTCCACAAAAATCATTATGTTCTACAAGAAAAATATAGAAATTGTGGGTATACGAGGTTCTCTGAACTCGCTGTGGCGCTTATAATAGCAGAGAGAAATAATGAACTCCTCATTAAAAACCACAATGCCCGACCCACGAGAACCAAAGCATTTCCTGAGGTAAATGCAACGGATATAATAAATCCGGAAAAAGGAAATTATTCCTATCGTGGGTGTGGTCGTGGCCGTGGCCGTGGTCACAATCGTGGTTTTGGTCGTGGTCGTGGTTATCGATTTAACCGCAACCATGAAAGGAGTAACAACCCAAGAGGAAGGGGATCCAACACATGGAATCGATCTGATCGGGTAAAAGGGAAAGAAACCCAAGAAAACCCTACTCACAAAAATGAGAACGTCTGTTACAGATGTGGATCGAAGGGACACTGGTCTCAAGTATGTCGAACTCCTCGGCATCTATGCCAATTGTACCAAGAATCTATTAAAGGCAAGGCAAAGGAAGTAAATCTCAATGAACACCTTGTGGGTACAACATCGACATACCTCGGATCCTCTGGCTTTATGGGAGATTTCGACGAGGCCACTCATCAAAATAATTGAAGTGCTTGTACTGATCAAGCTTAATAATGCCTAGTGATGCCATAAAATATTATGTATTTCACTTTCAAAATAATGTTGTATTTCAAAATATCTAATGTATAATTATTGTGTACTTGTTATTGATGCATAATATGTTTACTTATGAAAGTTTATTTTCTTTATTAATATTAACTGTGTGTTACAGAAATGGATAAGAAAGCAAATGGAACAACAACTAAACAAATTGGTAGAGAAGTTTGCATACAAGATAGTGGCACAACGCACACTATACTGAAGGATAAGAGATATTTCTCTACATTAAAGTCAGTAAAAATGACAATAAACACAATATCAGGTCCTACAGACCTGATCGAAGGAATTGGCAAGGCGAACTTTATGTTGCCTAATGGAACAAAGTTTTCCATAGATAATGCCTTATATTCTCCAAATTCTAAGAGAAATTTGTTGAGTTTCAAAGATATATACCGTCAAGGGTATAACACTCAGTCTGCAACTGAGAATGAAAAGAAGTATTTGTATATAACTTCTGAAAAATCAGGCAAAGGCCTTGTACTGGAAAAAATTCCAGAACTTCCTTCTGGATTGCATCACACTTATATTGATGCTATAGAATCACATTTTTGTGATCAAAAGAAATCCAGAAGATGTTACATTATGGCATGATCGCCTTGGTCATCCAGGCACTACAATGATGCGAAAAATCATTGAAAGCTCACATGGTCATTCAATAAAAACCCAAGATATATACCAAAGTAATAAAATGACATGTGATGCGTGTGCTCTTGGAAAATTAATCATAAGACCATCACCAACCAAAATTGACAAAGAATCACCAAAGTTTTTGGAAAGAATCCAAGGTGATATTTGTGGACCAATACATCCACCGTGTGGACCATTCTACTACTTTATGGTATTAATCGATGCATCGAGTAGATGGTCACATGTTTGTTTGTTATCATCTCGAAATATGGCATTTGCGAGATTTCTAACTCAGATAATCAAATTAAGAGCACAGTTCTCAGATTATCCAATTAAAAGAGTTAGATTAGATAACGCTGGTGAATTCACATCCCAAGCTTTTAATGATTATTGTATGGTATCAGGGATTGAAGTAGAGCATTATGTTGCTCATGTTCATACACAAAATGGTTTGGCAGAATCATTAATTAAACGGCTGCAACTAATTGCAAGGCCATTGATCATGAGATCAAAACTCCCAACCTCTGTATGGGGACATGCTATTTTGCATGCAGAAGCACTAATTCGGATAAGACCAAGTGCATACCATAGATATTCCCCATTACAGTTAGCATTTGGAAAAGAACCAAATATCTCTCATCTAAAAATCTTTGGTTGTGCGGTTTATATTCCAATAGCACCACCGCAACGTACAAAGATGGGACCGCAAAGACGGTTGGGAATATATATTGGCTATGATTCTCCATCAATAATAAGATACCTAGAACCACAAACTGGTGATGTGTTTACGGCACGATTTGCCGATTGTCATTTCAATGAGAAAGAATTCCCAACTCTAGGGGGAGACAATAAACAAGTAGGAAAAGAGATCAAATGGAGTGTACCATCGTTATTACACCTTGATCCTCCTACGAAACAGTCAGAACTAGAAGTTCGACGTATCATGCATTTACAAAATATAGCAAATCAGCTACCTGATGCATTTGCTGATACCAAAATGGTAACTAAATCACATATACCCGCTGCAAATACTCCTGCTCGTATTGAAATACCACAAAATGGTGGAACGGCAGTTGATACACGTGAATCAGGAACACGTTTAAAGCGCGGTAGACCTATTGGTTCAAAGGATAAACTTCCTAGAAAACGTAAGGAATGTGAAAAGCATGATACTCCCAAAATAACAGAAAATATTTTGGACGAAGAAAATTGTGAATCTAACGACAATATAAAGCATCTTGAATCTGAAGGAAATCATGAGATTTCTATCAATTACATCCATAATGGAAAGATATGGAAACGAAATGAGATGGATGATATTGATGACGTTTTCTCATACCTTTTAGCAAAGGAAATAAATGAAGAAAACGAAGATCCAGAACCAAAGTCTGTATATGAATGTCAAAAGAGACATGACTGGATAAAATGGAAAGATGCAATTCAAGTCGAACTAGATTCACTTAACAAACGAAATGTATTCGGACCTATTGTGCTCACACCCAAAGATGTAAAGCCTGTTGGGTACAAATGGGTGGTTGTCCGAAAAAGAAATGAGAAAAACGAGATTACAAGATACAAAGCTCGTCTTGTAGTCCAGGGTTTCTCTCAAAGGCCAGGAATTGATTATGAGGAAACTTATTCTCCTGTTATGGACGCAATCACATTTAGATTCCTGATGAGCCTAGCGGCCAATGAAAATTTAGAAATGCGTCTCATGGATGTCGTTACGGCATATTTATATGGATCATTAGATACTGATATCTATATGAGAATCCCAGATGGATTTAAAATGCCAGAAACGTTAAGTTCCAAACCTAAAGAGTTATGTGCAATAAAATTGCAAAGATCATTATATGGGTTAAAACAATCTGGACGAATGTGGTATAATCGTCTCAGTGAACACTTAACAAAAGAAGGATACACAAATGATCCTATATGTCCTTGTGTTTTCATAAAGAAAACAACATCCGGATTTGTGATAATCGCGGTGTACGTTGATGATCTTAATATTATTGGAACTCAAAACGAAATCCAAAAGGCATCAAACTATCTGAAAGGAGAATTTGAGATGAAAGATCTCGGGCAGACAAAATATTGTCTAGGATTACAAATTGAGCATTCTCGAAAGGGTATATTTGTACACCAGTCTACATATACCAAACGAGTATTGAAACGCTTTAACATGGATAAAGCAACTCCTCTTAGCACCCCGATGGTCGTTAGATCACTTAATGTTGAAAATGATCCGTTTCGACCATCTGAGGAAAATGAAGAAATACTTTGTCCTGAAACTCCATACTTAAGTGCAATTGGAGCTCTTATGTATCTTGCAAATTGTACTCGACCTGACATATCTTTTGCCATTAATCTTTTAGCGAGATTCAGTTCGTCTCCTACGCGAAGACATTGGAATGGAATTAAACATGTCTTTCGTTACCTTCAAGGAACAACTGATTTAGGCTTGTTTTATCCTAAAAGTTCAAAAGGTCAAATGATTGGTTTTGCAGATGCAGGTTATTTGTCAGATCCACACAAAGCTCGATCCCAGACAGGATATGTTTTTACAATTGGAGGCACCGCCATATCTTGGCGTTCTCAGAAGCAGACACTTGTTGCTACTTCTTCAAATCACGCTGAGATCATTGCACTCCATGAAGCAAGTAGAGAATGTGTATGGCTAAGATCAATAAGCCGACACAACTGTTCAAGCAGTGGGATTGACGAAAATACGGAGCCAACTATTCTATATGAAGATAACGCGGCATGTGTTGCTCAAACGAAGGAAGAATATATCAAAAGCGATAGAACCAAACATATACCTCCGAAGTTCTTCTCATACACTCAAGAGCTCGAGAAGAATAAAGAGATTGAAGTAAGATATGTTCGATCATGCGACAATGCAGCCGACCTCTTCACAAAATCAGTCCCTACCTCGGTATTCAGAAAACACATCCATAACATTGGGATGCGCCATCAAAAGGATCTATGACTGTTCATTCGAGGGGGAGTTTACGTAGTTGTACTCTTTTTACCTTACTATGGTTTTTCCGATTGGGTTTTCCTGGAAAGGTTTTTAACGAGGCAACAAAGACGTTAAGCGAGAGCGGATAGTGACACCGGCCCCCAAGGGGGAGTGTTACGAAAGTCAAAGAAAAAAAAGCAGCAGCCACCACAATTGTTGAAAATATAAAGATGTGGGGCCCGCTGCACTATTTGCACAGTGAATTTCTTCTCTATATAAACGATCGATTTCGATCGTTTAGAAGAGCTTCCCTCAACCTTCTCTTCTTTCTCTAATAAACTCTTTCTATCAGTGTTAAAAATTCTACGGGTATAAAAAATCGCTCTTATTTAAATTTCTGCGATACAATAAAATACCAGTTATTTTTATAACACACATAAGGATTTCAACCAATAAACTTAAACATGCATACAAAGACAAAATTACCAGTTCAGTTACAAAAAAAAACAATTATCATTTATCAGTAAAGTTGTAAGCGTTTTTATATCAACTATTGGCACCTTAAAATATTAAATCAATCTTGACCCGAAGCACTTATTTGACTAACTTCTAGTCAGGTTCGACCCTGGTTTTAAGAAAGAAAATATCTCTACCCTAATACAAGAATTCTCTGTCTCTTTAATATCTAAACTAGCATGTACATAATTAAAACATAAATTATGTAGTATTGACAAATTTAAGAATTTTATAGTATGTTTATATTATCTATGTCTTTTTAATTTTGGATTGTTTATAACATTGGATAGAATAGAATAGATGATCACAACTTAACATTTTTTTGGGCCCGATTCATAACTCCTTTCATTGTTTTAATGTTCGACTGATAGAAAATGAATAGAATTTAGTTTTTTTTTTTTTTTAATAGTTTTAGACAGTCATACTCGGACAAAACAATGCTGATACGTCGTTAACTACAATACTTTTTAGAATTAGTATTAGGCTGGCAATTTAGTAATCAAATATTATGATCTTTAACACAAATATTGCAAAGATTTCAATTTACTGTGTGATTATTTTATGTTCTGACAGATCAAATATATTGACTGTATATGCTTTAATACCACAGATATCGTTTTCAAATAGAATTCGCATGAATACATGATAGCACTGGGGGATCTAGCCGAAAAGTTACCGGGGACAAACAATTAATAATCATTAATAAAATTTGTATTAAATATCTTATAAATATATTTTCTATCAACTTTATAAGTGTGTTAAACAAGATCCATTTTATGGAAAACTAAAAATTTCTTATATAAGTAAATAAAAAAATAAAAAATAAAGAAATAAAGAAATAAAAAAATACAAAAAGTCATGTTTTTCATGATATGACAAATACAAGTACATATACATAAGATCATAGACACGACAAGAAAACGTGCCCATAACAACGAACATTTACGACGAAAATATTTCGTCGTAAATTTACATGGTGTTTACAACAAAATTACGCGGAATCTAACTTTCATCGTAAATGCCATGTAAATTTACGACGAATAGATTTCGTCGTAAACTCCATGTAAGTTTACGACGAATGTACGTGGAATGAGAAATACGTCGTAATCATTACATCGACATTACAACGAAGCATGTTACCGTTATATTTAGGTGAAAACGTGTATTCAATGTGCTTTAACTTACCTAATTTCGTCGTAAAGTCGTTGTAAATAATATGTTAAAACCATGTAAAATCCATGTAAAATATTCCTTGTCAAATCGTTGTTATATTTCAACTACCCAACTCGAAAATTTTCTATATATATGTCATTTCCCACAACTCTCTTCCTCACAACACACAAACGGGAGAAAAAAAAATCCGAAAAAAAAATCAGAAAAAAAAAGATTTCAAAAAAAATCTAAGAAAAAATGGCCGGTGGCGGTAGTATTTACGAGTTACGGAGTTGGATGTATTTGCACAAAGATTCCGACGGGAGGGTGACGAACGCATTTCTGAGCGGGCTAGAGACATTCATGCACCAGGCGGGCTGTACACCGATCACACAGGAAAGCGGTAAGATGTTCTGCCCCTGTCGGAAATGCAAGAATTCAAAATTTGCACGTAGTGAAACTGTATGGAAGCATTTAGTAAACAGAGGATTTACACCACAGTACTACATTTGGTATCAACATGGAGAGGGTTATGGGGGAAATGAAGCTAGTAGTAGTAATAATAATTTTGAGGATGGTCATCATAGTGAAGAACCGAATCATTTGCATAATGAATATAATTATCATCAAGATCATGAGCAGATGGTAGATCATGATAGGGTTCAAGATATGATTAGTGATGCATTTTTAGAAACAACTACAACAATAGCTGATGGAACTGGAAATGTAGAAGAACCTAATTTGGATGCAAAAAGTTTTATGAAATGCTAGATGCTGCAAATCAACCAATCTACACTGGTTGTAGAGAAGGTCTCTCTAAATTGTCTCTAGCAGCTAGGATGATGAATATTAAAACGGATCATAATTTACCTGAGAATTGCATGGATGCATGGGCGGAGTTGTTTAAAGAGTATTTGCCAGAAGACAACGTGTCTGCTGAATCTTATTATGAGATTCAGAAATTGGTTTATAGTCTTGGGTTGCCTTCGGAGATGATTGATGTTTGCATCGACAACTGCATGATCTACTGGAAAGAAGATGACAAGTTAGAAGAGTGTCGATTCTGCAAAAAACCACGATTCAAACCGCAAGGCCGTGGGAGGAATAGGGTACCGTACCAAAGGATGTGGTACCTACCAATTACAGACAGATTGAAAAGATTATATCAATCTGAGAGGACTGCTGCGTCGATGAGGTGGCATGCGGAACATGTCCAGAGAGATGGTGAGGTTGCACATCCATCAGACGCAAGAGCGTGGAAACATTTCAACAAGGTACACGCAGATTTTGCTACAAATATTCGGAATGTCTATCTTGGGTTATGCACCGATGGATTTAGTCCATTTGGAATGTCTGGTAGACAATATTCTTTGTGGCCAGTCATTCTTACGCCGTACAATTTACCGCCGGATATGTGCATGGAACAAGAATTTCTATTTTTGACCATATTAATCCCTGGGCCGAAGCATCCAAAACGGTCTCTTGATGTTTTTCTTCAACCGTTGATAGAAGAGCTAAAGCAATTGTGGTCAGAAGGGGTGAGGACGTACGATTGTTCCTTGAAAAACAATTTTACGATGCGAGCAGTTCTGCTGTGGACGATAAGTGATTTCCCTGCTTATGGGATGTTGTCTGGCTGGACAACACATGGAAGATTATCTTGTCCATATTGTCTTGGATCGACGGATGCTTTTCAACTGAAGAATGGTAGGAAGAGTTGTTGGTTTGACTGTCATCGTCGCTTTCTTCCACTTGCCCATCCGTACAGAAGAAATAAGACATTGTTTCGGCACAAAAAAATTGTCAGAGACGGTCCTCCTCCATATCTCACCGGCCAGCAGATCGAAGCAGACATTGATTATTACGGAGCTCAGGAAACAGTTAAAGTTGGAGGAAATTGGCATGTTCCTGGAAATATGCCTGATGGGTATGGTGTGTCTCACAATTGGCATAAGAAGAGTATATTTTGGGAGCTACCCTATTGGAAGGATCTTCTCTTACGCCACAATCTGGATGTCATGCATATTGAGAAGAACTTTTTTGAGAACATCATGAATACATTACTTAACGTCCCTGGGAAGACAAAAGATAACAAAAAGTCAAGGATGGACTTACCTGATATTTGCTCAAGAAGTGAGTTACATATCAAGAGCAATGGAAACGTTCATGTTCCCATCTTCCGGTTGTCATCAGAAGCCAAAACAACCTTGTTTGACTGGGTTGCATCAGAAGTTAAGTTTCCTGATGGTTATGTTTCAAATCTGTCAAGATGTGTTGAACGAGGTCAAAAGTTCTCCGGAATGAAGAGTCATGATTGTCATGTGTTTATGCAACGACTACTTCCATTTCCTTTTGCCGAGCTCCTTCCAGCAAATGTCCATGAAGCACTTGCAGGTAATTATATAACGTTAATATATACACATATGTTATGAAATGTTATTAATTTGATTACTTTTGCAATATGCAGCCATCGGCGCTTTTTTTTCAGAGATCTCAGCACACGCACGTTCAAGGAAGAAGTCATCGAACAACTTCATCATAACATTCCGATCATATTGTGCAACCTAGAGAAGATATTTCCTCCTTCATTTTTTGACGTCATGGAGCATCTAGTTGTCCACCTACCGTATGAAGCATTGCTTCGTGGACCTGTTCACAACGGATGGATGTATCCGTATGAGCGACAGATGAAACATTTGAAGGGGAAAGCAAGAAATCTTGCAAAGGTGGAAGGTTCAATAGTTGCGGGAAGTTTGACAGCCGAAACATCTAACTTCACATCATACTACTTTGCTCCAACTGTTCGTACGAGGAAAAGAGTTCCTAGAAGATATGATGATGGTGGAGTACCGACATCATATCCAATTGATGGTGTTCCTGACATTTTCTGCGAAATTGCACGGTTTGGTGGTAAAACGAAAGAAGTATGGTGGTCATGTGAAGAGGATAAACATAGTGCCCACACTTATATTCTGCTCAACTGCGAGGATGCAGTGACCCGTTACTTTGAAAGGTAAATATTTTTGTGAATGTTAATTATATGAATTGCAGTTAATTATGTATGACTTGATTATTTGTTTAATTTGCAGCATGTTTGTATCTCAAGTTGAAGAAGCAATACCAGGAATATCTGCAACTGATGTGGACACACGTAAAGATAAGCACTTTGTCAAGTGGTTAAAATCACAGGTACGTAATATATCTCATACATTGATTAATTAAGTAAGTGTTTTGATACTTCAATATTAATTAAGAATAACTGCTTTTTGCAGGTTGATTATGACGATCCTTATTATCCCGTATGGTTTCACGAATTGGTTCAAGGTCCAGTTGCAAAGGTCACCACATCACCTATGTATTTCACACGAGGATTTACCTTTCACACATACGAGTATGGGAGACATCGGGCAACGAGTAACTACGGAATATGTGTGAAAGGTGAAACGAACTTTTACGGGATCTTGCAGGAGATTATTGAAGTGGAATTTCCGGGGTTATTGAAGCTAAAATGCGTCCTCTTCAAATGTGAATGGTTCGATCCTGTTGTGAACCGAGGGATTCGGTATAACAAATTTGGTGTTGTGGATGTCAATTTTGGGAGAAGATACAACAAATTTGAGCCTTTCATTTTAGCTTCACAAGCCGAGCAAGTAAGCTTCCTTCCTTATCCTCGGCTTCGAACTTCCGGGATAAACTGGTTAGCTGCTATCAAAATTACACCTCGTGGACGCATTGTCGCTGGAGAAGAACCGCCCTTGCAAGAAGAAGACGCTATCAATGAAGTTGAGGTACCAGAACAACCAACTGATGAAATCCTTTTGATCGACCCGCAAAACTTTCAATATGAAGATATTCCCGAAGATGCGACAGATGAAGCACGTGAAGACGAGTTCGAGAGAAGCGACGATGATGATTGTAATGATAGTGATGAGAACGAAAACGATTTAGAGTGATGTAATATTGATGAGAACGAAAACGATTTAGAGTGATGTAATATATGTCTCTGATGTTGTATTTCTCTATTGTAACGTATGTTTAAAGAAATATTGTTTTTTTACCATCCTAATGTATGTGTAACAAATGTTGTTTTATATAATATGTATTTTGTTAATTTTAAAAAATTATTTGGAGTTTTAGGGTTTTAGAGTTTAAGTTGGAGAAAGAGCACAAAGTAGTAGAGAAGAGATATGATGTTAGATGATATGTGACTTTGGGGTTTAGGGATTTCATTCTCGGTGTTTAGGGTTAAGCGTTGTAAAATCGTCGTAAATGGTTATCTATTCCACGTAATATCGTCGTAAATGGAAAAACGCGGGCCTGGTAACTTCGTCGTAAACGTGAGCCTTGTAAATTCGTCGTAAACCGATGTTTCGACGTAATTTCGTCGTAGATCGAAAAACGCGAGCCTGGTAACTTCGTCGTAAATGAAAAAACGCGGGCCTGGTAACTTCGTCATAATAGTACGTCGCGTTTACGACGAAACATTTTCTATATATTGGGTCGCCGAGACGAGACTGCCTCGTCCATTCCTCCCAAACTCCTCTCCTCTCCCTCTAAGGTACATTCTCTTTCCTCCTTTTTTTTTTAAGTTAGTTTAGGTTATTAATTAGTTAGGTAATTAGTTTAGGTGATTATTTAGATAATTAGTTTAGGTGATTAGTTAGATGACGGAATCCTATAGTTTAGGTGATTAGTTAGGTAACAGAATAATTTTTTTATTATGTCGTCATAATTGATTAAATTGATTTAAATTTTTTTTAGATGGCTCCTAGAAGGAAATCAGCAGCACCTACTTATGCCCAGTTGTTTGGCGATGGTTCCGGTCCATCATCTTCCGATGCAGTTCCAGACTCTCAGACTTCTCAGAGAGTTTTTTCGAGTCCTCCTCTTCCACCGCAGATGCCTCCACCTCCTCCTCCAGCGGCTGCACCTGAACCTGTCCCAGAAGGTGCAGCTCAGGTGCAGTTCATCCGGATTTGCGGGTGCCTTCATCTGCTCCCTTCGCGAGATATACGGTGGGGGATTTGCTTGCCCAGCCTGGACGGGAGGGTTTGGATGTTCTAGACCCCGATAGACCCCGAGGAACTTATTGGTAAGTTATTAATTTTTATTACTTTAAAATTTAATTAATTTTTATTTTGTAACGGTTAAATTGTTTTTTTTTCAGGTTTGGGGCTAACAACCGTGTTAGCCGGAGCGTTTCGGCGACGATTAAGGGTTACTACGACGGGGCATACCCGAACTGGAGCAAGACACCAAATCACGTTAAGATCACGTGGTTTAAATGTTTTGCGGTAAGATTTTTAAATTTAATTAAATTTTCACTTTTAAATATATATATATATATATATTTTTAATATTTATTATTAATTGTAATTTTTTCAAAATTTTTATGTTTCAGCAAAAGTGGCATTGGTCTTTGGGAATCACCGAGAGGGTGAAGGCGGAATTCGTTGCAAAGGCAAAGATACGCCTCTGCAACACAGTCTCTGATTGGAAGGACAAGTGGGAGATCTACGGGTATGAGGGAAAGCCCACTGAGCTCACGACGGATGTGTGGGATGGCCTCATCGCCTATTGGGAGCACCCCTCTTCGATCAAAAAGGCCAATTCGTGCTCGGCTTCTCGAAGGACGAAGGATAAAGATGGTCATTTGCCCATGCTTCACAGAACCGGACAAAAACCTCATGCAGGAGTCCGTCTAGAAGCTGTAAGTTTTGTTTTAAATATATATTTTAAAATATTCAATTAATATAATTTATAATATTTAATTTAATTTTTTTTTTGTAGTTCGAGAAGACGGGAGTCTTACCTTCTCTGTCTGACCTATTCAAGATGACTCACGCCACATCCGACGGAGTTTTTGTGGATCCTGCATCTGAGAAACTCTTCCGAACAGTGGCTGGTCGGATTGAAGAACGGGAGACGCAACTAACCCAGGAGTCTCCCGATGGATTACCAGTCACATTGTCCACCGAAGAGGTCGACAGAATCTTCGAAGAGGTAACTTAAAATTTTGTTTACATTATTTTAAATATTTTAACATAATTAACTATATTAATATATGTTTTGATTTTATAGGTGGCTCCTAAAAAGAAGGGACGGATAGTCGGTATAGGCTCTGTTAACGAAGTTGCAAGGGCAACTTCGTCATACACTTCGAGACGGGATGAAGAGACTGCTCAGATGAAGGCTCAAATGGATAGCCAGAAGGCTCAAATGGATAGCCAGCAGGTTCGTTTAGACTCTCTTGAGGATTTGCTAGACGTGATGGCCGTGGGAAACCCGGTTATGCAGAGAATGTTGAGTGAGAGACGAGCCGCTCTTGGAATGCCACCACGAGATCCCCAAGAGTCCGATCCAACCCGTCAACAGCCGAGCAACCCCACCAACTACTTCGACAATATGTAGTTTTTTTTATTTTTCTGTTTGTATTATGAATTTAAATATTATTGTATGACTTTTTAAAATATGTTTTCCAATTTCATATTTCGTTTTAAAATTTAAATTATTTTAAATTCTGAATATTAAATATAAATTAAAATCTATTATATACTAATTAATAATAATATAATAAGAAACGATGTAAACATTACATGGAGTTTACATCGAATGTTTACGAGTGATTAATATCGAAATATTTATGACGGTTTTACATCCAAATGTTTACGAGTGATTTACAACGAAAGTATTTACGTGTGCTTTACATCGAAATAATTACGTGGGCTTTACGACGAAGACTTACGTGGCGTTTACCACGAATCCTTTCCCTGCGCTTTACGAGGAATATATTTCGTCGTAAACGTAACGAGTCGTTTACGACGAAACCTCCGTTACGACGGACGTTTAACAACGAAACGTCTTTCGACGTTAATTCGTCGTAACACCCCGTTTACGACAAATTTACAACGAATACTGCCATAGTAAAAAATATGTTTTCTTGTAGTAAAAATATTTTTCCCTAAATAGTGTTTTCTTTCTCACTCATATTATGGATTAATAATTAAACATGAAAAACTAAAATGAAAATAATATATTTTATTTTCATTGCATATATTACGATAAAGTAAAGAAAACTGATGGTTATTATAACTTATTAAGTAAACTAGGCGATTTTTCCTTGCTCATGCACGAGGATAAAATTAAAAAAAAAATTATGGTATTGAAAATATTTGGTTTTGTATATTTATAGGTTTTAAGTAATTTTTTATTTTTTTGTATGATAAAAATTGTATTAAGTATCTTTATGTTCCCATCTTAATCAGATATGTGATTTGAAATATAATGTTTTGTATTAATTTAACTATTCGTTACGGTATGTTGATCTTCATCTATTATTTTAAATTGATGATCATTTTTTTTGTTTTAATCACGTTAAAATTGGTTTATTAGTAGGTAGTTCAGTTTATCCTCTTGTATTTGTAAATATATTTTATAAAATTTTGTATAGTTTGATATACGTTGTTTTAAAATTTTGAAAAAAAAATAATATTAAATTAGATATGCATTAATAAACATAATTTGTAATATTTTTAAAATTATTAAAATTATTAAACATATAGAAATTTATATATAATATATAATTCATAATAATTGGTTGATTTTATTGTTCATATTTTGATTGATTTTTTCTATTTGTATTTTGGTATTGGGTTATATCATATTTTATTGTTATAATTAGACTAAAATAAGAATAATATTGTTAATTACATTTTTTTTAGTTTTTCCTTTGGTTGATAAATATATATATATATATATATATATTTATGTAAGATTTATATATGTATTTCAATAAAATATATGTCTATATTTTATAAATTTATAGATATTTCTTTTTTTTGTTTATGATTTTTGGACAAATAAAAAGAAAAATAATTTTTTTATATATAATCTATCTTTGCATTTTGAAAATATTTAATTTTATTATTTATGTGCTGTTTTAAAAAGGAAATTTAAGCTATAAAATTTAGTTAGTGCAAAAATGAAAATTTAGTTTAAAAGTTTATTTAAATTTTATCAATAAAAAAGGAAATAAAAATAATTTTTATTAACGGAAATTATATATAATATTTTCAATTGTTATTATAGGTTTTAAATGTAAAATTTTGATATATTTTTATTGTCTATTCCTTTTTATTTATATAAAATAAATTCGTTTTTATTAAACTACATACTTTAAATATAAAAACTGATATATATTTATATTTAATTAAGATATTGCCTTTTCTATTAAGTTACATTTTGATTTGTATAAATTTAAATTTGTTTTTATTAAATTTATAAAAAGCTATATGTTTATATGAAAGATATTGCCTTTTCAGAATAAGGTGATTTGGAAACAAATATTAAGAAATAAAAAGTTGAATAAAAAAGTTAATAATATCAATATAATAATTAACTTAATTCATTAAGGTTATCATTGTAATTAACCATTCTAAAAATCAATGTGAGAGCGACACATAGAAAACTGACTTCTTAAATAATATTATAGAAATAGAGATATATATTTATTTGCTGTAATAAAACTACTTATTTTTAAGCAAAAAGTTTGATTTTCTTAAGTTCAAATAAACAAAGACAAAAACAAATTGATTTTATTTATATAAAACAGAAACAATGGTTTAATGTTCTCACATGGCCAATACCATATTTTAAACAACTCTTTTTCATAGATACACGACTGAATCACATCCCCTATAAAAACATAGACAACTTGCTATGAACATTGATCAAGAACCTTTGTTTATCGACATGGCCTATATAATCTCTTTTTTTAGTAGCTGTTAAGTTTTTCAACAAAACGTAGTAGACTAAGAAAGAACCACTATATTAACTAGGGACATTGCCCCCGCGTAAGCGCGGAGTTGTGGACAGAGTTCTTGTTTCATCTCAATATTTGTTAGGGTTATTGTAGCTGTGAATTTTGCGTTTTGGGTTGATCATTGTCTTTCAAGTTTTTTATTGTTATAGGGTTAGAGTTGTGATGATGAACTGTGTATGCACTGTTCTGCACTCACGAATAACTAAATTGTGTTAGTAATATGGTTGATATAGTTTGTGGTGTTGTTTGCTGTGTCACTGAAACTTATTGTTTGTTTGTCTTTTTAATTTGTTACTTGTACTGTTGAGATTACATAAATTATATTAAGGTTGTTGAGAGTACCTTTTGTTTCCGGATATTTTTTCTCCAGTTTAGTTGCGTACGTTGTGTGTATTAAGTAATAATTTTTTTTGTTCTTATTATGTTGATTATATGTTTTTATTTTATTTTTAAACTTGTTACTTTTACCGGACCTTTAAA
Source organism: Brassica napus (assembly GCF_020379485.1). Taxonomy (NCBI): domain Eukaryota; kingdom Viridiplantae; phylum Streptophyta; class Magnoliopsida; order Brassicales; family Brassicaceae; genus Brassica; species Brassica napus. The sequence continues at coordinate 26,837,053 of NC_063449.1, forward strand.
ACAAATATATGAAGACTTGTAGAAATAACTATAAAAGGAGTGACAATTAGTATTTGAGCCTTAACGAATATATATATTTCTCATAAGAAGACAATAGCATTGGTTTTTTGACATTGAGCATGTAAGCTATTTTCATAAGAAAAGAGGAGTGAGTAGGTGGACATGTTTGTCTGTTAGGATTGTCTCTTGTATCTCCTGGTGTGGCTGTGTTTGTTTCTCTTTTATTTGATGGGTAATATGTAAACAAAAATCATTGTTAGTTGTATTTATCAGAGTTTGTAACTTACTCTTCTTTTTTTGTTTAGGTAATTTCACTGATCTTGGTTGTCGTCTTCTTCGTAAGCATCTGCGAAAGTAAGTTTGTAAATTGTTAAATAGTTGGCCGTGTAGTTTGTATTTGTTTAGCTGGCTCAATGTATGTGTCGTTGAGTTTTAGTTGAGTTGATTGGTTTGGTATATTTGTTTTGAAGTTTATTTGTAAGATTAGACAAAAAGAGAGGTGATCATTAATGATTCGTCATTTTTTGGGATTATAGTTTTTGGTGTTTTGATTGTTTGGGTTAATTGTGGTTTCTTTTAAGCTGTAGAATAAAGATTTGTGTAAAATTAGATTGATAAGTAAGAGAGATAAATAGACGACCACAAATATTTGGTAGGAAATATATTTGATTATTGATGTTAGCACAATGTAGACAGTAATATAAAGGGAATTATGTGTTGATTGTTTCTTACAGATCAATGAGGAGATGAATAACGACTCGAGTTGTTTCTTTGGTGAGGTCAGAGCCCTGGACAGAACGGATTTGCCCGCAAATTTTAATTCAGTTTCTCCACATGTTCATGTATTACTTTCATAAATATATATTAGGTTTGGCCATCAATGTACGAAGTATCATTTAGCTTAGTGGTATAAATGTTGGTGTTTATGTCTCAATAACCCGGGTTCGAGCTATGAACTTGACACTTTTTCACACTTTTTAAAAGTGGGACCCACAAAACGCTGACGTGGCGTGCTAAGGAGTGAGCAAAAACTCAACTATTATAATATAGATTCGTCCATTATTCAGTCCGTTATTTTACATTCTTAGAGATTAATAATATTAGCTTAAGAGACTCTACGTGGTAACCATAAATAAATACGAAGAATAAGAAGAAAATGAATGAAGATGAATAAAATAAGCGGAAAAACTATTCCTCTCCTAATTTGATAAGAAATAGTTGTAATCTATTTTTTAAGGAATGTAAAAGAATCATAGGTAACAAATATTTCTTGTAAATAGTGTAAATTGCAAAGAATGATAAAAAAATCATTATTTCTACTCATTCTCTTAGTTAACATTTAGAGCCTTAGCTTAATTCTTTCTAATGCTGCTACATCAGCAAAAAAATACTTAATAGATTGACACATCAGCAAGTCTAAAATTTAATTAGTACAAAGTTGAGGTTACATCGTTTTAAAAAATCTTCAATTAATATATAAGGAATTATTTAATTCATATCTTTGACATGGAACCAAATGTTATTTGAAAAATCCAAATGTTATTTGAAAAATGCAATCTAGTTTTATAACACTTTTGTAATATTATGCTTTTGTGTGATCATCATTAGGTAAGATAAGATCAGTTTGTTTCAACCCAGAAACAAAGACATAACAATGTGCGATGATTTTAGATTTTGGTTATGTGTTTCCTTTTTCCATTAGTTATTTACTGGATATTATATATATATCATGACGATGATCAGAGCCGTGCCAAGATATTTTGATGCTCTATGCCAAATAAAAGTTATATGAAATATTTTATTAAATTTTAAATAATAAATAATATAAAATAATCTTTTTAAATTAATATAAATTATTAAAATACATGTTTGAAAATATTAAATATATGTTTTTAAATAATTTAAATATTAAAATACATGTTTATTATTTATGTTTTATGTGTAAATATTAAAATACATTGGTTTAAGTGTTAATAACTTAATATGCTGTGAAATTAATTCAAGTTTTTTTTACCGTGAAACTAATCTAGGTTCTCCTAATAATTTGATACATGCTCAGTCACAAAAGCAATTACGAACTACATAAAAGATAAGTTAATTATGTTTGCAGTACATATAAATTAGTAAGAACAGTAACAAAGTATGCGTGCATAATCTATGATATAATGAGTTGCTTCGTTCCTGAGCCGCCACGTCAGAAGGTAAGTTGGCCTCACCTCTTTTTTTTTTTTAAATGTGTTGTCTTATGGGCTTAGAGTTTGTGTTGTGTTATGGTTTTTTTTTTTAAATGCGTTGTGTCTGAAGCCCAAACTAAACCAAATGCGTTTAAGGTTAGGTCGATTAGGTCTGCAGTATTCTTCATCTTCGACGGGTCACCATCAGTCTCCGCCGTTGTTAGATTAAAAGTCAATCTTCCTCGCACCTTCTACCTTCCGTTTCTCTTCATATCCTTCTGTTTTGCATCCTCCGCCGAACTTACCTCTCTTACCATATGCAAGGCATTTTCAGTTCCCATTAAAGTCCATAACTCCCACGAACTCTCCATCTCCCTCACGGCTTGATGCATATCAAAACCAAAGAAGACAGAGAACCCTATATATACGAGAGGGTTGGGGCTGCAATCAAGCTTAACACACAAGCTCTCTAAGCTATTTTCCCTCTAAAACCTAGAACCCTCTATCCTGTAAAGGTATCGTAATCTTTACTAGATTCCATCACTGTGTTATCATTTTTCAAAATCAAGTTTGATTTAACTTTTTCCTCTTCTTATGCAGGATTCCGTTACCCAAGGTTTCATCCTAGCTGGGCACACCAATCACTACCACTACAAGAAAACATCAAGGATTCTGAGGGAAAAAATCGTCGGAATTTCGTCGGAATATCGTTATTCCGACGAAATTCCGACGAAACACGTCGTCGGAAATAATTCCTCGGAATTTTTTTTTTCCTCGGAAATCCCTCGGAATTTTCCGACGGAATTCCGAGGAAATAAATTTCCGAGGAAATAAATTTCCGAGGAAATAAATTTCCGAGGAAATAAATTTCCGAGGAAATTCTGAGGATACCTAGTTTGTCGGAAAAGTCCTCGGAATATACCGAGGGAAAACTTCGTCGGGATAATTCCTCGGAAGTTCATCGATCGATGCGTGTTTGGACATATATACATCGATCGATAGGAGTATACCGACAGACTTTTTCCTCGGTTTATTCCGAGGAACTGTTCCCTCGGTATATTCCGAGGGATTCGTTCCTCGGAATTTTCCGAGGGAGCTGTCCTTCGGAAAATTCCGAGGGAAATGTCTCTCGGTATATTCCGAACGTTTTTAAAAAAAACGGATCGATCGATGCGTTTTTGTTCAAAAACGCATCGATCGATCTAGTGAAAAATATAATTAATTTCCTCGGAATGTAAAAAATATTAATTTTCTTGAAAAAATAAAATTTTTGAAATTTAAATTCGAAAATATGAAATTAAAAGTAAAATTGAAATCATATTAATTAATATTCAAAGTTTCACAAATAAAAATAAAACATTCCGAGTTTGGGGGAAAAAAAAACTACGGGTCTGGCACGTCCGGAAACACCTCGTTCGGGTACATCTTCTGCATCATCTCCATCATTTGCTGGTTCAGCCTCCTCTGTGCCTCATAGCCCGCCTGTTGAGCCGCCATCTGGGTCTCCAACAAAGATATACGATCATCTTTGTCCTTCAACTGAGCCGTAAGTACTTCTGGATCAACAAAGGGCGGTGGTGCAGAAGAAGGAGGAACCGACCGGGTGCGACGACCCAAACCGACCAAACGTCCCTTCTTCTTTGGAACCGACTGAATAGAAAAAAGCCAAATTTAGAAATTTAAACCAAGAAATAAATGAATTGAACTTTAAAAAAAAAAGAACTTACGGATTCAACGATTTCGTTGATTCGAAACCGGGAAAAGTTGGTCGAAGCCGTCGAAGCGTCATCCTCGGTTTGAAGCTGAGACACTTCGTCTACCACCTGAGTTTGGACCAGGTCGACCACGTCCCTCACAAGACCGTCATCAATCTGGCCGGTCTTCTTGTTGGTATATGCCCTCCTCATTAGGGCGAGATCATCAACCGGCTCGCCATCATTTTCTTCCGCCTTAAAAAAAACATGAAATTAAAGAAAAGAAGAAATGCACAATAAATTTAAATTCTGAAACTCAAATAATTGAAGAAAAAGCGGTTGAACTTACCATGCGATCTCCGAGAGTGGCAATAGATTGAGCACCCAAGTTATGCTTGTAGATGCCCTTCCCTTTACGGTCGCTCCTGCGGTTGGTGGAGTTGGTGGAAGAAGTTTCTTTCGTCTCCTCCTTATCCCAATGCGCACACAACTCCTTCCAGACCGTGTCGTTCATCGACTTTGGGACCTTTTAATTAAAAAAGAAAGAAAAAGTTTAATAAATTAAAAAATAGTTTAATAAATTAAAAAATTGTTTAATAAATTAAATCGAACCTTATTGATTTTCCACTTCTTCTTCCACTAAAGGATCTGCTTCCCATAGTTGTCCATTACTTTATGGACGAAGTGGTGATAGATAAAGAGCGTCTCATCGGAATTCCAGTTGAACTCTTGCTGAAAAAAAAACACAATTAGTAGAAAATTTATATTAAAGATTAAAAATATAAGTAAAAAATTAGAATACTTACCGCAAACTGACGAAACCACAGAACCTGCTTGTCGGTTGGGAAGTGAGTGAAAGTCGGATGTCCACTGTCGAGGGCCGAGTACATCATACGGTTGATCCATGCGCTGATCCCGTTCCCGGATCGTTTGAACCTTATTAAAAGAACAAACGGTTAATAATGAATCCAAATTTAAAGAAAAAAAAATGTTTAATTACCATGTTTGACCCCGTCCATGTGGATACGGAGTGAGATACGGAAGATGGTCACGACCGGGCTGTTGAACCAACTCCGCAACCCTCATCACTCCCGGAGGACCCAGAGGAACAGGAGCGGATGCAGCAGCGGGAGCGAGAGGAGCATGAGCGGGTGCAGCAGAGGGAGATGTATGGTTGGAGCTGTGGGGCGAAGGAGAATCCTGAAAATGGCTGGAATCCCGATACTGGCTCCCCGTACCACCACGACCACGACGCTGTCGAGGCCGGGTCTGATCATCATGAGACCTGTAAAATAAAAAAAGTATATTTAATAAATACAGAAATATATAAATTAATTTTTTTTATTAAAAAAAAATCCCAAATAATTTAATCACAGAAAAAGATTTATATATATTAAATTTTTTTAATAAATATATAAAAATAGTTCTAATAAACAAAAAATAGTTTTAATAAATAAAAATTGTTTAATAATTACAAAAAATAGTTTTAATAATATATATATATTAAAAATATTTTTAAATCCCAAATAATAGTATTTAATCACAAAAAAAGTTTTATAGATATTTAAAATATTTTGTAAAATCCAAAAAATCGAATTTATATAGAAATTTTTTTTTTGTAAAATCCAAAAAATCGAATTTATATAGAAAAATTGTTTTGTAAAATACAAAAATCGATTTTATATACAAAAATCGATTTTATAAATACAAAAAATAAAAAAATTATAAAAAAATTCTAAATCAATTCAACAAAACAAATTATTCAATCAAATCACAATTCTAAACCTATTATACAACCAAATCACAATCCTAACCAATCACCCTAATAAAAATCTATCAAAACTACACAAAAACCTAACAAATAGAACCTAAGAGAGTGGGATAGGGTCCTTACATGATTTGTGTAAGAGAAGAGGGAGATCGTTGGGAGATATCGTCGGATTTCAGGGGGAAATCGCCGGAGAGAAAGAGAGGAGTCGCACAGAGGAAGAAGAGAGAAATGAGGAAGAAGAAGGGGCTTGTGGTTATAAAACCTAGGGTCCGACGGACATTATCCGTCGGAATTCTAATTTCAATTTTCGCGAAATTTTTGCCCGGTAAAATGAAAATATTCCGAGGAAATTCTGACAGATAGTAAAATATCCGTCGGAATTTCCTCGGAATATTCCGAGGAAATATCGAGGAACTAATGTTTGGGGTTTCACAACATCAATTTTTTTTGCCGTATTTCATTTCTTATACAATTGTAATGCATACCATTGAGGATTCTTTGTATAGATGAGCATAAACCATGAAATAACAAATTTCAAAACTAATTGAAAGTATTCCCTTTACCGTTCATTAAAAGGTATAAGTGTTTCTCTTATGTTGCGAGATTTCGTTCATACAATCGGAAAAGTGTTAATTATACGGTAAGGAACAAATTTTTGACTTCATAATGAACGTAAGACACTTAATAAGGGTTATATAGGTGTTATTCAAACGGCAAAACGTTGTTTTCGGTTTAAAAACCCTATTTCCTCGGAATTTCCTCGGATTATTCCGAGGGAACTCCGAGGAAACCCTCTTCTTCCTCGGAATTTCCTCGGAATATTCCGAGGAAATTCCGACGAACTAGTGTTTGGGGTTTCAAAACATAATTTTTTAAAATAAAAACGCATCGATCGATGCGTTTTTGAACAAAAACAAATCGATCAATTACTAAGATGGATCCATCGGGATGGTCCTTACGTCTACGTATTCCAGGACCGAGCGAAGAAAACACTCTACTGCCACCTGCCTCAGATCGGCCTGACTGCTCTACTTTCAGAGGCTGCAGTTGAGTTCCTACCCCCTGCTACCGCACTAGTAGACAAGCCATCCTTCTTCACGCCAAAATATCAGACCAAAGGCAAGAGCGTGATTGATGAAGAAGGACAAGATGAGGCTGCACAAGCCATTCCAGATGATTCACAACCCCATCAGCTACTCCCATCAGACTCCAGCCAGTACAAGCTGCAAGAGCTTCCACCGAACGCCACTTCGCGCCAGCAACAACATTGGAGAGATCAGAGCATAAAGACAAACAACGACATGCTACACAAGATCTGGGCTGCCATTTCACGTATCAGGCCGTGTCGTTGCCAAAAGGATGATGTAGTTCATCGGGACAACTCTCCATCCAGCTCTGGTTCGGGTTCGAGTGGTACACACAGGGTAAGAAAGAGGTCCAAGAGACCCAACGATGCAGGAACATCTGGAGCAGGAGACGAGGAGTAGGAGCTATCACCGGCTATTTTATTTTCTTTTCTATTCTAACGTTTTATGGTCTTATTTTCTGTTAATTTTGAACTGAGTTTTTTTTTAGGTTTCTTAATTATGAGTTCGTATTTCTTTTACATGGTTTCTTCGTTTTATTTGGTTGTGTTTTGAGTAGCTTTTAATTCGTATTCAGCTTTGCCTTGCTAGATAAACCAAATAACTATTATCCGAGGAAAGAGGTTATATCAAGTGTTCCTCGGAATTTCCTCGGTATTTCTTAAAAAAAAAAAAATAAGTTCAATGGTAGTCTGTTTCCGAGTCATCATCACCAGATGAATCTGAATCTGGATCTTGGTGAAACTCTCCAATCACTGGTTCATCCTCTACGTGAACGACGGCTTTGATGTAGTTCATCGGGACAACTCTCCATCCAGCTCTGGTTCGGGTTCGAGTGGTAGACACAGGGTAAGAAAGAGGTCCAAGAGACCCAACGATGCAGGAACATCTGGAGCAGGAGACGAGGAGTAGGAGCTATCACCGGCTATTTTATTTTCTTTTCTATTCTAACGTTTTATGGTCTTATTTTCTGTTAATTTTGAACTGAGTTTTTTTTTAGGTTTCTTAATTATGAGTTCGTATTTCTTTTACATGGTTTCTTCGTTTTATTTGGTTGTGTTTTGAGTAGCTTTTAATTCGTATTCAGCTTTGCCTTGCTAGATAAACCAAATAACTATTATCCGAGGAAAGAGGTTATATCAAGTGTTCCTCGGAATTTCCTCGGTATTTCTTAAAAAAAAAAAAATAAGTTCAATGGTAGTCTGTTTCCGAGTCATCATCACCAGATGAATCTGAATCTGGATCTTGGTGAAACTCTCCAATCACTGGTTCATCCTCTACGTGAACGACGGCTTCCTCTCCAAAGTCGGTTAAATCGACTACAAGGCCAACTCCAGCTAAATCTTCTGCTGCACTTAAGTTGCCGGATGTGCTTGGTTGTAGTGGGTCTTCCAGCTCAGAACTTCCCTGAACTCGGCCTCTCGGGTTGAGTCTTGTAACAGTAACCCATGGATCATCTCTGTTCCTTACCCGGGGGTACTTGATATAACAAACCTGTAACATTTAGAAAAATTATAAATTAATACACATGATGATGAATCATTCTGAATAATTAACATTTAATTACCTGATCGGCCTGGGAAGCAAGAATGAAAGGATCATAATATTGCAGCTTTCGCCTCGAATTTACTTATGTAACACCAAATGCATCTGTTCTCACACCTTGATCTGGGGTGTTGTCGTGCCAATCACAATAGAAAACAGTACAGCGCAATCCAACCATGCCCAAATACTTGATTTCCAAAATCTCATGTATGTGTCCGTAGTATACATCATCTCCTGATGCAGAACAAACGCCAGCATCATAAGTCGTACTCGAACGTCTCCTCTTCTGAGTTGTGAATGCATATCCTCGAGTACAAAATCTCGGATATGACTTCACAACAAAGTTTGGTCCAACGACCATCTCACGTATCCAATCATCAAATGTTTCACCTCTGGCCAAACCAGCAGACACCTATTAATAGCACATATATATATATTATATCAATAAATGTGAATTAGTATAAATATGTGATAAAATATATTTTAATTTGTTTAAAGCACTCACATAAGTAAACATCCATCCAGTAAATTCTCTCTGCTTCATTTCTTCTAGTTCGTCCTCTGTGGCGTATCTATACTCGAACCGCTTTTCTGCCATGAAAATCCTGTATATGATGACAATAATGTAATTAATTAAGATTTAAATTTCAACTTGTTAAAATAAAAATTTGTAAGCTCATTTATTTACCTCTCATATTGAAGAACGTCTTCGCAGTTGGTGAGCAAATATGTTTGCAAATGACTGCGCTCCTGCTCAGTAAGTCGACGGTCCTTTGGTTTTTCGCTAAGTCGTCCAACGTCTGTGAAAATGTCTGGAACCGTAACATGATATGTTGCCCGTTCGCCTCTATCATCATGCCGAACAGGTCTTCTGTTTTTGGTCTGAACTTCTGCTGGAAACTAGTACTCGGCAAAGTTTGAAGTTTCTTCATTGATCATCTGTGCGACTATAGAACCTTCCACCCTACTTAAATTTTTCACCATCTTCTTCAAATGGAACATATACCGCTCATACAGATACATCCATCTATACTGCACAGGACCACCAAGTTCCAATTCTCTTGCCAGGTGAATAACAAGATGCTCCATAACATCAAAAAATGAGGGAGGAAATATCTTCTCAAGGTTGCACTGAATCACGGCTATGTTAGTCTTCAAATTTTCAATACCTTCAAGAGTCACTGATCTCGTGCATAAATCGCGGAAGAAACCACTTATCCCTGCAATTGCTTCATGAACATTTCGTGGTAATAGTTCCTTGAAGGCGAACGGAAGGAGGCGCTGCATCATTACATGGCAATCGTGGCTTTTCAAGCCAGTAAACTTTCCTTCCTTTCTGTCGATACAATTACGCAAATTTGATGCGTAACCGTCTGGAAATTCCACATCGTTTGAAATCCAATCAAAGAACGCATCTTTTCCCGCTGCATCAAGTCGGTATATGGGAAAAGGAGCCCTACCATTCTCATCAACATGAATTTCTGAACGAGCACATATATCGACTAAATCCAGTCTTGACTTCAAATTATCCTTTGTTTTACCTTCAACATTAAGGATCGTGTTCATGAGATTGTCAAAAAAGTTCTTCTCAATATGCATGACATCTAAATTATGCCTTAGCAGATGATCCTCCCAATATGGCAGATCCCAGAAAATACTTTTTTTGTGCCAGTTATGTAGTTCTCCAACAGCATCTACCGGAAAACGCTCATGTCCACCGACTTCTGGCGTCCTTTCTGCACCAAAATCTCTTAGTTGTATCTTCAAATCTTTCCCACAAATTTCCGGAGGTGGACTGTCAAACACCCTCTTGTTCTTCGTAAACAAATTCCTACCCCTACGATATGGATGATCAGGTGGTAGGAATCTCCTGTGACAGTCAAACCAACACGTTTTCCTTCCGTGCTTTAGTTGGAAAGCATCAGTGTTATCTTGACAATATGGACATGATAGCCTTTCATGCGTTGTCCATCCAGACAACATACCATATGCTGGAAAATCACTTATTGTCCACATTAGTACTGCCCGCATTTGAAAGTTTTCTTTACACGAAACATCGTATGTCTCAGCACCTTGAGCCCATAGTTTTCCAACTCATATATTAGTGGCTGAAGAAACACATCAAGTGATCTCTTAGGATGCTCTGGTCCGGGAACGAGAATCGAGAGAAACAAAAACTCTCGTCGCAAGCACAAGTTTGGGGGGAGGTTGTATGGTGTAAGAATGACGGGCCATAGAGAATACTGTCTTCCACTCTTGCCAAACGGACTGAAATCATCAGTACATAATCCAAGGTAGACATTTCTTCTCTCATACGCAAAGTCGGGATACTTTGATTGGAAATGCTTCCACGCTTTTGCATCTGAAGGATGTCTGATCTCTCCATCTGTTGAGTGCTCCGCATGCCATCTCATTGGTTGCGCTGTGCGTTCAGACAGATACAACCTCTGCAACCTTTCCGTCAAAGGTAAATACCACATCCTTTTATATGGCACTGGAACCCTTCCACTCGTATCTTTATAACGAGGCTTTCCACAAAATTTGCATGTAACCCGCTGTTCATCCGCCCTCCAATAAATCATGCAGTTGTCGCTGCATACATCTATTACCTGATACGATAAACCAAGACCAGCTACGAGTTTCTGAACCTCGTAGTATGAACCAGGAGCTACATTATCCTCGGGTAGAATACCTTTTACAAAATCAGCAATCGCATCCACACAGTCTTCAGCCAAATTATAATCTGTTTTAATGCCCATCAATCTTGTAGCAGATGATAAAGCTGAATGACCATCTCTGCAACCTTCGTACAATGGTTGCTTTCCAGCATCCAACATATCATAAAATCTCCTAGCTTCTGCATTGGGTAAATCTCCCCCTCTAAAATGATCATTTACCATCTGCTCAGTACCTACACCATAATCTACATCCGTTCTAATTGGTTCTTCTAATCTAACCGCTGGCTGAGGTTCGCTAGTACTACCATGTTCATAATCAGTTTCCCCATGATGATACCAAATTTTGTAACTTCGTGTAAACCCACTCAAATATAGATGAGTCCAAACATCCCACTCTTTAATAACCTTTCTATTTTTACAATTAGAGCAAGGACATCTTAACATACCTGTTTTTGCTTCCGGTTGTCGGTGAACTAACCCCATGAATTCGGTTATACCTCGTTGGTATTCTTCAGTAAGCAATCTCGTGTTCGGATCCAAATGAGGTCGATCGATCCAAGAACGAAAATAATTTGAAGAAGACATATTTTTTATGAATCAAATTCGTGTGTAAATAGAGTAAGAGGGAGGATGAAGATATGGAGTGAATGAAGAGGAAGAGGAGTGCTTGTATTTATAGTTTAAATCCTGCCGACATACCGAGGAAATTCCGACGGAATTCCGACGGAAAAAACTAGTTCGTCGGAATTTCCTCGGAATTTTGTAAAATCCCCCAACGGCTCTCCAACGGCTATAATATTTCCTCGTAATTCATCGGTTTTTTCCGAGGAACACAGTTTTCCTCGGAATTTCCTCGGAATATTCCGACGGACTGTAGTTTCCTCGGAATTCCATCGGTATATTCCAAGGAAACCCAATTTTGTGTTTCCTCGGAAATTTATCGGTATATTCCGAGAATTTCATTTTCCGTCGGAATTTCCGTCAGAATATCGCTGTTTTCTTGTAGTGTACCGTCCATCTTTACTTGACAGATCTATCGTTAAAGTTGATAGGTTTGAAGTTTCACGATGCACAAATATGTAAAAGATATTTATTTGTAATGCTCAACTCCATTTCCTCCTTATTTGAAATAATTGTTTATATATACAGGCGATAAGACCCAGTCTGTCATGGTGGTAACGACTGTCAATCCAAAAATATATGGAGGTATGGTCATATATTTTTAAGTACTATATGTTTACAACGGTTACTCTAATAAGTAATAAGTAATAACCATGCTCAAGATTGTCAATCCAGGAAAAAAAAATATCAGGGCAGTACTTTGCACACATATATTTTAGTTTATAACATAGTCTATAGGAAACACTCTTACTTCTGCAGGGAACTTCTATTTGAACTCCACACCAGCCACCTAATTTTACTTCGACATCAACATTTCTGCCATCAAAGAGTTTACATTTCAAAATGTCTTAGATTGAAATCATATTTAAATTCTGTTAATATTTGGCAAATTTTTACTAATTTAAAATAACACATGTACAACAATGTCTCAGGGTAGCAGCAGCAAACTACATTGGATTGAACTCATATTCCCGTTTGTTGATATCATGGAAGGAATCAAAAAGAAAGAACTTGTGTCAATTGGAGAACAAAACACGTTCATCTCCAACTCTAATGAGCAGGTAACACTCACGCTTTGAACCCATCTCTAAAGGCACACCCTAATTTACATATACGTCCACCTTGAGCATCCTCTTTATCCAGGTTCCGTGTTGAACTACCGGTTGACGATGGCAACGATAGTGCCATGTTTGTAGTCTTCGACATGTAGATGACAAAGCTCGCCAAAAAAGATACACCTATACTGGCTCTTCAGGAGGTATGTTTATGCTACTACACTCCATTTCCCCTCCGTTTATAAAGACCTTATGCTCCTTCTGAATGCCTCTCAAACCTCAAACCTGCGACATATGAGCAGTGCCGGTCCTGACATGGCAAACACCACAAGCAATTTTTCAAAAGCTTGGCCTATTATGTATTATATGTAACTAAATTAACATATATATCAATGATTTGTTCTAAAAAAAAGGCTGATTTTTTCAAATTTTTTTGGTGGGCTGGAAGCTGGTGCTTGTTGTGCTTTCCATCAGGGCCGCTACTGCATATGAGTGGCGCTGGAGGGTAGTAACTCTCACGATGCCTTGAAGAGCTAGCTGACAAGGATTTTGTTTTCCATATCCGTGTCACTCCATACAATTTTACCCTTAACCACCGTGCTTTCACCGTCTCTGCAATAAGTGACGATAGCTTCTTTAGAACTCAGGCAGAGGTGGATTGATTATATTTTTCCAACACTTTCACTTCTTACTAATTTAAACTAACACATGTACAACAATGTCTCAGAGTAGCAGCAGCAACCAAGTACAGTCATGGGCTGGGAAGTTGGAGAAGCACCAGCCTGTGCCAGCAATACAGTTGATGCGGCGAAGTTTTTTTTTTTTTTTTTTTTTTTTTTTTTTTTTGGAACATGATGCGGCGAAGTTACCAGTTGGAGTTGATGAAGGAAATCCTCCCGGCTCTGGAGACAGAAAATAACCGAAAACGTCCCTGTAAGTGATCGTTTCAAGTCGATCAAACCGTCAACCCCATTTAGCTATCATGTCTTTTAAAATTGCAATATTTTGGATTTTGGTTCTGTCTTCCGTTTTCTGCACACTTCCTCCCCCAGGAGAAAGAGTAACTTTTAAAAAGAAAATAATAAAGGCAGCGTTGACGGTTATTTGCATATTGAGAATGTTGTTAACTGAATGCAACAGAATATGGTAACTAACAGATACACCGTACACCTTCACCAGCTACCATCTGTTGCAACGAGAAGCAATATACGAACTGTTATCTAATCTTGAAATACTATACAGACCCCAACTAATACAAAAATACTTTACACTATCTAGGTGAGCAATTCTTTGCAGTTTTTCTAATACCTCACTCTATATATGTCTTACTCCCAGAAAATAACAAAAAATTCACACAGGCACGTCAGCTTGATTAGGAAATGTTGATGGCACAACGCAAAGCTTCAATATGACCCAAAAATCTACTGTTCCGTAACTTCCGTTTCCCATCGAAGTATGCTGTTGGGACCAATGTCGTTCTTCCCCTTCAATTTTAAAAATCTGCAATGTACTTTAAAAAAATAATAATTTCCAGGCCCATTCCGGTCCAATAAAATATTAAATTTATCTTATCCAATATTAAATCCTTAAACAAAAAACATTTAAAAAATTCAGTAAATTCAAGCGTTTGGTCCTCGGATGATACTACGCAAATTTAGCACAAAAAAACATCAACAGAAAAATAATCGTAAGCTGCGATTCCAACATGCACAAAAGTGAAAACAGTACACAATTTTTTTTTTTCTGAACAACGTACACAATCCATTACTATATTTATATACAATTAACCTCCCATTTCATAACGCGGCATCAAACATCTATTCAAGAAAATCTAATCTAACCATCTCCAGAATTTTAACTACAACTTCACAAACACCGGTCGATCACTCCTTGTCAAATGGCCCCTAATATTGTCAATAAACAACATATACATATCATTGATAATGCGACAAGGCAGGGTATTTTTTAACTTTCGGATGTAACATCCCGGGCCCGGTCCAAAATGAAACTCAGATGCTGGAGGTCCAAGAAGAGGAAACCCTAGACCTAACCCCTCCTATCCCTTATAAAAAGGACTGCCCCTTAGGTCTAACTCACAAGAGAGACAACAAGCGAAGCCCAGCCCGAACAGAACCCCGCCGTCACCTCCCTCCGCCGACGACAGCCGATCGCTGCACGCGAAGTCCGAGCCGCCGGTCCCGAGCCGCCGCCTGCTTGATTCTGTTTCATGTAACCTTTTCGATCAGATCCATAAGGTAAACCTAGAACCCTAGCGTGTCATTAGGAATGACAGATCTGAAATCTAAACAGTTCTCCCTCTCTTGTGAACCCTTTGAGAATCAGATCCGGAGTGGTGACCTTCCCTTCTCGTTGCTAGATCCAGATCTGCAACAACAACAAGCTAAGGTGAGGACCTGGCTGTGAACTTGTCTCATGTTGAGTAATCCATCATGACGTAGTCCTTTGTTAATCGGATCTAGATCTTGTGTGTGTGGACAATGTGATGTGTGCTAGATCTAGGTTGTATGAGATGTACGATTGGTGTGGATGTGATGAAGCACCTAGAAATGCTAGGATGATAATGAACTGATGTTAAAGTGATGAGAATGAGTATGAGTATGAAAATGAGAATGAGTATGAGTTAATGAATTGAACGATGTCCTGTTTGGAACACCGAGAACGGGTGTATGTCTAGTGTAGGAGTGACCGTGGGACAGTGGCCTAACAAGATGTACCCACGGTAAGTGATAAGAAAAGGCCGTGTAAATTTGGTGACCGCGCAATGGCGGGATAGAAATAAGAAAAGGCCGTGTAATTCGGTGACCGCGTGAGGACAGAATAGAAGTAAGAAAGGGCCATGAAAGGACAGTGACCGCGAATGGACGGATCAGTGTCTAGGGCGCCATAAGATCGAGTTAATGCCGAGTCGTGGCATAATTATGACTATTAAGACCGGGGTAGCAGACAGAGCCGGTGGGCCAACGAGCTGCAACTCGGATAGTCATTTAGGAAGCTGGGGACAGTAGTCTAACTAAAGGTACCCCGGGTTAGGCCGACACGAGGTGGGGCCGCCTTAGGTCCTTACGTCTAGGTTGCTTGCTACATAATATAACTTATTAGCTTATGACTATGTTGATTGCTTTCTTTTCCTGAGCTGAGTTCGTGGGTTCATGGAACCCGCCCTTACCGAGTAAACCATACTCACTCCTCTCTTTTCAGGTATGGCTGAGAGGGAGCAGGAGTAGGAGTCTGTATGGTGCTAGTGTTTTGGGTTTTCCTTATCTTTCAAGACTTAGTTTCATATTTCATTTAATACTCTCGTTTGATATTTTCGGCTTTTATGCTTGAGTTGGGATTTATGTAGTACTATTTGCGTTTAATAAAAGTTGTTGGACGAAAAGAGTTAAAGGTTATGGTTTTTAGTAAGATCCTTGAGACATGGACGTTACACTATATTGCCGGTGTCACCAGAACCGCGTCGGCTCCAACGTTACCAATGTTAACGTCGACAAAATCCTCGCATTCAGCACCCTCGGAGTCTCTCTTGTCCACTGGCGGATTTAACCGAAAAGTTCACCCGGGGCAAACAATTAATAATCATTAATAAAATTTGTATTAAATATCTTATAAATATATTTCCTATCAACTTTATAAGTGTATTATCCATTGTATGTAAAACTAAAAATTTCTTATATAAGTAAATTAAAAAATAAAAATAAAGAAATTATAAATACAGAAAATCATGTTTTTCATGATATGACAAATACAAGTACATATATTAGGATCATACAACTTTTTTCCTAAATAGTGTTTTTTTTCTTAGTCATACTGGATTAATAATTATACATGAAAAACTAAAATGAAAATAATATATTTTATTGTCATTGCATATATTTCGATAAAGTAAAGAAAATTGATGGTTATTATAACTTATTAAGTAAATATATGTTTATTTGCTGTTATAAAACTACTTATTTTTAAGCAAAAAGTTGATTTTCTTAAGGTCAAAAAAAATAATTGATTTTATTTATATAAAGCGGAAACAATGATTTAATGTTCGTAAATCAAATATGAAAACATAATAATGCTAACAGAAATATAATAAATGGCCTTCTTAAAAATGGAAATAATGGAGATTTTGAACTGAGCTTTGAGAACATACTTTGTTAGGAGGGGAGGGGCAGAAAGTATTTTTCAACGGGGACGGAAATATATACTCATCATTTAAAGGAAAGTTTTAAATTTTATGGAGGGCAACTGCCCCATACTTACCCTAAGTAGATCCACCCCTGCTCTTGTCCTTATTGACTTTGCCCCAGGAGGTCAATTTCATAACCCGCCACGCACGCACCCACGAGCCATGGAGATCCTCGTCCCTCTTGAAGGAACACTCTTAGTAGGGTTTGTGTCATCGAACCAAGACAACAACAGACGGTACTTGAAGATTCTTTAACCCGTGGATGTGTTTGTGTTTCCCATCGTAATGATCATTTTGAAGTGAAAATTGGGAGGATGAACGCGGTGGCGTTTGCTGGTCTTGGAAGCCAAGACCCTGGTGCGATCACCATCGCAGACGCAGTTTTGGATTCAAAGCCTTTGATTATGATGGATGTTTTAGCTAAAGCGTTTCAGCTGGATGTGTTAGGTTTCTCGAAGGAAGGTTTTCTTCTAATTATGATTATCATTAATAATAAGTTTGAAGAAGGGAATATTTCGATTCTACCACAAGTTTGATACCAAAGAAAAGTTAAAAGAATGACGCGAAAATTTAAAATATGAATAAATGGTGTGTGAAAACTAAAACAAAACAATTAAGGTGGTAAAGACGTGTTATCATCACTCTCTCTACCTATTTTTAGTTTTCTAGCAATGAATCGTTTGCGATCTGCTCTGGATGGTGTTGAGATATTTCTGGTGATGTGGGTTGCAGCTCTGAGTAGCAGGCCTTGTGGCTTGTGTCGGACAAAATTGCCCTCCTCTCATTAGCTTTTGGTGTCTGTCGTTTTTCTCGTGCATGTTGATGATGAACGATATGTCGATATGCATAATAACAGTACCAAATTTGTCATTGTGAGTATCAGAATAGCATAACTTATGGCTAGAGAAGCTTTCCCCTGGTTCTTCGACTTGTGGATTTTAAGATTTCTATAGAAGAAAATCGATACATGCATATATGATATATCTACACGATTTGTAAGTATGCCTGCATTATGTTAGTCTTGGTTGGTTTTGTGCAGCTGCCTACATACATAGAGGAACATCATGGTGGAATGGCTACGTGGTTGGATTCTACCTCTTTTGTTATCTCCAGCTCACCAGTTTCGTGAAGCTACAGACTGGAAGATTTGTTCGGAGCCTTTGATTCGATTTTGGGTATTACTTTCACACTCTCAAAATTTTCAGTGGGTAAGATGAAGTGGCAATACCCAATCATATTTGGGGTTACGTACTTTCATTTTTGTTCAAGTTAACTAAGCCTATGGTTAATCGAGAAGATGTTGGTCATGCTAAACATACTGACACAAAAGGCAAAAGTTGTAGTTTAGATTAATTGTATTCTCTATTTTGTAGCTCTTCTTTCTACAAACGACCATGTAACCAAGAAAATGACAGGTACATAGTTTCTTCAAATCATCTTTTCAATCATCCGTGTCTCATCTCTTTTTTTTTTTTTTTGAGCAACCCATGTCTCATCTTCTTGCAACAAAGATTTGGTAAAGAAATCTTTCATAATCATATGGAAGTAAGATGAAACAAGTCTAAGAACTTCTATATGTAGAGGAAAACATGATCACTATAATAATGGAAATTACTTTATAAAACTAAATAAATTATGAGGTAAATGCAATAATCATTGATTTAAGTAATGATGTCGAGCATGATAAAAAGTGATCCAAAGAAAAAGTTATCTGCTGTGCTATCTCAAGTGATGTTTAACAGTGTTCAGGTGAACCAAGTTCCAACTTGGATGAAAATAAGATGAAATTAGGAGTTTTAGATGTTTTCAGCATTTGAATGAAAATTTGTGATAGCCGCTTACATACATGATGTTTCAAAGATATTTTTAACAAGATTACAAGATAACATAAAGGAACTATGAATGTGGATTAACTAACATGCTAAGAGGCCTCTTAAGTATGTATATGGTAAATGGCTGTTTTATTTAATTTTCATATAATTATTTTATAGAACTTTTGATTTTACTGTAAAGTATTGAAAAATTATATATTAACATATTTTATTTTGTAAAGACAATGTATTATAAATCAGTACAATACATACTAAATTTAGAATGCCTATTTCATGAATACTATAATATTATAATTTTATATTATAGTATGAGTTAGTCACTAATATAAATGTAAATATATTCCGAGGCACACTACAATGGATATGGTTGGGTATGGATGGATGGATCAGGAAATGAACTACTCTCTTAGGTTGAAAAACAAATAAAATCGTATGTCTTCTTTGCACTCAGAACTTGAGGCGTTAATTTAGAAAATTGACACCATGCTTCAATACACAAATTCCTAACATTTTGGGTAAGACTGCAAGGATATTATATCGATGATTCAGGATCCGAAAGCATGGCCGAGTTTCTCCACGGAGCTAGGAGAGGTAGCATTGCTTCAATGGATATGGTTGGGTATAATGGATATGGTTGCTAAATATATTCCGAGGCACACTACAATGAATATGGTTGGGTATGGATGGATGGATCAGGAAATGAACTACTCTCTTAGGTTGAAAAACAAAAAAAATCGTATGTCTTCTTTGTACTCAGAACTTGAGGCATTAATTTGGGCAATTGACACCATGCTTCAATACACAAATAGCTAATATTTTGGGTCAGACTGCAAGGATATTATATCGATGGTTCAGGATCCGAAAGCATGACCGAGTTTCTCCACGGAGCTAGGAGAGGTAGCATTGCTTCAGAGAAGATTTTCCGACTTCAAGATTTCCATATACCAAGAGAGCAGAATCGGACAGCAGATGGTTTAGCCAGGATAGCTGATACCTTTCATCATAGTTTAGTTTTTCTTGGCTATTCTATTCCGGGCTGGATTTCCAGACCATTTCTAGTTTGAGCAATATAATAGCTTTTTGATGTAAAAGCAAGTAAATAAATAAATGTAATTATATTATTTGTAAATAATTAAATATAAATTATTTATGAAACTTAAAAATACATAAATTATACATATAATACATTTTACTAAACAAAATTTTGTAAACCAAAATATAGTTTCACGTTATGAAAGCGTAAATCAAAATCTAGTATTTCGTAAAAAAATATATAATCTCTTTCACCTAGCTAAAACCATTAAAGCCAATAAAAACTTCTTTGGAATTTAGTGCAAATTTTGTAGTGTCTAGTTTATTTGGTAGGGAGCTATAATTTCGTTAAAACCGATTAGATTAGCTAAGTACAAGGTTTCAAAGCACATACTTATTTTTAATATATATGTTCTAGAATGTTTCTTATTATTTTTCTTTTGAAGGATTAAGAAGTTCTGAATATGAAAATTCGTACACCTTCCTAAGATGAAATCGAAACCAGTGTCAAATTATTTTTTCATAGGAAAGTAGAACCCTCCCAATGGAAATCAAACCCATGAATCTTAAAACTCTTACCAGGTGATCGTATAGTCTTGATCGATTGGTTAACTCCTCGTTAGTTCTATTATAAAACCCAAAACGTATTAAAACATAGAAAATGTAAGCTAGACACCCATCTAACATGCATAGCTCAGTGATTTGAAGGAGGAGCGTCGCCAACGAATGGCCATCGCAGAACTCCAACATAGCCTAAATTCCGTTGAACTATGACTAACTGTCTCTTGTGATATCAAACGCTTCACGGCTAGCCACTTCAAAAACTTATTTGTATGCTCTTTTCCCATTTCCTTGTAGCTATCCAATCGATTACTTATCACATGTACACAAGGCCGAGCTCGACTATAAACACACCAAGCATGTGCTTCTAGTTTAGATTTAGTTTATATATTTAGGAGGCCAATTATTGAAGTGAAATATTCAGTAGCATATGTGGTTATGTGTTCACCTATGTAAATAGAGATTGCGAGTTTGATTCTTCAACAGGGGATTTTTTTGCTTAAGGGCCAAGAATTCTCAGGCCCGGCTCTGAATATACATTAAAGCAGGTAAACTGGAGGAAGATCCTTCACCGGAAAAATTTCCATCTATGAAAGCAACTTCTATCGAATTAAATGTAGATATTCTTTGTTTTTCCGTTTTCATTGATTTATTTTCCATCAGTGTATGTTCATTTTTCTTCCACTGATTGTCAGGTCTCTTACTCAATTATGAAATGATCGTTTAGATATGAAACCTTAAAATTAAGTATTTGCCTTACATACTTAGTCACATTGAACATGTATATAAAGCTACTATTGAAAATCTGCTAAAGAAGCAAATCTAAAGTAAAGTGCAAAAACCCGAAGCTGAATCAAAATCCAAGATAAAAACACAAATGACAGATAAAGAATAAACTTGATCTTGATGAAATCCCTTTAAATTAAAATGTGATCGATGTAAAAAATGTGCTGTATAAAAAAGCTATAAGACTTTGATTACAATATTAAAAAGGGCATGAGAACAAACTAGACTAAGGGGAATGTATTCAATCTAAAGTTTGAGTTGATTTGATTTTTAATGAGGTTTTAGATGATTTTAATGAATTAGAGTGTTTAAAATGATTTAGTTAAACTATTCTAGAATATCACATAAAACCATGAGATTTGAGTTTAATTTTTTTTAACTAAAAAACTTCATTCAAACCTCCTAAAATCACTTAAAACTATAAAACTACACAACTTACAATATTTTCAATAACAATGGATTTCAAAGTACTCTATGAAATATCAAGCTCAATAACAGTAGATTTTAAAGGATTTTTTTTAAAATCTATGTTTGAATAATAATGAATTTACCATTTTAATACAAATCACCTAAACTTTCTAGTTGAATACATCCGTCTAGATCTGATCTAAGCCGGAAGCATCACAACATCAAGAAATCCGGAGAAGTGGACAACAAGAAATCTAAGATGATATTTGCTTTTGATTAAAAAAAAGAAGGAGATGATATTTGCTTGAGCCATCATATATATCCAGTTCTAGCAAACCATATTATTCTAAAATCAAGTGTTTCGTGATACACTTGAAAGTTACTTTTGTTAATTGACACAGTTACTGCGAGTTACGAGCCATATTTTAATATATAGAAAACACGCGATTTAAAAAACGGACTTTGAATTGTATATTAAATTGATTTGATTCATACTATCTTCATTAAACATTAAATTGTTATTAATATAACATATTCTATCGCTTTTAGTTCTTTTTATTACAAATTTCTGAACATGAATTCACACAGACCGCATCTTTCTCCATATCTGTCCATAACACACAACCACAAAAACATTAAAGATATAATAATAATAATAATAATAATAATAATAATAATAATAATATTAATGGAGAATCATAATATCGCATAAGAATATATAAATCAATTCATTATCAGCTAGAATAAAAGTAAGGATAAACTTACTCTGATTTTCAGTAAGAGCACAACGATGATTAACACAACCCACTTGGCAGAAATAGTCAATTTGGTTGATTGTGTCTTGTTTTACATAACCAGTTAGATGACATTCCTTAACACATTTTTTGGCACATTTTTCTGAGTTTAGAAGATAACGTGGATCAATAAGACACAGTTCATTACATTTAAAATAGCATGCTGCACGCGTTATTGGATTATCCGCGTACACCGATACAGTAAGATGGTTTCCAATCATTAGCATCATCGCTACCAATATGACCATTTTTGTGTTCTCCATGTCTTTGAGGATTTTTCTTCTGTATAGAAAGTGATTGTTTCATTGGTAAACGTGTATTATTTATATATGAATTGTGATATATATATTATATTATACTAGTTAGAATTTATCCAAAAGATTCCTAATTCATAAAGGAAACTTATCTCCAATAGTTAGATAGTATACCCAATATTTGATCAAAAAACAAAAGATAGTATATCCAATATGTGACAGATTAGGTATACTATCTTTTGGGTATACTATCTAACCATTGGAGATAAGTTTCCTATATGAATTAGGAATTTTTTGGATAAGTTCTAAATAATTTTATACAAGATCTATCATATTTAAATTTTCAATACTAACTTGTATATATGTTTAATGTAACTTTCAAATTAGTAATCATTTTGATAAGTTCTAAATAGTTTTAGATAAAATTTAACATAATTAAATCTACAAACAAGGAAAATTTAAAATAAAGTGAAAAAACTCAAGTCTAATAAAACCCCACGATGAAAATGCAAAACAGCATATAAAGAAGAACTCAATCACGATTCACGATCAACGGTGAAATCCCTCTAAAACCCGATCGATGATGATGCATCAAAAAGCTGTCAGACTTTAAAAAAGATATATATCTTATATGTGTGTGTGTGTGAAACCTTATCATGTACACATTATTCAACACCCTAGTTACGATAAAGATGATGAAGATATGTTTGAGGAAAATTCCATTGCCAAATATGTCGATGATGATGAGAATCATGAAATGAACATTTTCCTTCAAATCGTGATAATGTGGGAACAAGATTATTGTGAGCGAATGTGTGTATTCTGCAGTAAAACCATGATCAATGATTACTTTAAGAAGATATCTTTTTACTGAGAAACATACATTGAAAATTAAGATGACTAAATTTTAAGAGGCGATTGAGCTATAGCAGGAGAACAATATAACCTTTAAGCATGATTTGAATTGAATGAAACACATAATAAACTAGGGGCATAGCCCCCGCGCAAGCGCGGAGCCGGATACATTGTTTAATGAGTTGTGTAGTGTTGTGTATGGGTTGTTGTCGTTTTTTTTTTAACTTTTGATTTTCCGTGTTGTTTATTATGGTGATAAATGGAACATCGGATATCACACAATTTGATTAAGGTGATATAAGAATGACCGGTGAATTCATATTTGTTAATATTTTATTATCTTATCTTCGTAATGATTTGATGGACATTAACATTATTAGCGCTTCCATGTTCAAAAGCTGAAATTTAAGGGATTGGTTAGTGTTTACTTAGGTAGTTGTTAGTATATAAATCAAATAGCGTAATAAAAGGTATAATAATCGGATTTAAAAATTTAACAATTTATACGAACAATAAATTTTTTTTTATTTATTTTATCCAAAATTAACTTCAAAAATATAGAATTGTAGTATACAGTTTTTTTTATTAAATTAATAACTCTAGAAATTTATAAAATTATATAATTACAAAATTATTTATTTTTATAGTTTTTACTGGACTTTGTTGAAAATGATTTGTGATAGACAAAAAAAAGTCAGGCTGAAATGAAGCCATGGATTACAATATGATGTGGACAATGAGTGAAGACGTTATTAGTCACATATTCTAAACAGAAGGTTACATATTTTTAAGTATATATACTGAAATAACTTTTCATGATCAAGAATCAAAGTAGAAAGCCCATGAATTCGCCATGTCTAAGATAAAAACGATTTATTTCAAAGCTAAGAATATGGTAATGAATTAATGAGTTGGTGCGAGGGTCATGATGTTCATACCTTCTCATCTTAAAGTAAGAGGATGATACCCATGATGTTACGTGAATCTCAGAAACGGAGCTGACGACCACTAATCTCCTTTGAAATTTGGCAAGGGCGAATATCGTCAAATCGCATCGGTCAGAAATAGCATCACCGCATCGGTAATCATTTTAGAACAGAGAGATAATAACATCAACGTGGAGATGGACAGAATGAAACAACCAGATGTTGGTATCTCTTTTGGGGGCTCGTTTTTTATAGTGGTTCATCTGATTTTGGTTATGATCGCTTGAGATTTTGACGTAATCAGTATATAAGAAATCAAGAGAGATGGGAGACGATGAGTTGAGTGAAAAAAAGGCATATTGAGAAGACAACAAACAACTATAAAGACTAAGTGGTAAACCAAAATAGAAAAGGGTATTGTTTCAAACGTTAAAAAAAAAGACAGGTCATGCATAAGTTTGCAGAAACTCTAAAAACTGACGACAACTAACACTTTACACTTGACAACAACAGACCGGCAAACACTCAGCATGAAACACTTCAGTATTGATGAGGAAAACTGAAGGAGACAGCACAAGTTTCCAAGGATGGATCCTACTTGCCCCCAAGAGATGGGAACTGAGCAGTATCTCCAATGGCAAGCGCAGCTTCACTACGGTAACCATCAAATCCACCACCAGAAGCACCTTCCCCGTCACGACCACCACGTCCCCTTCCACGACCACCACGACCTCCTCCTCGGTAGTAGTTCTCACCCTCACCTGGTTTCAAAAACTCGTTGATGTTCACAGCCTGTAAACCACATAACACATCCATAAGCAAACTTATTGACTTTTACAAACTCTTTCATTCAGACAACAATGTAAACCTTCTTAGCCTTCTCTTCTTTGTCATCTTTGCGTTTGTCCTTATCAGAACCCTGGGAGATAGATCAAATGCAAGGTTCGGAACCGGTTAAGAGTGTTTCTAGTCGACAAGACAGGGAGGTAATATGTCTTACCAACTTGATGAAGATTTCATCGAGACTTCTTCTTGTTTGAGAGTTTTTGCATTGATTCAAACACTTTAGTATCAACTTTCCTTTCAGAGGTGTTCTGAGACTGAAGGGCTTTTCTCTTCTCCTCAAGTATTTTTCTCATACTCATCCAGAGTCATTTCCTACCAAACCACAAGCCAATAAGCATTGAAGGATAATAAAGAAAAAAGCCGAGACAAGAGTAAGTTCAGTTCCATGTCCTAATCTAGCAACCTAACATCTCTCTTAACTCATCTGCTTACCTTATCTTCAGACTCTTTCTGCTCCTCCACTTCAGCAGTGTTCTCCTTGTTAACATCAGCAGCAACCTCATCACCAGCAGGCTTCTCAGTCTCAACACCAGCAACTTCTTCAGTCTCCCTAAAATAGACACCAGAGCTTCTTTTTTAATCCAATTTCACAATCACTACTATGAGACAAAACATCAGAAAATGCTTACACAACAACAACTTCTTCTCCTGGTGTTCCCCAATTTCCACAACCAGCTTCTTCGCTTTTGATGTCACCCCTTCACCAAAACTTAAAGCTTAACCTTAAAAGATTAATGCAACAACAACAACAAAAATTGAATGAGGTTAGGATAGACTCTCTGTCAGTTCCACTATGACGCTCGAATGTCCTTCGAGGACGTTCACCGTCACCAGCTTCACCACGTCGACCACCACCACGACGAGCACCGCCATATACACTACGTTTCTTATAGAGAGGCTTTGAAACGCCTGCTTCCTCAGAGGGCTTACTGTTACCATCACCGCCTCTAAAATCACGGTTGTAACCACCACGACCACGGCTAAATCCACCGTCTCCACCACCACGTCCACCGCCACGTGGAGCATCACTCCTAGCCTCTCTCACTAATCAACATCATTAAAAAACAATCAGATACCACGAATGGAATCAAATAGACACAAAAGTTTAATAACTTGCTAATCGTGTTAAGCGAATCTCACCAGGTTGAGCAAGTTGCCTCGACGGAGCAGATGACTTAGCAGAGACGGCGGAAACAGGTGCAGGTTTCTTAGGCTTATCTGCAGCGATGGAAACGGCGATCTGGCTCGGATCCTCAGCGCCGTTATCCAACAGATCAAAAGGGTTCAAAGTTGCCATATCTTCAAATCAATCGAATTGATTACAACCCTTTTTTTTTTCCTAACCAAAATTATCACACAGATAGAACACAACTGATTACATCAGTTGGTGAGAGAAATCTATAATTGCAGCGAAGGTGTAACGTTTCATATTTGGAGGGTTTTTGCGAGGAGACGTACATGAACCTTATCAACACCTAAATTTACTAATGAAATAAATCGGTTGAGATTCAATAAACAATTAGATTTAGTTTTGTGTATCGGCTTCAGGATAGATCTCCATCACAGCCACATCAGTTTTGTGTATCGGCTTCAGGATAGATCTCCATCACGGGCTCGCCGAGGAAGACCCCGTCGGCTCGCCTAAGCTATAAAAAAAAATCAAAAATTAGATTCGAAAAAAAAAACTCAGATTCGGACAAGAACTAACGTACAGATTCAATAGCGGCATCGATCTTAGCTTTAGACCGCTTTGTAGAGCGTAGAGACGATGAAGACACAGTTCAGGAGATGAAGAAGAAGAACAGAAACGCTTGGAAGCGAAGAGCTACGTCTCGTCTCAACCATATCTCAGGAAATCTAAAATATCGGAGAGACTTTATGTAAATGTGGGACCCACAAACATAAAGGAGTTGCTGACGTGTCACAAAGATTCAAGACCCTCAAAGGAAGCCGAGGGGTCAATGTACAAAGGTATATTAGGTTCGGCCATCAATGTACAAAGGTATCAGTTAGCTTAGTGGTATAAATGTTGGTGTTTATAGCTCAATAACCCGGGTTCGAGCCATGGGCTTGACACTTTTTCACACTTTTTAACAGTGGGGTCCACAAAACGATGACGTGGTGCGCTGAGGAGTGAGCAAAAACTGATCTATTATAATATAGATTTCCATATGTTAAACCAAGGTTCTAAAAATCGGTCTAGGCGGCGCCTAGGTCCCCGCCTAGGCAGCAACTCGGTCATTTCCGAAACGATTTTTTAAAAATCCTATTTATACCGATTTATATGATTCAAATAGGTATAAACTGTTCTAAATCGGTTAAAATTGGTTAAAATTGATCTAAAATTGTCTATATATGTTAAATAAAGCAATAATATTATTACAAATCTACAAATTTGTCTGTTTTCTTCTGTTTTGTATATCTAATTTTGATAATTCATCACAATAATTTTATAATTAAATTTAAAAACTAAAATATGTTATACAAATGTATAAAATATATAAAATAAATCAACAATTTGCTAACGCGCCTAGGATCCGAATAATCCGCCTAGTCGCTAGTCCTCTATAAAGCGCCTAGTTACCGCCTAGCGATTTTTAGAACATTGTGTTAAACAATAGATGTGCGGCATTATACAAATTTATGGAAATGAGAATACAACTGTCATGACCCATTACCCAGCCAATCTGCAGCCCGTCGAGGCCCAAACCCAAACCCATTCCCAGAAGCCCATGGCATTTTTTATAAAAACTCACCTCTCTACTTTGTTTTCTTCACCAAAATCATCAAGAAAAGTTTAGAGAGAAAGAGTTAATGGGAGAAAATAAGAATTATTGTAGAGCCTGAGCCACCACTGGAGTTTTTCGGAGCCACCTCACGCCGTGACTGTGTCGAACTGCCACCGCCGTTAACCGCCCAAGGTAATGTCGGAAACCAAATGCATTAAGTTTCAGTTTCGGGTCCGTTTAATAAATCACCCATAACTTCTTAACCCTTGAGAATTTCGTACATGCAAGGCCACTATAATGTTCCTCTCGTCGAGACGAAGTCGTGGACACCAACCACACCGCAATCATAGCTCAAACGAAGCTGTACGTGCCCCCTCAAGTTTTGACGTCCACGAGCGTGTCGTCCACACGCGTGGGCCGCCGGAAATCGTCTCCGCCGGTGCGCCGATGCCGGCCACCACTATCATTCACCGTCGCCGCCGGTGAACATTCTGGTAAGCCGCCGCCGCCCTCCGCCGTCACCGCCGGTGACTCGCTGGTAACTCGGTGACTCAGTCAACCGGTGGTTTGACTGGTTTGTCCGGTTTAAATTGATTTAGGGTTGGTTAGGTTAAACATGTCGGTTGAAATCAATTGGAATTTGGTTAGGTTAAACCGGTTATTTAAATTAATTAATTAATTAATTAATTAATTTTGGTTAAAGTAAACCGGATGGTCCAATTGAAATTAAACCCGGTTAAGGAAAACCGGTTGGTTCAATTCAATTTCAATTTGGTCAAGGGTTGACCGGCTTGGATCAGAGTTGACCAGGTTGACATTTGACCAGCATGTTGACTTTTCCGTAGGCACCCGTTTTTGACCGTTCGAAGGGTGTTATGACTCAGAATTTTGCCATGATTTCATATTTAGAGTTTATTAGCAGCTGGAGTTCATAGATACAACTTTTCCATATGGCTAAGGTGAGGGTCTATTCCCGAACTTCTCGTACACGGCTTAGGACCTCGAATAAGTATAACTTATTTCTAATATGTTTCGTCTGCTTGAAATCGAGTGTGTCACACTCATTGCTAGTTTAGTTATTAGGTTCTTTGTTTAAACTGGAACTAGGGTGTTAGATAATTCAACATTGATTGTTTCACTTAATGTAAATTCTTAGCTAGGATTGTTTGGAGAAGGATACATAGACGGACTTTTGTATGCCGGATTGTATGGAGGTTACGACCAACTTTAGTCGACTGGTTGAGCTGTAGCCTGGGGAGTGTGGATAAATAGTCTACCGGGGGGGGGGGGGGGGGGGGGTATCCGAGCACTATCTTGAGCTGAGTTATGTTTTTAGCCTGTTAGTGGGCGGCGAGTGCGCGCCTCGCTAGAATCATTGCTTGTTGTTTGGGTACTTTAGGTACCGTGTTTGACATGAGTTAGATTTAAATTATATTTATTCGGGGTGCTATGCACGGGTCCATGGACTTCGGGGTAGCGCATCCTATACCTCACTGAGTTAGTCCCCTGTTACTCACCCCTCCTCCTTCCCCCTTTCAGGTAAGATCGACGAGCATGAGTGATTATCGGACCGGTGCTACTGGGCTTTTATCGCTTTTATCGTTATCGGAATTTTAGGCCTTTGGGCTCTTATCGTTATGTTATTTCCTATTTCAGACTTTTAGATTTATGTTGTCTTTATATTTCGGACTTACGTTGTTATCAGTATTTGCGGTTTGACTTTATGGTAATGTATTTGACTTGATATTATAATGCGGAGTTTATGATTATTTGAGTATCTATTATTATGTTAATTTCGCATATATATTTTTTCGAGAAAACCGGGATTTAGAACAACTATCTGGATAATATCAGTGTTCTAAAAATCATGGCGTTAGACTCTCTAGAGCCATAGCGGTGTTCTTATAAAACTCCTAGGTAATTATAATAATAGGATAATAATAAATAATTTAGTGTTTATAAATTGTAGTAATTACTTTATTTTAATATAAATTTTATGAAAACAAGCAATATGAACATTAGTATTCATAAATCATGATACTTAACCTATTATTAGTTAGTCAGCCTACACGATTACGGTTTACCAATTATCACAATATATATATATGGTAAACCGTAATTGTGTAGGCCAACTAAATAATAATTTACGCGTCGGATAGGCGTTAGGCGTTGAATCACCGTTCACTTAGCGTCTAATGATATCTTGAACACTGGACTAAATTGTACAATTAACAGATGTTTATTTGAATTGATTATAAAATTGATATAACAGAATAATACATATATTTATTAAATCATCAAATACTGCCAAATATGAGTGATTAATATTGCCTTCAATCTTTTTTTTATCGCACATATCTGAACATGAATTCACACAGTCTTTTGCCTTCTTCACATCGATCTATTTTTCAGCTCATTACACACAACAACAAAACCACAAAGATATAAATAGATGTTAGGTAAAAATTGTATATGCTGAATGAATATAAATATAAATTTATGTAAAATTTATGATTATTGCCAAAATTTACTCGGATCTTGAGCAGAAACACATCGAATATTAACACATTCCATTCCACATTGTTTCCCACATTCCTTAGTACATTTACCAAAACATCCGAATGAATCTGGTATGAATGGACCGCTGATACATATGTTAAAACAAATATTGAAACTAGTTCATGCACCCCAGACGCAGAATACAAAGACTGACAGTCTGGCACACAATGTCCGGAAACAAGCGGTTTTCGTCGTTCACATGGATTCCGAGTTATCAGTTTCGTTTGGAGAGTCTTAGATGAGTCAGCTTGTTTTTGACAAAAAAAAGAAGAAAAAAAAAATTTGAAACATTCTCAATAATAATTTAGATTAGTATAGTTACTCATTTTATGGGTATATTGAGTTATATATATATTTTCAACTGAAGTATAAATATTTTTATTTTAATTAAACCAAATCAAATTAATATAATCTGTTGCATTAGTTTGGTTCCTTATATATAAGAATATTTTTAAAATAATTTGTACATGTAGTTTTGTGAAAAAGGTTTTCTTAAAATAAAGAGATGATTAGTAGGAAGTTGTATAAACATACTGATCTGATAAAATTTGAAACTTCATGAACATATATCAATAGATAAAGTAAATTTTTATTTTAAATAATTTTAAATACAATTTGTTTGGTTTTTAATGGGAAATTTGCCAAATATAACATAATTACTGATTTGAAATGCAAAAATATACCTCATATTTAATCAAATCAAAAACTAACTTAAAAAAGTGAAAAAATTATTATTTATCCTTTATGACAAGACAAAAACCAGGAAATTATTTTATGATTCTGACTTTCGGAATTCTACATTTAATATAAAGAATCTACAATGTGTATCGCAAGAATATCTGGTCCATCTGCAAATCCTATTATCTAATCCAAAAAGTATATATAGTACAACTCCCATAAATTAATAAAGTTGAGACTTTGAAAATTTTATTAATTCATTGAGATATTAATTTTAAAAAGTTTCATCATTTAGATTTTTTATTTTAAGATATATTTATTCTAAGATAAAAAATATATTTGATTTTAGTGTATAGATATTAATTGTTATTTTTGAAATTTGACATTTATTTTAATATTATTATATTATTCGGTGTATATAATATATATTGCATAGAATTTAAATGTGGGTTTAGATATAATATTACTAAATCTCATCAAAAATATATTAAGTGTTGAGAAAATATAAAGATAATTTCATTGTGAATATAAAACAAACAATATAATAATAGGTTCTTAATTATATAAAATATGTATACATATGAACTATTAATACATATAAACTATTAATTTATATATCTACATAGAATAATCTAAAAAATTGTTATCTAATTATTTATATATCGATTTGTGTCAAATTTTAAACCGTCCAAGTTGGGGCCAGCAAAATTTATTAATTTGTAGAAATTATTAATTTTACAAATATTAATTTATAGATGTTCTATATCTTCTTAATTAACCAAAAATCATCCATTTTGCTAGAATATTCTATAACCAAACTTACAATTATTCTCTAACCATATTTTACAATAAAATTCAATATATTTATTTAAAATGTGATACAAAATTTAAATGTTATATATTCATATATATTTTTCTCTTAGTACAAAATATAAACTAGAAATGTTTTATTAAACACACAAAAAGTTATTTTTCAAATATATGTTATATAATTTGATGATTATATAATTCACACATATGTATTTTCCTCAAAAATAAACATAAAATGATAATTTATTTGGCAGATAAAACACTTAGAAACATATATGTCTGTTTAA
This sequence comes from Brassica napus, assembly GCF_020379485.1. NCBI lineage: Eukaryota > Viridiplantae > Streptophyta > Magnoliopsida > Brassicales > Brassicaceae > Brassica > Brassica napus. The sequence goes on from NC_063449.1 coordinate 26,869,231, forward strand.
TTAAACCATAAGTACATTTTGTTTGATGATGTCTTGAGATTTTACATAGTTTTAAGCATGATTTCCATACTCATTTAGATATTTTAAGATGTATTCAGAGTCTAATTAGGTAGATGACATATGCATGTGTAGTATGTTAGGTTTGGAAAAGCTCAAGTTGAAGTTTGGAGAGTTTGATGGGTAAGCATGAAGAAAAAGGGCAAAGGCAAGAAGATGGACCAGGCCGCGGACAACCAGGTCGGACTGGACCAGGCCACAGAATCGCTCCCGAGAGATCAGTCGAGACAGACCGTCCCGCGGACGGAAACCGCGGATAACACTAGTCCGCGGAATCTGACCAGAGAGCTCGAGGTTGGTGTGGTCGGCCGCGGGTGTGTACTGCAGACGTAAGGAGGCCACAAAATTCAATCCGAGAGACCGAGTTCTGAAGGGACGGGCCGCGGACCATGGGCGGTTGGAGCCATCCGCGGTGGATGAAAAGATCAGCCAATCCATTTGTCTTTCGGGTCAAACCCGGGTTTGTCGGGTCGACCTGGTTCGAGTTTTAAGCCTTTATTAATACTTTTTAGACCTAATCTTAGGACATATCTTGTTTTCAATCTAATCAAAAACCACTTTTTGGTGAAAGATCCAATCTTGATCATTATCTTTTGTGTTTGCTTGATTGATTTGATCATTAATCATGTTTAGACTTAGATCAACTAATGATTTAGTGTCTACCATGATAATGAGTGAGTAGTCATCTTTGGATTCATGGGGTTATGATGATTAGGATGAGTAAGTGATGATCTAGAATGTTTAGAGTAGATTAACATGTTTTTTTGCTTGATTGAGTGATCTTAATGCTAATCTAGAGTTGGCCATTTTAGATTAGAAATCTAAACATTTCATTGCCCGAAAGGTGTTCGATGAAATGTCTGAGCCAACTCAACATGCTCTTAACTTTCCCTACCAAAGACATTTGATGTTAGGGGAGTTTAGATAGTTGAATGATCTGTTCTTAATGATTGCTTGATTGACACAAACCAAAGACATTTGATGTTTGATCAATAAGAGTAAATGAGCATTTGTTTTGACAAAGAATTTGCTTAGGATTGTTATCTAGACTTAGGGAAATGTGTTGGTTGAAACCTTGTCATTTTAGATTGAATCTTAGTCATTTGAAATCAAATTCCTATACCAATGATTCCTCCTCTATCCATTTGCTTGAAAGTTTGCTAGTTAATTGTGTTAGAGTCTTGTTAGTTTAATCTAATCACTTCATTACACTGAATGCACTTAGCTTAAGTATGAGCATGTATTCTCATTGAATTGAAACACTTAGAAATGAATTGACATCTAAAATACTACATTGATTTGAATTAGGATAGAAACATCCTTATCAAATTTGGCGCCGTTGCCAATTCTAAGTTGATTTTGACATTTAGATTTGGTCATTGCTTGAGACTAAGTCTTATTTTCTTGTATCTAGTTACTAATACTCCTTATTGCAAGATCTTTTGAATATCAGGTGTATGAACTTGAGGAGCATAGGCTCAACAAACGTATCTCCAAGAGTTGAAGACATTGAAACACTTGAAAGGGAGATAGTAAGAAAGAGAAGAGAAGAAGAGCAACAGGCTCACTTAGACAGATTGGGGTTTGTGATGGATCAGCATCAGAATCAACCTCAAGATGGAGAGGGTAATGGTCAAGGAGCTGCAAACTTTAGGCCACAACATCCACGGCGCCAAGCTAGAGCTATTGGCACCTATGATCAGCCCAATATCCATGGGAGTATGCTGGGTATCAGGGCACCAGCTGTGGAGAACAACAACTTTGAGATAAAATCCAGCTTGATCAACATGATAGAGAACAACAAGTATCATGGTCTTGCTTTGGAGGATCTACTTGATCACCTGGATCAATTTGACAAGTATTGTGGCTTGTCAAAAACAAATGGTGTCTCTGAAGATGCCTTCAAGCTGAGATTGTTTCCATTCTCTTTGGCAGACAAAGCTCACACATGGGAGAAGAACCTTCCAAGTGACTCTATCACCACTTGGAATGAATGTAAGAAAGCCTTCCTCAACAGGTTCTTCTCTACCTCAAGGACTGTCAAGCTTAGGAATGAGATCTATGGGTTTCAACAGAAGAATTTTGAAGGTTTTAGTGAAGCATGAGAAAGGTTCAGAAGCTACTGGTCTCAATGCCCACATCATGTTTCACCAAAGAGAGTCTGCTCAGTACCTTCTATAGAGGAGTTTTACCTAAGTTCAGAAGCCAGCTGGATACTGATAGCAATGGGTTCTTTTTGGGGAGAACTGAAGAAGATGCTGAGAAACTTGTAGAGAACATGACTCAGAGTGATTCAGTCTACAATAATGAGCATGATAGAAGCAACAGAGGCAGTGGAGGTGATGATCATAACACAAGGAAAGAGTTGAAGGCTCTCCAAGACAAGTTGGATAAGCTTCTCTCAGATAGAGCTACACAAGAGAAGGTGAACTCTGTTGGTGAGCAGAAACAAGAGGGGATTGTTGTAGTTAATGAAGTTGATGGTCTAGAAGGCCAAGAAGAGTTGTGCTTTGTGAATGCTAATGGGACATGGTACAAGAAGGAGCCTAACTTCAGTACCACAACAACTACCAGCAAAAGCCCTTCTACAACAACCAACAAGGTAGTTACCAGTCTACACAATGCCAAGCAGGGTCTTCCACTTCTGCCCTTCAAGAGAGTAGCACCAATACCATGTTGAAGCAAATCTTGGAGTCCCATAATAAAACTGCAAAGAACATTGAAGATGAATTGAAGATTCTCCACACCAAGATTGATGGGAACTACAATGATCTCAACAACAAGTTCCTACAACTCTCTTCTCACTTCAAGGCTTTGGAGAATCAGTTTGCCTCTATGCCTTCAACCTCCAAGCGCCCAATGGGATCTCTACCAAGGAAATCAGAGCAAAATCCCAAAGAGTTTTGTAATGTTATCCTCTCTACTTCTTCTTCTGAGATTGAGCTGAGTGATCATGAGAAAGAGGTGGATCAGATTGAAAGCCTCTTGTATGGAACATAATTTGTTTCCCAGGCTGCAGCACAGATTGTGGATAAGACTGAACACAAGGCTATGGAGAGGGTTAAGGCACAAGCTGAACTGAAGGTTGCAGCAGAGATTCTGAAGAGAGATGAGCATAAGGTTGAGAAACAAGTTAAAAGAGAGGCTGTGCAGAGGCTAAAGGAAGTTAAGTTGGAAGGAGCCACTGAGGTTGAGGAGTCAACTTATGATAAGCTCCCATTTCCACAAAGGGTCCTCACCAAAGCTCAAAAGAAGGCGATCTCCAAGTTTAGAAAGGACATGAGTGCTGTAGGAGTCAAGCTTCCAGATATCTCACATATGTGTGATACTCATGTTCAAATGATGCTCATCAGGGACATTCTGGCTCACAAAGAAGAAGTAGCAGAGCTTCTTGACATCTCTACTTTGTAGCTTGATCCACCAGTCACACCAAAGTCTATTCCAAAACTAGAAACCCAAGGGAAATTCACCTTGTCTTGCTCCCTTGGTAAGTTCACTTTTGGTGATGCTCTTGTTGATTCTGGTGCAAGTGTGAATGTGATCTCCATGGAGATGGTGAAGAGTCTTGGGATTGAGAACATGAAGCCAAACACATCTTCATTAATGTTTGGGGATTTTTCTTCTATAACCCCTATGGGTCTCATCAAAGACTTTTTTTTGAAGATTGGAGCATGCACAATTCCTATTGACCTTATTGTTCTGAAGATGACAACTGAGAAGAGAGTTCCATTGATCCTTGGCACACCATTTCTCAAAACAGTAGGAACTTGCATTGATTTTGCAAACAAGAAGGTGACTCTCCTAAATGTGAACAAAGTTGTCTTCTACCCAATCCAGTCTCCAATGATGAATGTTGAGTATTGTGGAACCATTACTTATGGAGAACCTTCCATTGAGAAGCTCAAAGATGAAGTGATGGCTAGTGAAAAACAAATTCTTGATGGAGAATCATCTCATGAGATGTGTGATGAGCACTTGGAAAGTGCTAAAATGGAGGAGGTGGGTAGAGCCACAAAGGCTACTCATGACAAGAAGAAGATGATCAAAGAACCTCATCCCACTCCTATTGAGAAATCTTCACAAATTCTCACTCTTTATCCAATGAAGATCAAAGATGGAGTGATTGAGTACAATATCAAGTGCAAGGGAGAGTCTAAACCATTCTCAAGTGCAAGGGCCACTATCACTCCACAGCTACAAGATGATCCAATCAAGCTTCAAGAGCTTCTCTCTCAAGTTCTCACTATCACTCTTGAAGGTGAGAAAGATCCTCCTCTTCACTAGCCAATTGGAAGGAAAGTCAAGCTAGAGACTTAAAACAAGCTCACTTGGGAGGAACTCCCATGGTATCCTTTGTATATATTTCTATATATCTTTTTTCTTGCTTTAGTGTGTTTGAATAAGCTTAGGGCCAAGTTTGGGGAATTCTCAAAAATTCCCAAAGGTCATGTCAAAAATTCCAAGGTGGCAACACGCCCTCCCTCCTACATTCTCCTTCTCTCATGACAGCCAACTTCAAGTATGTGCATTCTACCTTTGTAAATACTTAGTTATCATGTTTATGTATTTCCCTTAGATCTCTTTTTTGAGCTTATTCTCACACAAGGGACTGTGTGACGTAAGTCTGGGGGAGAGTCTACTATCTCACATTGTGTTTTGTTTTGTCTACTTGTCATTAAGTCTCATGCATTGCATTGTGAATAATTATTTGCATAGAAAATCCACAAAAATGAAAAATTTCAAAAATCACAAAAAGAAACATTTAGTTGCATCATTTGCATCTTTAAGATTGAGTCTAGAAGCATATACACTACATTCATGTATTTGGAGCAAACTTTAAAAAGAACACATGTCTAGAACTCAATTTGATATCCTAGCTAAACATATCAATTAGCTTAAGCATCTCTTGAAAAAACTTGTAAGCTTCGAGCCTTGAAAACTCTTTTTGAAACTTGTTGCCTTGCTTGATGATTGGCATTGCTCTTGAAACCAACTCCAAATGAACTAAGGCTTAATGAACTTATAATCTCTCTTGCATATGAGCATTTGCATACTTGATCATGGATATTATACACATTTGGGTTATCTTTCTCCTTTGTACCAATCTTTGTTAACCCAAATGGCACCCCATACCCATTAACCTTCACCATTCTTTGAAGCCAACATTAATTTGCTTGAGTGAGGCCTTTTATTGATAGCATGTCATGTACAAAATCTTGAGATTATTAGGAGCAACAATGGGTTGTTCTCATATTTGGCTAGCACTAGGACCTCATTTAGGCTAGCCTCTAGGATGGTTGTTGGGTTTGTGAGTTTTTAAATTCTTTTGATCTTGGGAATGAGAGAGATTGAGTGTAAGAAATGAACCAAAAAGAGTGATTAAAGAAAAAAACCCCTAGGGACAAAGAAAGTTAGAAAAGAGAAGCTCTAGAGTATAAATAGAACCCCCTCCCAAATAAAAAAATGGAAAGAGAGAATCGAAGAAACAATAAATGAGTGGGAAAAATAAAAGAAAGAGCTGAGCCAAAAAGATCTAAAAGTCTAAATAAAAAGTCCCTTGTTGATTAAAATCAAAAGAGAAAAAAGAGTGTTCATTGGGTGAGAGATGAAAGTGGGTGTATTTTGGGTTTGAGAATGATGAAAAAGAAGGGGTAGAACTTGAAATCATCTAGGAAAATGGTAGAATGATGAGAACAAGGCATTGTATGCATGAGTTGCTCATTTTCTTAGATAAATTTTGCATAATGATCCTGCTCCTATTCTTGAGTGTGAGTCACTATAAAAAAATGCATTTGAAACCCATATTTCTTCACACTAGACCATCTACTCTCACCAAGCCAAATGATTGAGATCAAATATCCATTTGCAAGAATTCACTTGTGTGTGTGTGTTTGAATAAATGTGAGTGTTGGCTAACGAACTTGTTGGTTGAATGGCAATGCAATTTGTGTAAAGATAAAAGAGTCTTAATAGGCCTTGAAAAGCTATAGTGCATTAAGAGAGTTGCTCATGCTATTTGCAATATTTTCCTTGGGATGTTAGGTTGAAGGCTAGAAAGTGTTCTTTTGCTTATGAGTTCCCATTTTCAAACTTCTCTCCCTTTATCTCTTGAAAGTTTACTTGTGGACAAGTAAATGACAAGTTTGGGGGAGTTGATGTCTTGAGATTTTACACAGTTTTAAGCATGATTTCCATACTCATTTAGATCATTTAAGATGCATTTAGAGTCTAATTAGGTAAATGACATATGCATGTGTAGTATGTTAGGTTTGGAAAAGCTCAAGTTGAAGTTTGGAGAGTTTGATGGGTAAGCATGAAGAAAAAGGGCAAAGGTAAGAAGATGGACCAAGCCGCGGACAACCAGGTCGGACTGGACCAGGCCGCAGAATCGCTCCAAAGAGATCAGTCGTGACATACCATCCCGCGGACGGAAAACGCGGACAACACTAGTCCGCGGAATCGGACCAGAGAGCTCGAGGTTGGTGTGGTCGGCCGTGGGCGTGTACTGCGGACGAAGGGAGGCCGCATAATTCGATCTGAGAGACCGAGTTCTGAAGGGACGGGCCGCAGACTATGGGCACGGGTTGGAGCCGTCCGCGGTCAATGAAAAGATCAGCCAATCCATTTTTCTTTCGGGTCAAACCCGGGTTTGTCGGGTCGACCAGGTTCGAGTTTTAAGCTTTTATAAAAACTTTTTAGACCTAATCTTAGGACATATCTTGTTTTCTATCAAATCAAAAATCACTTTTGGGTGAAAGATCTAATCTTGATCATTATCTTTTGTGTTTGCTTGATTGCTTTGATCATTAATCATGTTTAGACTTAGATCAACTAATGATTTAGTGTCTACCATGATAATGAGTGAGTAGTCATCTTTGGATTCATGGGTTATGATGATTAGGATGAGTAAGTGATGATCTAGAATGTTTAGAGTAGATTAATATGTTTCTTTGCTTGATTGAGTGATCTTAATGCTAATCTAGAGTTGGCCATTTTAGATTAGAATTTTGGACATTTCATTGCTCGAAAGGTGTTCGATGAAATTTATGAGCCAACTCAACATACTCTTAACTTTCCCTACCAAAGACATTTGATGTTAGGGGAGTTTAGATAGTTGAATGATCTATTCTTAATGATTGTTTGATTGACACAAACCAAAGACATTTGATGTTTGATTAATAAGAGTAAATGAGCATTTGTCTTGACAAAGAACTTACTTAGGATTGTTATCTAGACTTAGGAAAATGTGTTGGTTGAAATTTTGCCATTTTAGATTGAATCTTAATCATTTGAAATCAAATTCCTATACCCATGATTCCTCCTCTATCCATTTTCTTGAAAGTTTGCTAGTTAATTGTGTTAAAGTCTCGTTAGTTTAATCTAATCACTTCATTATACTGAATGCACTTAGCTTAAGTATGAACATGTATTTTCATTGAATTGAAACACTTAGAAATGAATTGACATCTAAAATACTATATTGATTTGAATTAGGAAAGAAAAATCCTTATCATTTGACACAAACTATTTCATTTTAGAAAGAATATTTATTGATATACATAAACATACTGATTGGTGTTTTAATTTATAAATAAATACATCAGAAATGGTTAATGCATTTAAAATCATTAGTTAACAAATATCTTATATGCCATATCAGTTTGATTGGTTAAATATCCAACCACAATATGAATAACCAACAAATTACAAATAATTAAAAACCGTCTATGTATCATTAATATTATACATTACAAATTAAATAAACACTCGTACGGACGTATATTTGTGCAAACGCTTGTGCATCCGCACAAATCAACCTCTATTATTAATTCCTTACTTATTAATCTTTTTTTTGTCACAACCTTATTTGTTAATCAAAAAGTATTTTCTATAATAAACTTTGTTTTAGTAAACTAATAATATTTTTGCCATTTTGGCTGATGTGGCGCCCTGAGAGCCCTCCTCAACTAACTAAAGTAATAGACTTTTATTTACTAGGATACTAGGTGATTTTCCCGTGCTTATGCACATATATAAATATTTATAAAGTAAATATATTATAATAATTGATTTTTATTTATTTTTAATTTTAAATTAATTTATAATTTGTGTGCATAATATATATTAATAATATTATATTACTTTAGTTAGACATATTATTTTAGATATGTTATATTTAATCTGTTTTTTTTACAGTCGATTTATAGTTATCATTTGGATATATTCGATTGCATCTATTTTTCCGAATTCAACTATTAAATGTTTTATTCTAAATATATTAAAATTTTCATTAATTTTCTTATTTTCATTTAGGTTGGTTGTTATCTTAAATATGTAAATATATTTTAGGAAACTTATTTATACCTTAAGATATATTGTGCTTAGAATAAAATAAAAAATAAACTAAAGTGTTTGATTCCAAATTACATAAATTAATATAACGATAATACTCTAAAGTCTCATGCATATATATGAGTACATACATAAGTAACTAATATATTTTTGGAAGTTCATAAACACATATCAATATTTACAATAATTAAAATATTTTATAAATTCTAAATAATTTTATGCCATAGGTTTATTGAATGGTAAATTGAATTTTATTTTAAGTAATCTTAGAATGAGAATTCAGATTTTCTTTGGTATCTTGATTATATATTAAGTTCTACAAACATAAAAATTTAAAATAAAATTATATATTAAGAAAACATAAAATTTTAATAATGATAAAATATAATATATCTCCCTCGTTAAAGTATATAGTGTTATGCCATTTTAAAATATTATGTAATTACTTGATTTTCTTTGGTATTCACAAAATATACAAATATATATTTTTCATATAAGAAAATATAGATGTAAAGAAACTATTCTATTACTTCAAAAGTATATTTTATGTCATTTGTAAATATTTTTTTAGTGGAATATTACTATTTTCTGAACTATCCTTATTAATGAAATCATATTATATACATATATTTTTGTTTTTAAATTTCCTTTTTAAAATTTATAAATATTTCTTTTTTACTATATATATTATTTGGAAAATTTTAAAAAGGAAACTAAATAAAAAAATCAATAATAGTACTTAAATGTAATATTTTTAATTCATTAAGGGTATTAGTGTAATCAACCATCGTGAGAGTTAATACGAGAGCGACATATAGTAACTGACTTGTGAAATAATATAATAGAGATTTACAATTATTGCCACTGGTACCTATTATAATTTTTCTCTTAATCAAGTGATAACATAAAATGAATACGACATTACCCGGTTCGTGTAATAGGACAATAGTCTGTTTAATTATAAATATTTCTTAACCAATTTTCTCAACTGAAAAAAAGGGTAAATGGGCTACGAAACTCAACGATAAACCATGACTGTGCGAACATCGATTTCCGTTTAAATTAGAAAACTAGGAAAACCCTAATTTCCCAGAGGTCCCAGATATATGCTAATACCACACGCCAAGCAATCAGAACACGAGATAACAACGATAAAGTATAAGAAATCGTAAAAAGAGATCAAAGAGAAGTCTTATTCCGAATTTGCGTATGAGCGTTTACAACAAGGTATAAGCCTGGGCTCGAGAGCAGTCGGCGAGATTCCTAGTTCTAAAAACCCTAAGACGGCTAAACCTAATTGAGTCGCGGCTCGAAATAATAAAAACGGAAAGTTGCCTAATTGCTCTAAGTGCTAAGTTTGCTGTGAAAAAGTCTCTCCCCATGCCTCTCGCCTAGGACTCCTTATATACTGGCCCCTAGGTCGGTTTACACTTTTCCTCTTATGCCCTTAAGCCGTCATAGAATAAAAATGGAGATATTCCATTTTTTCCGATCTTCGTAATTATCTTCAAAATTTCGTATTTATCCACGAAAAATTGACATTTATCTTTCCTTGCGAACCAAGCGTAAACCGTCATGCGGCTTACGGGCTGTTGGTTAAGAAATCGTAAGTTGGGCCTCGAGTCATGTCTTAGGTCCTTTGGGCCGTCTTCTGACTCGAAGCGTTTATTACGGCTTCTTTCGATAAAGAACAAACTTTCCGCGGTTTTTACCGTAAAATTTGATCGATGACTTAGAATGGCGGGAAACATGAAATGGGTTCGCTACAGTCTTCGGGAGATAGCATCGAAGGGTAGACGAGAATGCATGGACTAGTGTCGTATCGACGTTTCGGAAGAGATCAGTTGCTACGTAGCGACCGAGCGGGACGGATGCTAGGTCGCTACGTAGCGACCGAGCGGGACGGATGCTAGGTCGCTACGTACCGACCGAGCTTGGCTCGAGCTCGGTCGCTACGTAGCGACCGAGCAGGACGGACGCTCGGTCGCTAGCTCGGTCGCTACGTAGCGACCGAGCGGGACGGACGCTCAGTCGCTACGTAGCGACCGAACGAGACGGACGCTCGGTCGCTACGTAGCGACCAAACGAGACGGACGCTCGGTCGCTACGTAGCGACCGAGCGGGATGGAAGCTCAGTCGTTACGTAGCGACCGAGCTTGGCTCGAGCTCGGTCGCTACGTAGCGAGCGAGCGGGACGAACGCTCGGTCACTACGTAGAGACCGAGCTTGGCTCGAGCTCGATCGCTACGTAGCGACCGGACAGCGTGCATGTTCGGTAGTTGCGTAATGACCGAGCATGGTTCGTCCGTGTTCTGATCGTCATACTTGGACCTATCAGTAGCTGGTCGGGGTATATTTCCGATGGCTTATGTTTGATCTAAATAGAATTCAAACGAAGCTTTATCTCGGGAACATACGTTGCGACGTTTTCTTGACCGAGCATGATTTGTTGCAGAAAAACATACTTGTATTCTGCGGGGATTTGGACGTTAACTTCGTCGTAACCGTTTTCGACCCCAACAGTTAGCCCCTCAGCTCGTTAGAATCGTGGATTTCTAGTGAGATTCTAACGTGCGGTATGGCGAGTTCGGACGAGATTGGTGTATTTGGGCGAAGTTCGTGTCCGACAATCCGCAAGTAAATAGTAATTTCTCATGCCTATAAGAACGGAGGAAACTTCTTCACAACCTTTACACTTACTCATTCTCATAGAGAGGTCTCTTGAATTTTTTTTTTCTCTCTACCCTTTTCTTCTTGATTCTTAAAAGGAAAATACGAAATGTCGAGTAAGAAAAGGAGTTCGAAGAAAGGGTCCTTGCTTGCAAACGTTCCTGAAGAGCTCCTTGTGCCAAAGATAGAATTCGTTCCTCATTCGGTAGACCCGGCCGAGAACGAGGCATGGAGGGTCCCGTGTTATGGTTCGATCACATCTCCAAAAGAGAAGTCGTTCCCGGTCATGAACCGTCGCCCGGTCGAGGAAGGTGCACCAAGTAGGAGTACTAGCGAATTCCTCGAGATCATGCGGTCGTTCTATCAGATTTTGGATGCGGTAGAGTTCTGGGTTCCTTGTCAAGGAGAGCGCGCTAGCAGTCCCCCGGAGGGTTACTTTACTTGTTACAAAGCATTCGTAGTGCGCTTTCGCTTGTGGTTCCCGATTCCTGAAATTATCATCCGTGTGTTGGATCGTTTCGAGGTGGCGATAAGCCAACTGAATCCCCTTGGCATCCAGCACCTCATTAGAGTCCTGAACCTGAGCTACGAGCATGGTCTCTCCCTTACCGTCGATCACTTTGAAGCGCTTCTTAGGTTACAGATCGTCAAGGATACGGACAAGTATAGGCTGGTCCCTCGGGACTTCATGTCAGTGGTTAAAGGGTTTACTTCCAACTTCAACTCGTGGAAGAAATTTGTCTTTTTCGTTCGTATAGACGCTGCGTCTGTTGAAAAGAGTTGTATCACATTGTTCCGGAGGTTGCCGAACGATCGTCCCTTCATCAATCCTCTTGTCCCGTTCCCTGAGGATATTATCGCGGTGAGGGATCTTCTCAGGAATGGTCTTTTTTTCTGGACTTCCTTTACACCGAAGAGAGTTCGAAAGGCGTTGAGGTTTGTGCATCCTAGTCCTGCTTTGGGCGGGGAGACTGGAAGTGACTCCGAGCCCGATGACCAAGGTCTTGACGCTGCTCCCACGGTTGCGACGAGGCTGAATTCTTCGAAGGGGAAAGATATTGACCTTGGTGACATAGAGTTTTCGGTGGACGATTCCATGCTTCCAGGATGGGATCCAGACCTTGCTTTCGGCGATGGAAGCAGTACGAGCGAGGTCCCTATTCCGGACTTCGATGATTTATTTGCTGGTCTTCCCTCGGGCTTCGATGCTCCTCCGGCTACGAACGAGCCGGGGAGGCCGAAAGTCATCGCGGAAGGATCTCGTATCATCAACGGGGTATAGGCTTTAAGAATTTTGACGATCGTTTCAAGTATATATATATATAGGCTTTAAGAATTTTGACGATCGTTTCAAGTATATATATATATATATATATATATTTTTTTTTGCTTATAACGTGTTAATCGGTTTTGCAGGGCTTGAACTTGCTTGGATCGGCCATTGAGGCGAGCCATAGAGAAGCCATGATCTATCGCTTTAAAGCGGAGAAAGCGGAAAAGAATCTTGCTCGCATGCGAGACGAGATGTTGGCGTGAGATGCGCAACTCACTCGTGATCATGCGAGGGCTGTTCGTAAGGCGGAACAGAAGGGCAAGAGGGAGATTGGCAAGGTGATGAAGACTCGCGTCTCTCAATTCCAGGTCGAGTACATAAACCTCAAGGAAGCTTCCACCTCGCTAGGCGATTTCCGTGAGTGTCGCGGTTCAGTTGGGAGTCTTTGGAAGACGCGGGCGGACGATTACGTTTTCGAGAAAGAGAAGGAGTTAATGAAGGGTGGCATGAAGGACCATGCTCGCGCTGAGGCGCTCATTATTCCGATCAATGGGAGGATTCAGGGATTTTGGGATCCCATCCCGGTTTCTCCTGATACCGTAGAGACCACGACCGAGTTTTCCGGTGATTGCGGGGAGGTGGATCGTCCCGCGGATGCGTTTGGAGCTTCGTTGTCCAGGAACTTTTACTTTGAACCTTGAGAGGTGGAGTAAAAATCTGGAGGGAGGAGGTTGTTTATTTATCATGCGTTTGTTGCCGAGTATGGCTTTTATTTGTCTTTTTCTGTCGAGTGTGGCTTTGATTTCCCACCGCTTTATGCGGTCTTTATATATGATGGGCGTTTTATTTTGAATTGTTTCGAGTAAGTTCGAAGTAAATTTGAGTTGTCGTCTCATATTTAATTCCGTTGGGACGTTCAATCTGTCGGTTCGTTCATGACTTTTCGTAAAAATTTCTTATTCTTACAACTTTCGGGAACGTTGAGATGCGAACGGAGAGACGTGGTTTAGGATCTCGTATCGTTTAGATATCATGTCTTGAGATGTCTGAGACCAATGCGAAGGGTTTAGGGCAAGACCTAGGTTTACTCTCGGTTTTAAGGTTTGTGCGGTGACTAGTCGGCTATCGATTTTCCTATTGCGATTTCTACCTGATTCGTACCGATTTAAAGTCCGCGATAGGTTCTCGGCTTATATGAATTGTATGGTATGAATCGAGCATCTTTCCAGACACAATTTTTAAGCCAACTGGAAGTGCTAGACCAAAATTTTGGATTTTTTGTAGCGCGCTTTCGTCCTTGTGTTGGACGTTCGAAGATCAAAAGAGTGATCAAGTTGCGTTTGTTTAAGACGGCTGACGCGTTCGTCCGGGTTATTTGACGAACGGGGTGTAAGGTTTTTGTGGTCGTGGTCGGACAATTTGTTCGCATCGTCTCGAATTTTAACTTGGCGACGTCTCGCGGTTGTTTCGAAGACTATACGAAATACTTTTGGTGCTGAAGAAAGATTATTTTCCTATTTTGGGCAGGATGAGGCCGCTGACAAGAGTCTTATCGTTCGTAGATTTTCTAGGCGTGTCCTGAGACTTTTGCGTTTAACTGAAGCGTAAGCGTTTTAAAAAGGAGCAATGCATATTGTAAAGAGAGATTTTTTTTTAAATCTCTAAAAACTCGATTACAATAACGCGTCTTTTCCTATGTGGGAGTATACGAGTATACGCACCCACTCCCCCTTTTTTAGAGAAGGGGATAGTTGAACTCGTCTTTCGACGAGCTGCCTACGTACCTCTTTCGAGGATCAAGCCATCTCGTAGTTCTGTTTTATGCCGCAAACGTTTTTACTCGGCGGTTGTCGCCGTCTAACCGCCCTGATCGTGATGACCGTGGCCGGGTCAGCGTTCTCTTCCGGATGTTCCGGTTGAGTTGTAGCGTCGGCTTCGGACTCATGTTGAGTTTCGACGTCCGAAGCGTTTGCGTCAGCGGACGATGTTAAATCGTCTTTCCTTGAAGCGTTTTTGGCCGAAGATTGATCTATATTCGTGTGCTTGCGATTTGCCGTTGCAGAAGTCGTCATTTGCCTTAACTTGTGCTCCGCGAGGAAGCATAGTCGCGACTGTTTCTGACATCCCCAGATAGCTTCGACTCCGTTTGGGGTCGGGAATTTGACACCTAGGTGGTATGTCGATGGAACGGCTTGCATGGCATTGATCCATGGGGTTCCCATGATCACGTTGTAGATAGCAGGATGATCGACCACCGCGAATTCGATGATTTTCGTGATCTCCTTGGCCATGAATGGCAGCTTGATTGACCCGAGGGTCATCGATACTTCTCCTGAAAAACCCGTGAGCGGTTTCGGCGTTGGAGTTATTTCTCCGAGTTTGATGCTCATCCGATTGAGAGTGTCGCGGAAGATTACATTGACCGTGCTTCCCGTGTTAATGAGTACTCTTCCGACTTCCAGATCTCGTATGACGAGATCTATGACGAGTGGATCGCAGTGAGGTTGGTCGATCCCGCCAGCTTCCTACTTCGTGAAGGTGATTGAGCAAATTTGACCATCTCGGGTACGAGACCATGTAGGCCAGTTTGCGCTCGACTCCGCCTTCCGCTGGTAAACCTTGATGGCCGAAACCGTATCGTTGCAGAACTGCGATCCTCCAATGATCATGTTGACTCTGCGACGATTGTTATCGTTAGCTTGTCGTCTGGCCTTCTGCCGCGTTTATCCCCGAATTGGTTTCTTTGAGGAGATTTCTCCGCGGGTGGATTTCTGTCCGTCTTCGGGGGGCGATCGGTCTCGAGGAAGAGATCTTTCACGCTGGTCACTTCCGAGAGCTCTCCAGCTAGTAGTTTCGCGGCCAGCCTTGCTCCCAAGACTTTGCAGTTAGTCGTGGAGTGTCCTCGGGACTGGTGGAACTCGCAGAAGGTGTTTTCATCATATCCTTGATTGCGAGTCCACGTATTACCCGTGGTTCGGCCCTGGTCCGAACTGATCGCGTAATTGTGCGCTCCTTGGAGATCTTCCCCCTCGTGATGGACATACTTGTCGTTACGAGAGTTCTTCTTCTTCGTTTTTGGATCTACATCTTTCGAGGATGGTCTTCCCGACTTATGTTTTTGTGATAAGAGTTTTGTTTCTTCCTCGATTATGATGTAGTCTGTCGCCTTGTGGAGGGCGTCCTGGATTGTCCGCGGTTTGTCGAGGGTTATCCATTTTCTGAGTTTCGACTTGTACCAGAGCGTCTTTCTGAGCGCATCAATAGCCACCTTGTTGCTTATCCCGCTGACCCTGGACATTACCAGCTTGAATCGGCTGATGAACTCGCGGAGGGGTTCGTCTTCCCTCTGGGACAGACTCCAGAGATCGACATCGGAAGTTTCTCTATCTATGAACATAGAGTATTGCTTGAGAAATTCCGATGCGAGCTGTCGGAAACTCCCGATAGAGTTTCGCCTAAGGCGTGCAAACCATTCGAGGGCTGCTCCTTCCAGATTCTCGACGAACAGGCGGCAGTAGCCGGCGTCTTTTTTGCTGTCCTTCAGTCTCGTTCTTCCCATCGTGATGTGGAAAGCCTGAAGGTGCGCCTTCGGATCGGTCGTACCATCATACTTCGGTACTTTGATTTTCCCGGATCTGATACCCTCATATCTGAGATGCGAGTGGTGAAGGGGGTCTTCTGAGCCCCTTCCAGCAGCCTGTCGATCTCGGGTGTAGCGCTGGTAGCATGATGGATTTGAGATTTCACGGCTCTTACTTCTGCCGCAGTCTTGGTGATATAGTCGCGAAGATCGCGGATATCCGACGTCTCGCTAGCAGATTTCCGAGCATGTCGGCGTTTACTGCGAGTGAGCTCGGTTTGCTTTTCAGCCAGCTCTTCTTGTTCATTCCAATAGAGGACTTCCTGCTCTTCCGTCATCGGTTTGTCGAACGGAGAGCTTTCCCGAGCAGATCTGCTTCTGGTCCTTCTTGTTCGTTCCAATAGAGGACTTCCTCCTCTTCCTCATCGGTATCGTTGGAGGCATCGCTAGGATCCAGGTCGACGTGCTCGACTTCGTTATCCTCCGTATCTTTCGCGGGAGGCGGAGGACGTTCAGGGTTCCCCTTTTCGTCGGGAGATTTTTCGCTAGGGTTTTTACCCGAAGGTTGTTCCCGCGCGGCTCCAGGCCTATCGAGTGGGGTGGCGAAGTCGAGTCTTTTCCCATGGACTTTAGTGGTTCCGCGGGGACGGATTGCTCTGGTCCTTTCCATTAAGGTTTCAACCTGTTTGGTCAAGGTGCTCACGAGCCTGTCCTGTTCTTCTGACCTTTTTTTGTAGGTGGCGAACATCTTTTTAAACTCCTCGAGCGTCGCGGCGTTGGCTGGTTCGTTGGCCGCGGATACGTCCGCTGCGGGAGTGTGGAGATCAGTGCCACTGCTTCCGTTAAGAGGAGTCTGCACGTTATCTGTGTCGTCAGTTGACATGTCTGGTTGAGCGTGATGTATTTGAGAGTTAGATTGATCCGTACCCCCCCCCCTCCTTCTAGCGCCAAACTGTGGGAACCGAAATTCGCACTGTCAATTTCCGTTTAAATTTGGAAACTAGGAAAACTCTAATTTCCCAGAGGTCCCGGATATCTGCTAATACCACACGCCAAGCAATCAGAACACGAGATAACAACGATAAAGTATAAGAAATCGTAAAAAGAGAGCAAAGAGAAGTCTTATTCCGAATTTGCTTATGAGCGTTTACAACAAGGTATAAGACTGGGCTCGAGAGCTGTCGGCGAGATTCCTAGTTCTAAAAACCCTTAGATGGCTAAACTTAATTGAGTCGCGGCTCGAAATAACAAAAACGGAAAGTTGCCTAATTGCTCTAAATGCTAAGTTTGCTGTGAAAAATGTCTCTCCCCATGCCTCTCGCCTAGGACTCCTTATATACTGGCTCCTAGGTCGATTTACGCTTTTTCTCTTCTGCCCTTAAGCAGTCATAGAATAAAAATGGAAATATTCCATTTTTTCCGATCTTCGTAATTATCTTCAAAATTTTGTATTTATCCGCGGAAACTTGACATTTATCTTTCCTTTCCTTGCGAACCAAGCGTAAACCGTCATGCGACTTACGGGCTGTAGGTTAAGAAATCGTAAATTGGGCCTCGAGTTATGTCTTAGGTCCCTTTGGGCCGTCTTCTGACTCGAAGCGTTTAATACGGCTTCTTTCGATAAAGAACGAACTTTCCGCGGTTTTCACCGTAAAGTTTGATCGATGACTTAGAATGGCGGAAAACATGAAATGAGTTCTTTACGGTCTTCGGGAGATAGCATCGAAGGGTAGACGAGAATGAATGGACTAGTGTCGTATCGACGTTTCGGAAGAGCTCGGTTGCTACGTAGCGACCGAGCGGGACGGACGCTCCTACCGGACAGCGTGCATGTGCGGTAGTTGCGTAATGACCGAGCTTGGTTCGTCCGTGTTCTGATCGTCATACTTGGACCTATCCGTAGCTGGTCTGGGTATGTTTCCGATGGCTTATGTTTGATCTAAATAGAATTCGAACGAAGCTTTATCTATGGAACATACGTTGCGACGTTTTCTTGACCGAGCATGATTTGTTGCGGAAAGACATACTTGTATTCTGCGGGGATTTGGACGTTAACTTCGTCGTAACCGTTTTCGACCCCAACAATGACTCTGTTCTTCTTCTGCACCACTTTCTCACAGTCTCGAGTTGATTGCTTCTCCAATCTTCCTCGTGTGGTTTCGTCTTTGATGTAAGTTTTAGTTAGGAATCAAGCTGATAGAATTGTATTTCATATATCTCTTTACAAGTACAAGGAGAGTTTATATATAC
This sequence comes from Brassica napus, assembly GCF_020379485.1. NCBI lineage: Eukaryota > Viridiplantae > Streptophyta > Magnoliopsida > Brassicales > Brassicaceae > Brassica > Brassica napus. Next base: position 26,887,413 of record NC_063449.1, read on the forward strand.
AATGTATGTAGGGTAGCCATTAACTATACATTCTTGTCAATAACATACTCAATCTTGTCTTCATTATCCAGAGGTTTGCCGAGCGATGCGAGTTGATCAAAGCGACTTGTCAGGCCTCTCATATACTCATCGATGCTCTTATCTCCATTAGTGAAGTTCTTAAGTTGAAGACGAAGCTGCTGAATATGGCCGCGGCTTGGGGTTGCATAGGTTGAGCTGAGAGATTTTCAGACTTCATGGGAGGTCTTGGTGTTGGTGACAAGCAATTGAATTGATGGGGATAGAGTGCCAATGAGGCCATTGTATATAAAGCGATCTTGACGCCTCCACTTTGTGAATTCTGGATTCACCGACGTTTGATCATCGACGGTGATTGTTTCGTCTGGCGCTGGTGTGGATCCATCGACGTATCCAGCAAGGTCGTAGCCGTCAAGCAGAGCATGAACTTGGAGATTCCAAGTCATGTAGTTGGTGGAGGTGAGTTTGTTGACGTTGATCATGTTTACATTAAGGAGGGTTTTGGTTGGATCGATTTGATCCACCTGCGTATTCATGGTGGTTTTTGGAGAAGAGACTTGAAAAGAAGGAAGATGACGGCACTAAAGGAACATGGTTTGGTTCTTATTTTCTCATAACAGCCTAATCTTTAAATGAGTTCTTAAGTGCAGATTTTTTTTCTCTGGCTCTGGAACATGGTTTGGTTATTTGGTTATGGCATCCCATCGTAAGAATCTTAGATTTTTTTTTTATTTTTACAGTTACATCCATTTAGTTTTGGCATAAGTTTTTTAAGAAAGGAAGTCTAGATCAATGTTCTTTATGAAACAAAAAGGTTAATATAATTCTCCACTACTTATTTCAAAAATTTTAATACTCTCAAAACTTATTTTTAAATAATATTTTATTTATTTAATGAACCCAAAAATGAGATCAACAACAACACGCAAACAAACTAATCTAAAGGAAATTATCTCAAAACTTCTATGTGTTTTTACTCATTTCACTAAAATCTTAACGACCCTGATTTACTTCAATCGAAGTGATTTATTGAAATTATTCCAAAAGAACAGTTATGAATGATAATGCTGCACATTTAGTAGACTGATACATGATAAGTGTTGTTACGAATTATATACATATTGTTGGGGTAAATTTTTTTTGTCATTTTGTTTGTTGTTCACCATAGCATCAAACTCATCAAACTCTTTTATTGGTGCTTCTTATCAAATGTAAAAAATAACTCTTTATATCATTTTATACATGTTTAACGTAGTAAGTTAGTGAAATCTTCTAAATTGGTGCTTCTTATAAATGTAATTCAAAACTGATTTTGTATATTGATGTTAGGCATATTCTAAGTTGTCTTACACTAAAAAATTATATCTTCTATGTCATTCATTTTCGGATTGCTTGGTACATACTATATATACTTATAAGCTTGTACTTCAACCATTACTCCTTTTTAACCAAAAACAATTGCTATGGTTGTCACCAACCAAAAACGCATTAGATTTCATGTTACAAAATATATTTCATGTACATTTATATAATGTTATTATTTATTTAGAGCAGTCTCACCCAGTGCTAGGCAAGGGTCTTCACCTAGTTAATAATAAAGTGATAGGCTCTTGAACCTAAAATACATTAACTAGTTTTGAGTGTTATTATACTGTGAAATTAATTCAGGTTTTTTTTTCACTGTGAAATTAATTCAGGGTTTCCTAATAATTCGATACATGCTCAGTCCAACTGCATGCATGTAGTATAACAAAAGCAGTTATGAACTACATAAAAGAAAGTTAATTATGTTTGTAGTTCATATAAATTAGTCAGAACAGTAACAAAAAGCCTACATACATAATACTGTCAATAACCAACATATACATATCATCGCTAATGCGACAAGGCAGAGGATTTTCTAACTTCCGGACTAAACATTGCCGGTGTCAACATGAACAGCGTCGGCTCCAACGTTAACGTCTACAAAATCCCCGGATTCAACACCCTCGGAGTCTCTCTTATCCGTATTGACTTTGTCCCAGGAGGTCAATGTCATAAGCCGCCACACACGCACCCACGAGCCACGGAGATCCTCGTCCTTCTTGAAGGAACACTCGTAGTAGGTTTTCTTTCAAACAAAGACAACAACAGACTGTACTCGAAGGTTCTTTATCCCGGGAATGTGTTTGTGTTTCCCATCGGAATTTGTTTGAAGTGAAAATTGGGAGGAGAACAGCCCCGATTTTATTTGTAGAAGCCTTGATTTCTGTCTCTGTCCTTCTCTACCAACAACAATATCCTCTCTTTCTAAAAACTTGGAATTCAACAACAATTTTGAACCTGCTAATATAAGACAATTATGGAAAGGAAGTTGTTCTTGTACCTGTTCATGGATGAAGAGCAACACCAGACCGATTAGAGTAAGCCTCCGGCTGTGTTACGTGATTCACATAAATGTATAACCCAAAAGCGCAGCTCCTCCTCTCACAAGCCAGGAGCTATGTCACTGAAAAAGCCATCGGTGCCTTGCCGATTGATTTGGCGTTGTGGTTGCCATTGATTAATTCTCTCCCTTAATTTGGTTATGGTGATTTGATTAAGGGGAGAAGCAAAAACTGAGGGATATATAAAGTGCGAAGGTGGAGGGAATTGATGTTAAGTATTGAATGAGCCTTGATGAATCATTGATGTGGAACGCATGCGTTGAAGCTAGGTATGGGAGAATACGCTAAACTTGGCCATGCGTAAGGCTTCTTTATCAACGCGATCAGATATTTACAATCCGTCCCAAAATTCTGACATAACGAATGTTGTAGATACTTTCCATTTCCCATCGTAATACTTCCACTTCTGAATGTAAAGCGGTCTCTCGCCGTCTTAAGTTTTGCATCCTCATAAGTTGAATCTTCCCTAAACTATCCATCCAAACCCAACCACAACCACTGAATTGTGCCGTGGAGGTCCATGATCCACCATACAAAAATTATCCAAACTTATGGCTTGGGATTCTTCCATAATTTTCTCTTGTAGAATGGGTGTTATCATTTCATTTGCATTAAACCAGGCTTGGCATTCACTTTCCGCGTATCTGACTAGCTCCAAGGGATCCATGTTTATTCCTCTAAAGAGTTTATTGTTCCAAGCCTTCCAAATATACCAAATTATCTAGGGATGAGGATCCATGTCTAAATCTGGTTCGACGATGCTATTCTTACTCCAGAAAAGGTAATCCATGTTGGCATAAATACTTGGTAGCAAGAAGATATTAGGACTAGATGGTGTCGCTGATAGAGACCATACTTGCAGAGATGGAGGACATTCGAATATGGCATAAGTAACATCTTCTTCTGATTCGCCACATCTTGGACAATAATTGTCTCATCTCATATTACGACGGTTCAGGTTCCTCGTTACTGCCACTTGTCATGTTATCAATTGCCATATAAGATGGCATATTTTCGGAGGTGCCTTTACTTTCCAAGAAAAGGCTTGAAGTTTGGTAATACTGGGTTCCAGTATCTTCTTCCTCAGATTTTGTGCTACACAATAACTAGATTTAACCGTGTATTGGCCGTTATTTGTGTAATCCCAGCAAAAGGTATCACGGCGATGAGTTGAGCTTATGGCCAAACTCCGTATAAGATGTATGTCATCAGGGACAACATAATTCTCTAGTAATCCAACATCCCATTCCTTTGATCCAGTAATAAGGTCACTTACTCGCATTTTCGAATACAAAACAGACAGAAGGTCTAGTAGGCCTAGCTAGTGTGGTAGGGATCTTCCCATACATTTACCTCATATCCAAAATGAATTTTCTGTCTAATCCTCAATAGCAATAGTTTTCGTGCCGCTGAAATACTAGTCCACACATATGATGGGTTGTTTACAAAGCTTAATCGCAAAGCCGAACTCATCATGTAGTATCTTCCACTCAAAACTCGAGCCACTAGGGAATCAGGGTATTGGATAAGTCGCCATAATTTTTTTGCTAATAAACCCAAATTAAACTCATGGATTCACCTGAAACCAATCCCGCCCTCTTCTTACGGTACGCAGAGTTTTCTCCATTTTGCCCAGTGAATTCCTCTCTTTTGTGAATTTGAGCTCCACAATAATTGTGCAATGGCACTTGCGAGATTTTCACATATCTCCACCAGGAGAAAGAAACTAGACATAACATATGTCGGAAGAGCTAACAAGATAGACTTGATTAGGACTTCCTCTCCTCCTTTTGATAGCCATCTACCGGTCCATCCACTCACTTTGTTCATTAATTTATCCTTGAGGAAAGGAAACAGCTTGCACTTGGAGCCGCTAATATCTTCTAGAATTCCTAAGTATGCCCATATTCCTCCTTCATTCTGAATCTCAAGTGTATCTTTAATTTGTTGTCTAATATCCCCACTGACCCTCTTACCAAAGAGTAAATAGGATTTCTTGGTTGGATGCTTGTCCATGTTTTCTGACTACTTTCATTACTTCTTCACATTCACGGGGCTCCCGCCTTACAGAAGAAAATGCTATCATCAGCAAAGAGAAGATGATATATCGAGGAAAAAGCACGTGTGACACGAATCCCCATTATATTTCTTTGGTTCTATGCATGATTAAGAAGTCTAACAAGTGCTTCCGTGCATAGAATAAAAATGAAAGGAGACAAAGGATCTCCTTGACGTAGACCTCTCTCCGGAATAATGTTTCTTCTTGGTTGACCATTCATAAGTACCTTGTACTTAACTGACGTGATGCAATGCATAATCGAGTCACTCCAAGTTTCCGAAAAATTCCATTTTTCTCATAACTGCTTCGATGAATGACAACTCCATCCTATCATAAGCTTTACTCATGTCTATCATAATGACCATCCTTTTATTTCGTCCACTTGGTTTCGCCCGCAGTGCATGGAACATCTCTTGAGCATTCATAATATTATCTGAGATCTGTCGTCCAACAACAAAGGCTGACTAGGTTTCTGAGATTCGATCTGGAATAACTTTTTTAATCTATGGCATAAGACCTTGGATATTAACTTATAACTAACATTGCACAAGCTAATGGGCCGGAAATGAGATATTTTTATTGGCTTGGTTATCTTTGGGATTAAGAAGATATTAGTATCAATAAGACTATTCACCATTGATCTCTCAAAAAAGAATTGATTAACAATATGAGTTAAATCCTCCTTTACGATATCTTAGAATTTATGATAGAAAATAGCCGTCATACCATTTGGCCCTAGAGCCTTATCTGGGTCCATAGAAAAGAGAGCCAATTTCACCTCCCACTCAGTGACCGGGGCTGTAAGATCATCATTTATTGTCTCAGTGATTGTAGTTGATACCTCAGACAGTGCATCCGCTATATCTTCTACGTTAGATGATTCAAATATTTTCCTAAAATAACTAGTAGCAATGGCTACCAGTCCTTCCTCATCCTCAACAACATTCCCAGTTGCATCCCTCAAGTGAGTGATTCTATTACTTGCTCTTCGTTGCTTTGTCAAAGCGTGGAAAAACTTTGTATTTATGTCGCCTTCTTTTACCCAAAATACTCGACTTTTTTGTTTTCAGAACATCTCATCTGCCTTAAGAGCATCAGATAATTCCTTAATAGCTGCTGCTATTTCCTCAGTCGTAACATCATCATTCGAGTATAAACCCTCGACCTTCTCATTAAGATCCTCCACTTGTTGTGCTGAATTCAAATTGTGTTGTCGCCTCCACTGGCTTAAGGCTTTAAGACAACTCGAAATATGCTCCATTATGTTTGCGTCAGGAGGGAGATCTGAAGACTTCCATTCCTCAAGAATTACATGCCTTAGTTCCTCACTATCCAACCATTTCTTATCAAATTTGAATTTTTTTTATTTTTTTGTTGGTTTTGTGAGAATATCTGCTAGGACCGGACGATGATCCGATCCCCATAACCTCATGTACTTTACCGTAGAGTGAGGAAAATTCTCATGCCTATCCTCATTTCCAACTGCTCTGTCAAGTCGGCATCTAACAACTGTGCTTCCAGCTCGTTTTCATACCCATGATAACATATTCTTCGAGAATGGAAACTCCAGAATATCACAATCACTCAACATATGCTTAAATGGTAGAAACGAGCTATCAGGGCGTCGTCTGCCCCCTTTTTTCATTATGTTCAGTGATCTCATTGAAGTCTCCAGTCATAAACCAAGGTCTATTTCGTGTCATTGAGAAACGCGTAAGACGTTTCCAAACTTGAGTCTACGTTCTAACACAAGGTCACCATAAACAAATGTCATAAAGACTTTTATTCCATCAATGGCCGTCTCAATGTCAATTATTATGTTATTTGAAAATAAAACATTAACTTGAAATTCATCCATAGAAAATAAAGATAAACCACCCACTACAAGAAAACAGCGGTATTTTGACGGACATTCCGACGGAAAATGAAATCCTCGGAATATCCCGAGGAATTTCTGAGGAAATTCCGAGAAAACACAAAATTTGGTTTCCTCGGAATTTCCTCGGAATATACCGACGGAATTCCGAGGAAATATTAATCCGTCGGAATATTCTTATGGAATACCGAGGAAAAATGTATTCCTCGGAAAAAAACCCGATGAATTTCGAGGATATATTATAGCCGTTAGAGAGCCGTTGGGGGATTTTAAAAATTCCGAAGAAATTCCTACGAACTAGCCGTTGGCGTCGGAATTCCGTCGGAATTTCCTCGGGCTGTCGGTAGGATTTCAACTATAAATACAAGCACCCCTCTTCATCTTCATTCACTCCATATCTTCATCCTCCCTCTTACTCTCTTTACACACGAATTTGATTCATAAAAAACATGTCTTCTTCAAATTATTTTCGTTCTTGGATCGATCGACCTCATTTGGATCCGAACACGAGATTGCTTACGGAAGAATACCAACGAGGTATAACCGAATTCATGGGGTTAGTTCACCGACAACCGGAAGCAAAAACAGGTATGTTAAGATGTCATTGCTCTAATTGTAAAAATAGAAAGGTTATTAAAGAGTGGGATGTTTGGACTCATCTATATTTGAGTGGGTTTACACGAAGTTACAAAATTTGGTATCATCATGGGGAAACTGATTATGAACATTGTAGTACTAGCGAACCTCCGCCAGCGGTTAGATTAGAAGAACCAATTAGAACGGATGTATATTATGGTGTAGGTACTGAGCAGATGGTAAATGATCATTTTAGAGGGGAAGATTTACTCAATGCACAAGCTAGGAGATTTTATGATATGTTGGATGCTGGAAAGCAACCATTGTACGAAGGTTGCAGAGATGGTCATTCAGCTTTATCATCTGCTACAAGATTGATGGGCATTAAAACATATTATAATTTGGCTGAAGACTGTGTGGATGCGATTGCTGATTTTGTAAAAGGTATTCTACCCGAGGATAATGTAGCTCCTGGTTCATACTACGAGGTTCAGAAACTCGTAGCTGGTCTTGGTTTATCGTATCAGGTAATAGATGTATGCAGCGACAACTGCATGATTTATTGGAGGGCGGATGAACAGCGGGTTACATGCAAATTTTGTGGAAAGCCTCGTTATAAAGATACGAGTGGAATAGTTCCAGTCCCATATAAAAGGATGTGGTATTTGCCTTTGACGGAAAGGTTGCAGAGGTTGTATATGTCTGAACGCACAGCGCAACCAATGAGATGGCATGCGGAGCACTCAACAGATGGTGAGATCAGACATCCTTCAGATGCAAAAGCATTGAAGCATTTCCAATCAAAGTATCCCGACTTTGCGTATGAGAGAAGAAATGTCTACCTTGGATTATGTACTGATGGTTTCAGCCCGTTTGGCAAGAGTGGAAGACAGTATTCTCTATGGCCTGTCATTCTTACACCATACAACCTACCCCCAAACTTGTGCTTGCGATGAGAGTTTTTGTTTCTCTCGATTCTCGTTCCCGGACCAGAGCATCCTAAGAGATCACTTGATGTGTTTCTTCAGCCACTAATATATGAGTTGCAACAACTATGGGCTCAAGGTGCTGAAACATACTTTCAAATGCGGGCAGTACTAATGTGGACAATAGGTGATTTTCGAGCATATGGTATGTTATCTGGATGGACAACGCATGGAAGGCTATCATGTCCATATTGTCAAGATAACACTGATGCTTTCCAACTAAAACACGGAAGGAAAACGTGTTGGTTTGACTGTCACAGGAGATTCCTACCACCTGATCATCCATATCGTAGGAGTAGGAATTTGTTTACGAAGAACAAGAGGGTGTTTGACAGTCCATCTCCGGAAATTTGTGGGAAAGATTTGAAGACACAACTAAGAGATTTTCGTGCAGAAAGGACGCCAGACGTCGGTGGACATGAGCATTTTCCGGTAGATGCTGTTGGAGACCTACATAACTGGCACAAAAAAAAGTATTTTCTGGGATCTGCCATACTGGAAGGATCATCTGCTAAGGCATAATTTAGATGTCATGCATATTGAGAAGAACTTTTTTGACAATCTCATGAACACGATCCTTAATGTTCAAGGTAAAACAAATGATAATTTGAAGTCAAGACTAGATTTAGTCGATATATGTGCTCGTTCAGAACTTCATGTTGATGAGAATGGTAGGGCTCCTTTTCCCATATACCGACTTGATGCAGAGGGAAAAGATGCGTTCTTTGATTGGATTTCAAACGATGTGGAATTTCCAGACGGTTACGCATCTAATTTGCATAACTGTATCGACAGAAAGGAAGGAAAGTTTACTGGCTTGAAAAGCCACGATTGCCAAGTAATGATGCAGCGCCTCCTTCTGTTTGCCTTCAAGGAACTATTACCACGAAATGTTCATGAAGCAATTGCAGGGATAAGTGGTTTCTTCCGCGATTTATGCACGAGATCAGTGACTCTTGAAGGTATTGAAAATTTGAAGACTAACATAGCCGTGATTCAGTGCAACCTTGAGAAGATATTTCCTCCCTCATTTTTTGATGTTATAGAGCATCTTGTTTTTCACCTGGCAATAGAATTCGAACTTGATGGTCCTGTGCAGTATAGATGGATGTATCTGTATGAGCGGTATATGTTCCATTTGAAGAAGATGGTGAAAAATTTAAGTAGGGTGGAAGATTCTATAGTCGCACAGATGGTCAATGAAGAAACTTCAAACTTTGCCGAGTACTACCTTCCAGCAGAAGTTCAGACCAAAAACAGAAGACCTGCTCGGCATGATGATAGAGGCGAACGGGCAACATATCATGTTACGGTTCCAGACATTTTCACAGACGTTGGACGACTTAGCGGAAAACCAAAGGACCGTCGACTTACAGAGGAGGAGCGCAACAATTTGCAAACATATTTGCTCACCAACTGCGAAGATGTTCTTCAATATGAGAGGTAAATAAATTAGCTTACAAATTTTTATTTTAACAAGTTGAAATTTAAATCTTAATTAATTACATTATTGTCATCATATGTACATGATTTTCATGGCAGAAAAGCGGTTCGAATATAGATACGCCACAGAGGACGAGCTAGAAGAAATGAAGCAGAGAGAATTTTATGGATGGATGTTTACTTATGTGAGTGCTTTAAACAAATTAAAATATCATTTATCACATATTTATACTAATTCACATTTATTGATATAACATATATATGTGCTATTAATATAGGTGTCTGCTGGTTTGGCCAGAGGTGAAACATCTGACGATTGGATACGCGAGATGGTCGTTGGACCAAAATTTGTTGTGAAGTTATATCCGAGATTTTGTACTCGAGGATATGCATTCACAACTCAGAAGAGAAGACGTTCGAGTACGACTTATGATGCTGGCGTTTGTTCTGCATCAGGAGATGATGTATACTACGGACACTTACGTGAGATTTTGGAAATCAAGTATTTGGGCATGGTTGGATTGCGCTGTACTGTTTTGTATTGTGATTGGCAGGACATCACTCTAGATCGAGGTGTGAGAACAGATGCATTTGGTGTTACATCAGTAAATTCGAGGCGAAACCTGCAATATTATGATCCTTTCATTCTTGCTTCTCAGGCCGATCAGGTAATTAAATGTTAATTATTTAGAATGATTCATCATCATGTGTATTAATTTATAATTTTACTAATAATTTTTTAAATGTTACATGTTTGTTATATCAAGTACCTCCAGGTAAGGAACAGAGATGATGCATGGGTTGCTGTTACAAGACTCAACCCGAGAGGCCAAGTTCAGGGAAGTTCTGAGCTGGAAGACCCACTACAACCAAGCACATCCGGCAACTTAAGTGCAGCAGAAAATTTAGCTGGAGTTGGCCTTGTAGTCGATTTAACCGACTTCGGAGAGGAAGTCGTCGTTCACGTAGAGGATGAACCAGTGATTGGAGAGTTTCACCAAGATCCAGATTCAGATTCATCTGGTGATGATGACTCGGAAACAGACTAGCATCGACTTTTTTTTTAATAGAAATACCGACGGAATTCCGAGGAAGATAAGGGTTTCCTCGGAATTCCCTCAGAATATTTTGAGGAAATTCCGAGGAAGTAGGGTTTTTAAACCGAAAACAATGTTTTGCGGTTTGAATAACACTTATATAACTCTTATTAAGTGTCTTAGACTGATTATGAAGTCAAAAATTTGTTCCTTAACCTATAATAAACATTTTTCCGATTGTATGAACGAAATCCCCACAACATAAGAGAAACACTTATACACTTTAATGAATGGTAAAGGGAATACTTTCAATTCATTTTGAAATTTGTTATTTCATGGTTTATGATCATCTATACAAAGAATCCTCAATGGTATGCATTACAATTTTATAAGAAATGAAATACGGCAAAAAAAAATCGATGTTTTGAAATCCCAAACACTAGTTCCTCGGTATTTCCTCGGAATATTCCGACGGAATTCCGAGGAAGATAAGGGTTTCCTCGGAATTCCGAGGAAGATAAGGGTTTCCTCGGAATTCCCTCGAAATATTCCGAGGAAATTCCGAGGAAATAGGGTTTTTAAACCGAAAACAACGTTTTGCGGTTTGAATAACACTTATATAACCCTTATTAAGTGTCTTAGACTGATTATGAAGTCAAAAATTTGTTCCTTACCCTATAATAAACACTTTTCTGATTGTATGAACGAAATCCCCACAACATAAGAGAAACACTTATACACTTAATTTAATGAACGGTAAAGGGAATACTTTCAATTCGTTTTGAAATTTGTTATTTCATGGTTTATGATCATCTATACAAAGAATCCTCAATGGTATGCATTACAATTCTATAAGAAATGAAATACGGCAAAAAAATCGATGTTTTGAAACCCCAAACACTAGTTCCTCGGTATTTCCTCGGAATATTCCGACGGAATTCCGAGGAAGATAAGGGTTTCCTCGAAATTCTCTCGGAATATTCCGAGGAAATTCCGAGGAAATAGGAATATTCCGACGGAATTCCGAGGAAGATAAGGGTTTCCTCGAAATTCTCTCGGAATATTCCGAGGAAATTCTGAGGAAATAGGGTTTTTAAACCGAAAACAACGTTTTGCGGTTTGAATAACACTTATATAACCCTTATTAAGTGTCTTAGACTGATTATGAAGTCAAAAATTTGTTCCTTACCCTATAATAAACACTTTTCCGATTGTATGAACGAAATCCCCACAACATAAGAGAAACACTTATACACTTTAATGAACGGTAAAGGGAATACTTTCAATTCGTTTTGAAATTTGTTATTTCATGGTTTATGATCATCTATACAAAGAATCCTCAATGGTATGCATTACAATTGTATAAGAAATGAAATACGGCAAAAAAAATCGATGTTTTGAAACCCCAAACACTAGTTCCTCGGTATTTCCTCGGAATATTCCGACGGAATTCCGACGGATATTTAAGTATCCGTCGGAATGTCCTCGGAATATTTTCATTTAACCGGGCAAATATTTCGCGAAAATTGAAATTGGAATTCCGAGGAAATTCCGACGGATACTATCCGTCGGACCCTAGGTTTTATAACCACGAGCCGCTTCTTCTTCCCCATTTCTCTCTTCTTCCTCTCCGCCTCCTCTCCCTCCTCTCCGGCGATCTCCCCCTTCTCTCCGACGATATCTCCGGCGATCTCCCCCTTCTCTTACACAAATCATGTAAGGACCCTATCCCACTCTCTTAGGTTCTATTTGTTAGGTTTTTGTGTAGATTTGATAGATTTTTGTTAGGGTAATTGGTTAGGATTGTGATTTGGTTGTATGATAGGTTTAGAATTGTGATTTGGTTGAATAATTAGTTTTGCTGAATTGATTTAGAATTTTTTAATAAATTTTTTATTTTTTTTGTATTTATAAAATCTATTTTTGTATATAAATTCGATTTTTGTGTATAAATTCGATTTTTGTATTTTACAAAACGATTTTTGTATACAAATTCGATTTTTTGGATTTTACAAAACGTTTTTTGTATATAAATTCGATTTTTTGGATTTTACAAAACACTTTTAATATCTATAAAACTTTTTTGTGATTAAAAACTATTATTTGGGATTTAAAAAAAAAATATATATATATAATATAAATTTCTATATTTATTAAACATTTTTAATATTATTAAAACTATTTTTTGTAATTATTAAACTATTTTTTATTATTTAAAACTATTTTTTGTTTATTAGAACTATTTTTATATATTTATTAAACATTTTTAATATCTATAAAACTTTTTTGTGATTAAAAACTATTATTTGGGATTTAAAAAAAAAATTATATTTATATTATATAAATTTCTATATTTATTAAACATTTTTAATATTATTAAAACTATTTTTTGTAATTATTAAACTATTTTTTATTTATTAAAACTATTTTTTGTTTCTTAGAACTATTTTTATATATTTATTAAACATTTTTAATATCTATAAAACTTTTTTTGTGATTAAAAACTATTATTTGGGATTTTTTTAAAAAAACAATTTAATTTATATATTTCTATATTTATTAAATAATTTTTTTTAATTTACAGGTCTCATGATGATCAGACCCGGCCTCGACAGCGTCGTGGTCGTGGTGGTACGGAGAGCCAGTCTCGGGATTCCAGCCATTTTCAGGATTCTCCTTCGCCCCACAGCTCCTACCATACATCTCCCTCTGCTGCACCCGCTCCTGCTCCTCTCGCTCCTGCTCCTCTCGCTCCAGCTGCTGCACCCGCTCCTGCTCCTCCGGGTCCTCCGGGCGTGATGAGTGTTGCGGAGTTGGTTCGACAGCCCTTTCGTGACCATCTTCTCTATCTCACTCCGTATCCACATGGACGGGGTCAAACATGGTAATTAAACATATTTTTTTTTCATTAAAATTTGATTCATTATTAAGCGTTTGTTCTTTTTATCAGGTTCAACCGATCCGGGAACGGGATCAGCGCTTGGATCAACCGTATGATGTACTCGACCCTCGACAAGGGACATCCGACTTTCACTGACTTCCCTACCGACAAGCAGCATCTGTGGTTTCGTCAGTTTGCGGTAAGTATTCTATTTTTTTACTTATATTTTTAATCTTTAATATAAATTTTCTACTAATTGTGTCTTTTTTTCCAGCAAGAATTCAACTGGAATTCCGATGAGACGCTCTTTATCTATCACCACTTCGTCCATAAAGTTATGGACAACTATGGGAAGCAGATCCACGAGTGAAAGAAGAAGTGGGAAATCAACAAGGTTCGATTTAATTTATTAAACAATTTTTTAATTTATTAAATATTTTTTAATTTATTAAACTATTTTTTTCTTATTAAAAGGTCTCAAAGTCGATAAACAACACGGTCTGGACGGAGTTGTGTGCGCATTGGGATAAGTAAGAGACGAAAGAAACTTCTTCCACCAACTCCACCAACCGCAGGAGCGACCGTAAAGGGAAGGGCGTCTTCAAGCATAACTTGGGTGCTCAATCTATTGCTTCTCTGGGAGATCGCATGGTAAGTTCAACCGCTTTTTCTTCAATTATTTAAGTTTTGAAATTTTTTTTTTGTCCATTTCTTCTAATTTCTAATGTTTCTTTAATTTATGTTTTTTCAAGGCGGAAGAAAATGATGGCGAACCGGTTGATGATCTCGCCCTAATGAAGAGGGCGTATACCAACAAGAAGACCGGCCAGATTGATGACGGTCTTGTGAGGGAAGTGGTCAGCCTGATCCAAACTCAGGTGCAAGACGAAGTGTCTCAGCTTCAAACCGAGGATGACGCTTCGACGGCTTCGACCAACTTGTCCCGGTTTCGAATCAACGAAATCGTTGAATCCGTAAGTTCTTTTTTTTAAAGTTCAATTCATTTATTTCTTGATTTAAATTTGTAAATTTGGCTATTTTCTATTTCAGTCGGTTCTAAAGAAGAAGGGACGTTTGGTCGGTTTGGGTCGTCGCACCCGGTTGGTTCCTCCTTCTTCTGCACCACCGCCCTTTGTTGATCCAGAAGTACTTACGGCTCAATTGAAGGACAAGGATGATTGCATATCTTTGTTGGAGACCTAGATGGCGGCTCAACAGGCGGGCTATGAGGCACAGAGGAGGCTGAACCAGCAAATGATGGAGATGATGCAGAGGATGTACCCGAACGAGGTGTTCCCGGACGTGCCAGACCCGTAGTTTTTTTTTTTTTCAAAAACTCGGAATGTTTTATTTTTATTTGTACAACTTTGAATATTAACTAATATGATTTCAATTTTAATTTTAATTTTATATTTTCAAATTTAAATTTCAAAATTTTATTTTTTTTAAAAAAATTAATTTTTTTTAAATTCCGAGGAAATGAACCCTCGGAATATACCGAGGGACATGTTCCTCGGAATATACCGAATGACTCATTCCTCGGAATATTTTGAGGGACCCGTTCCTCGAAATTTTCCGAGGGACCCGTTCCTCGGAATTTTCCGAGGGCTCCGTTCCTCGGAATTTTCCGAGGGCTCCGTTCCTCGGAATTTTCCGAGGGCTCCGTTCCTCGGAAATTCCCGATGAAAATTCCGAGGAACATTTCGTCGGAACTTCCGAGGATTGGACCATCGGAAAGTCCATCGAAATATCCCGAAGAAGTTCTCCCTCGGTATATTCCGAGGAGCTTTCCGACGAACTGGTGGTCCTCGGAAATTTGTTTCCTCGGAAATTTGTTTCCTCGGAATTCCGTCGGAAAATTCCGAGGGATTTCCGAGGAAAATTGAAATTCCGAGAAGTTATTTCCGAGGACTTGTTTCGTCGGTATGTCGTCGGAATAACGTTATTCCGACGACATACCGACGATTTTTTTCCTCAGTATGTTGCTGTTTTCTTGTAGTGACCTCTAAGTCCAAATGGCTCAATGGTAAACAAACGATCAAATCCTAGGCCAGCCTTAATGTTCTGCAACAAAGGTTTCTTATTCTTCGTTTCAGAAAAGAATAGTTTTCATGGACAATACTTTTGAGGCATCTCCTTGAAGTGTGAACTGTGAGGTCATTTCCAATCCCTCGACAGTTCTAACTGAGTGTTTTTACAGGTAAAGACAGGATAAAATACGGTATTTCCCCCAAACCAGTATCATCTATGGCTGAATAATATTCAATGTTTCGTCGGTCCATACTTTAACAAGAATTCAATGAAATTCTCTTTTGTTTTTGTTTTTGTTTTTTTAATAACAAAATTGAAAACAAAGCTAAGTAGCAAAGGCTAAAGCAGATCTTGTTTCGGAATGTTTCTACTCTGATCAGAATGAATAACACCAAGAGATGAGCGTAAGCATGATTACAACAAGTGCCAAAGGGTTGCCGATTCTATTAGGAGAGAAGACAATTCTTCAGATCCCTGGATTAAGTCATGATTAGTCCGATGATAAACAATTCTTCAGATCCCTGGACAATAAGATCTAAAGCCGAAGAACTAATAGATCAACGAAGGCAAAACTCAAAGATCTGTCATATCAAGTAGCCGACATACTCGTCATCTTATACTGTGTCTTAATGATCCTGCTTACGAAAACAGGGTGGTCTTAACGTACGTCAAGGAACGTCAGGAATCAGGATCAGTGATGAAGATCGAAATCTCAAAGGATACTCGTCAAGGTTGTACTCGTTTGTCGTCGTCAAGCTCAAGCTCGGGATCTTCGTCTTCACGTCCTTTAACTACCAACGCAGTCAAGCAAACAAATATTTAGCCAAAGATCGTGTTGCTCACCCTTATCATGCGACGATCTGATCAACACATATCCAGCACGTACGCCAAAACGAAACACAAAGTCCCACAAAGATAAGACTTCCTTCAATCTCAGATGAACCAGAAATGACGATAGCAGAGATGACGTCAAAGTGATCTGTTATCAATGAATAACAAGACAAGAAGATGAGCAAATCTCAACGGAGATCAGCTCAAGCCGTCACAAATAATCGCCATTGGAGTCGCCACTGAAGGTCTCGGACGTGAAGACGTGTCCGAGGCTGATCAAATATCAATGGATAATCAGATCAGGAGATGAGACAAACCTCACGTAACGTGAAATTTGCTCAAGCCGCCATGGAAGATCGCCAAAGGAGTCGCCAGAGCCTCTAGGGGTTTCCACATCTTTTCTATTTAGTTTTAGCGATGAATCTAATTTCATTGTATCATATCACCTATTATTATTTACTAATACCTCGCTTGATCTATACTTTGAAGTTTAAGAATGCGAGTTTTCTATGCAAGTGGCTTTCTAATTATGTATGAAGTAAGTAATTAGTATATATGAAGTAAAACATGCATCCTTGTATTTTTCTTCTGGAACGCACTTAGTGCTAGTGGACTGGCTACCACATTGTCTGACCCGAGTTTGGAATACCTTCCGACTAATGGCAGAGGGTGAACCGATCATCTGTTATTTTTGTGAATTTTTGTTTGGTTTGATGGCATTTGTGTAAAATCTTGTTTTAAGTATTACATCAGGGCTATTTTTACTAAAAGAAGAAGATCAAAGATCTGAAGGCAGAGATGTTAGCACCAGATGCTCTTGAACTAGAAGAAGAGCAATGGATGAAGCAAGAAGAAACAATGTGTTACTGTGCCTTATTACAAGTTCCACTCTTGAGAGCATCTCCTAATGTTGAAGTAAAGGACAAGGAATTGGTTGTATCATATCCTGCAAAAGAGAATGATACATTAGCTGAGCATATGGTTCGTAATCAACATCTTCCAAGTGGCATAACGGTAGAATCTTTCGGCATTCTCGAGTTGTGTACTTGTGTTACACTTTGGTTAACAAAACGCAGAATATAATATAAGATTTTTTGATGTAGGAGAAAGAAACCGGTTTTCAAATAGGATCAAAGCTCTAAAATGGTTGAAGGCAAAACTGCTTCTGATAGCAAAAGGGTAAAAAAATTCAGATGTAAATAAAATCAACAGAAAGAACGTTGTGGAACCATGGAAAGTATAAGAAACCAGGAGATATGTTTCTAAGGGTCAGAAGATAGTGGTTGATTTGAAAACCGGTTTAAAGATTTTGGAACTGTAATTGGTTTTGGATGGGAAAATTGGACCACACATTGGAGCTCATATTGCCATCAACTTTGTTGCAACTGGAAACTAAAACACAAACTTTTCGGTTTCTTCCAGGTTTCTTACTCAAACAAAATTTGAGTATTTCTTTTTATTAAGTTAACCAAAAAAAAACAATTTATGTCACAAATAATCACTCTAAAGATGAGTCATTGATTTACGCGTTTGGAGGGGAAATTGTTTTATAGGGCATATTTGGTGGCGAATAGTAACCTCATTTAGAAATGTGTGATAACAAAAATATAAACCTCGCTTGATCTATACTTGCTTTTTGATCGTAGCATTTTAATATGAGACTTTTGCTTATATTGATTTTTTTCATTTTTCAGATATATAAAACAAACATGATTGTTATAATAAATTATAATTATTTTTTCTACACATTTTAACATCCACTTTCATATATGTATTTTATATATTTCAATAATTATATAAAAATGATTGGACATAAAAAAAATGTGGACATGGATGTTAAGATGTGGACAAACTTCTCTGTTTTAATACCACAAAAAGTAAACATAGATTTGTGTTACCAAAACTCTCACCAAAAAAAAGAAAAAAAAATTAGGCATAAACTCATGTGGTCATGTTAACAAAAAGAAAACATGGGTGGAAATGGATTCTTGTGGACAAAAACAAATGTGGACAGTGACTCATGTGGAGAAGACAAAAAAAAGTGGATATATACTTATGTAACAAAAAAAAAAAAAACATGTACATGAATTCATGTTACCAAAACATCAACAAAACACTCACGACAAGTTGTGGACTACATCAAGCAAGCGAAAACATTCATCATGGCTTCACAGTCAGGGGAGTAGCAAAAGCTGCGGATTTGAAGGCACGGAATCGAGTTCCTTCTTCACCACCACAACTGGCTCGAAAACAATACCGCTTAGCTGTTTGTGGATGCACGAACAGAGAAGGAGAGTTTTCACACAAAAAAGAAGAGTTTCACATAAGATAAAGGAGGGAGACACCAAGACACCAAGAGTAAGCATGAGTAATTATTGTTCACTGATTTAGGAATGAGAGGAAGTAGGGGAAATTAGGGTTCATGGATTCGGGAACAAAAAGAAGTAGGGGATAGTGATTTCAAAATAGAAGAAGTTTCTGTGTCAAAGTTACAATCGATTGTATATCATACATTTGTTTTTGTGGACAAGTTATAAAGAATAGTATATAATTAAAATTTGTTTATTATGCAATGAACATTTATGTCGGAACCGAAATTCGCACTGTCGATTTCCGTTTAAATAAGTAAAGTAGGAGAACCCTAATTTCCCAGAGGTCCCGGATATCTGCTAATACCACACGCCAAGCAATCAGAACACGAAACGAGAACAGTAATAAAATAAGAAATCGAAAAAGAGAGCAAGATAGTTCTTATTCTGAATCTGCGTTTGAGCGTTTACAACAAGGTAAGTGTCTGGACTACGAGAGCTGTCGGCGAGATTCCTATTTCTAAAACCCTAAGACGGCAAAAACCTAATTGAGTCGCAGCTCGAATAACAAAAACGAAAAATTACCTAAAATTGCTCTAAGTGCTAAGTTTGTTGTGTCCAAGTCCTCCCCCATGCTTCTCGCCTAGGACTACTTATATACTGGCTCCAAGGTCGGTTTACGCTTTTCCCCTTCTGCCCTTACGCCGCCATAGCATAAAAATGGAGATATTCCATTTTTTCCGATCTTCGTAATTATCTTCAAAATTTCGTATTTATCCGCGGAAACTTGACATTTATGTTTCCTTGCGAACCAAGCGTAAACCGTCATGCGGCTTACGGGCTGTTGGTTAAGAAATCGTAAGTTGGGCCTCGAGTCATGTCTTAGGTCCCTTTGGGCCGTCTTCCGACTCGAAGCGTTTATTACGGCTTCTTTCGATAAAGAACGAACTTTCCGCGGTTTTTACGGTAAAGTTTGATCGATAACTTAGAATGGCGGGAAATTGTGAAATGGGTTCGCTACGGTCTTCGGGAGATAGCATCGAAGGGTAGACGAGAACGCATGGACTAATGTCGTATCAACGTTTCGGAAGAGCTCGGTCGCTACGTAGCGACCGGGCGCTCGATCGCTACGTAGCGACCGGGCGCTCGATCGCTACGTAGCGACCGGGCGCTCGATCGCTACGTAGCGACCGAACTTCATTTCGAGCTCGGTCGCTACGTAACGACCGAGCGGAATGGACGTTCGGTCGCTATGTAGCGACCGAGCCTTGGCTCGAACTCGGTCGCTAGAGCCTTGGCTCGAACTCGGTCGCTACATAGCGACCGAGCGGAGCACGTGTTCGGTCGTCGCGTAACGATCCTTTTCGGGCTCTTGTCCGATGACTTGCGTTTCCTCCGCAAAGCTTTTCGTAAAGAAGTAGGTTTCTACGTTTTAACGTTTTTCGAAGAAGGTTTCTACGTTTTTCTTCGTCGGGGATTTGGACGTTAACTTCGTCGTAACCGTTTTCGACCCCAACAGTTAGCCCCCCTAGCTCGTTGGGAGCGTGGATTTCTAGCGAGGTCCCAATGCGCGGTATGGCGAGTTCGGACGAGATTGGTGTATTTGGGCGAAGTTCGTGTCCAAAAATCCGCAAGTAAATAGTAATTTCTCATGTCTATAAGAAGATAGGTAATTTCTTCACAATCTTCACACTTACTCATTCTCATGGAGAGGTTTTTCTTGAAAAGTTATTTCTCTTTCTCTCTATCATTTCCTTCTTGATTAAAAAGAAAAACACGAGATGTCGAGTAAGAAGAGGAGTTCGAAGAAAGGGTCCTTGCCCGCGAACGTTTCTGAAGAGCTTCGAGTGCCGAAGATGGAATTCGTTCCTCATTCGGTAGACCCAGCCGAGAACGAGGCATGGTGGGTGGCGTGTTACGGTTCGATCACGCCTCCCAAAGAAAAATTGTTCCCGGTCATGAACCATCGCCCGGTGGAGGCAGGTGCACCGAGTAGGAGTACTAGTGAATTCCTAGACGTTATGCGGTCGTTCTACCATATTTCGGACGCGGTGGAATTCAGGGTTCCTCGTCAAGGAGAATGCGCTAGTAGTCCCACGGAGGGCTTCTTTACTTGTTACGAGGCATTCGTAGTGCGCTGCCGTTTGTGGTTCCCGATCCCCGAGATTATCGTCCGTGTGTTGGGTCGTTTCGGGGTGGCGATAAGCCAACTGAATCCTCTTGGCATCTAGCACCTCATAGGAATCTCGGTTCTGTGCTACGAGCATGGTCTCTCTCTCACTGTCGATCACTTCGAAGCGCTTCTTCGATTACAGATCATCAGTGACAAGGACACGTACAGGCTGGTTCCTCAGAACTTCATGTCAGTGGTAAAGGGGGTTTACTTCTAACTTCAACTCATGGAGGAATTTTTTTATTCTTCGTTCGTGTAGACGCAGCGTCCGTTGAGGAGAGTTGTATCCCACTGTTTCGGAGGTTGCCGAACGATCGTCCCTTTATCAACCCTCTTGCTCTGTTTCCTGAGGACATTATTGCAATGAGGGATCTGCTCAGGAATGGTCCTTTTTCTGGACTTCTTTTACGCCGAAGAGAGTTCGAAAGGCGCTGAGGTTTGTGCATCCTAGTCCTGCTTTGGGCGGAGAAACAAGGAGTGATTCCGAAGCTGAAGACCAAGGTCCCAACGCCGCTCCCATGATTATGACGGGGCCGAACTCTTCGAAGGGGAAAGATATTGATCTCGGCGACCTGGAGTTTTCGGTGGACAATTGCATGCTTCCAGGATGGGATCCAAACCTTGCTTTTGGCGATGGAAGCGGTACGAGCGACGTCTCTATTCCGGACTTTGATGATTTCTTCGCTGGTCTTCCATCGGGCTTCGATGCTCCTCCGGCCACGAGCGAGTCGGGGAGGCCGAAAATCATCGCGTAAGGATCTCGTATCATTAACGGGGTATAAACTTTAAGAATTTTGACGATCGTTATTATTATTTTTTGCTTATAACGTGTCAATAGGTTTTATAGGGTTTGAACTTGCTTGGATTGGCCATTGAGGCGAGCCATAGAGAGGCCATGATCTATCGCTTTAAAGCGGAGAAGGCGGAAAAGGATCTTGCTCGCATGCGAGACGAGATGTTGGCGCGAGACGCTCAACTCGCTCGTGATCATGCCAGGGCTGTTCGTAGAGCGGAACGGAAGGGCAAGAGGGAAATTTTCGAGGTGATGAAGACTCGCGCTTCTCAATTCCAGGTTGAGTATGGGAATCTTAAGGGCGCTTTCAACTCGCTGGGCGACTTCCGTGAGTGTCGCGGCTCCGTCGGGAGCCTTTGGAAGACGCAGACGGATGATTATGTTTTCGAGAAGGAGATGGATTTAATGAAGGGTGGCATGAAGGATCATGCTCACGCTGAGGCGATCATTCCTTCGATCGATGGGAAGATTCAGGGATTCTGGGATCCCATCCCGGTTTCTCCTGATACCGTAGAAATCGCGACTGATTTTGCCGGTGACGATGAGAAAGTGAACTTTCCCGCGGATGCATTCGGAGCTTCCTTGTCCGAGAATTTTAACTTCGATCTGTGAGTGTTTTGATGGGAAGGAGTTTTTCCCTTTATCTAGTATTTAGCGGCCGAGTGTGGCCTTTGTTCATATATGTCTGGCCGAGTGTGGCCTTCGAACTTTGTATGGGCCTATTTTGGCCGTTTTTGTCGGGACTGGCCGTTGGTGGCTTTGAACCCCTACCGCTATGCGGTTTATATAATGGATGTTTGTTTGAATTACTTTGTGTAGAGTGGGTTTGAAGTAAACATGAGTTTTCGTCTCATATTTAACTTCGTTGAGGCGTTCAATCTGTTAGTTTGTTCGAGACGTGAGTTTTCGTAAAAATTATCTACGATCTTTCGGGAACGTTGAGATATGAACGAAGAGACATGTTTAGGGTCTCGTATGGTTTAGATATCATGTCTTTGAGATGTCTGAGACCAATGCGATGGGTTTAGGGCAAGACCTAGGTTTACTCTCGGTTTTAAGGTTTGTGCGGTGACTAGCCGGCTATCGGTTTTCCTGTTGCGATTTCTACATGATTCGTACCGATTTAAAGTCCGCGATAGGTTCTTGGCTTATACGACTTGTATGGTACGAATCGAGCATCTTTCCAAAGACAATTTTTAAGCCAACTGGAAGTACTAGACCAAAATTTCGGATTTTTTTTTTGTAGCGCGCTTTCGTCCTTGTGTTGGACGTTTGAAGATCAAAAGAATGATCAAGTTGCGTTTGTTTAAGACGGCTGATGTGTTCGTCGGGGCCAATCGACGAACGGAGTGTAAGATTTGTAGTGGTCTCGCTTGGACAATTTGTTCGTATCATCTCGATTTTTAACCTGGCGATGTCTCGCAGTTATTTCGAAGACTATACGTATATTTTCGGTTCTGAAGTGAGATTGTCTTGCGATTTTGTCTTAAAAAGGAGCGACGCATATTGAACGTAAAAATTTTTGAAATCTCTATAGAATTCGATTACAATAACGCATCTTTTCCTATGTG
Organism: Brassica napus; assembly: GCF_020379485.1. Classification (NCBI taxonomy): domain Eukaryota; kingdom Viridiplantae; phylum Streptophyta; class Magnoliopsida; order Brassicales; family Brassicaceae; genus Brassica; species Brassica napus. Next base: position 26,910,423 of record NC_063449.1, read on the forward strand.
GGAGTATATGAGTATACGCACCCACTCCTCCCCCCCCCCTTTTTAGAGAGGGGGATAGGTGAACTCGTCTTTCGACGAGCTGGCTACGTACCCCTTTCGAGGATCAAGCCATCTCGTAGTTCTGTTTTGTGCCGCGAGCGTTTTCACTCGGCGGTGGTTGCCGTGCTGACCGCCTTGATCGTGATGATCGTGGCTGGGTCAGTGTTCTCTTCCGGATGTTCTGGTTGAGTTGTAGTGTCGGCTTCGGACTCATGTTGAGTTTCGACACCCGAAGCGCCTGCGTCAGCAGACGATGTTAAATCGTCTTTTTCTTGAAACATCGGTCGAAGATTTATCAATCTTCGTGCGTTTGCGATTTGCCGTTGCAGAGGTCGTCATCTGTCTTAGCTTGTGTTCCGCGGGGAAGCACAATCGCGACTGTTTCTGACATCCCCAGATAGTTGCGACTCCGTTTGGGGTTGTGAATTTGACGCCCAGGTGGTACGTCGATGGAACGGCTTGCATAGCGTTCAGCCATGGGGTTCCCATGATCATGTTGTAGATGGCAGGATGATCGACTACCGCGAACTCGACGATTTTTGTGATCTCCTTGGCCATGACTGGTAGCTGGATCGATCCGAGGCTCATCGATACTCCACTTGGAGTTGGAGTTACTTTTCCGAGTTTGATGCTCATCCGATTGAGAGTGTCGCGGAAGATTATATTGACTGTGCTTCCCGTGTCAATGAGTACTCTTCCGACTTCCAGATCTCGTATGACGAGGTCTATGACGAGCGGATCGCAGTGAGGTTGATCGATCCCGCCGGCTTCCTCATTCGTGAAGGTGATTGAGCAGTTCTGATCATCTCGGGTAGGAGACCATGTAGGCCAGTTTGCGCTTGACTCCTTCTTCCGCTTGTAAGCCTTGATGGCCGAAACCGTATCGTTGCAGAATTGCGATCCTCTGATGATCATGTTGACTCTACGACGATTGTTATTGTTCCCTTTGTTGTCTGGCCTCCTGCCGCGTTTATCCCCAGATTGGTTTCTTTGAGGAGATCTCTCCGCGGGAAGAATTCTGTCCGGCTTCGGGGGGCGATCCGTCTTGAGGATGAGATCTTTCACGCTGGTCACTTCCGAGAGTTCTCCGGCTAGTAGCTTCGCGGCCAGCCTTGCTCCCAAGACCTTGCAGTTAGTCGTGGAGTGTCCTCGGGGACTGGTGGAACTCGCAGAAGGTGTTTTCATCGTATCCTTGATTGCAAGTCCACGTATTACCCGTGGTTCGGCCCTGGTCTGAGCCAATCGGGTAATTGTGCGCTCCTTGGAGTTCTTCCCCCTCGTGATGGACATACTTGTCGTTACGAGGGTTCTTCTTCCTTGTTTTTCGGTTTACATCTTTCAAGGATGATCTCGCCGACTTATGTTTTTGCGATAAGATTTTTCGTTTCTTCCTCGATCATGATGTAGTCCGTCGCCTTGTGGAGGGCGTCTTGGATTGTTCGCGGTTTTTCGAGGGATATCCATTTTCTGAATTTCCACTTGTACCAGAGCGCCTTTCTGAGCGCATCGATGGCCACCTTGTCGCATATCCCGCTGACCCTGGACATTACCAACTTGAATCGGCTGATGAACTCGCGGAGGAGTTCGTCTTCCCTCTGGGACATACTCTAGAGATCGACATCGGAAGTTTCTCTATCTATGAACATAGAGTATTGCTTGAAGAATTCCGATGCGAGCTGTCGGAAACTTCTGATAGAGTTTCGCTTAAGGTGCGCGAACCATTCGAGGGCTGCTCCTTCTAGATTCTCGATGAACAGGCGGCAGTAGCCGGCGTCTCTTTCGCCGTCCTTCAGACTCGCTCTTCCCATCGTGATGTGGAAAGCCTGAAGGTGCACTCTCGGATCGGTCGTACCATCATACTTCGGTACTTTGATTTTTCCTGGATTGGATACCCTCGTATCTGAGATGCGAGCGGTGAAAGGGGTCTTCCGAGCCCCTTCCAGCAGCATGTCGATCTCGGGGGCCGCGCTGGTAGCGTGATGGATTTGAGATTTTACGGCTCTTACTTCTACCGCAGTCTTGGTGATATAGTCGCGAAGATCGCGTATATCCGACGTCTCGTCAGCAGATTTCCGCGCTTGTCGGCGTTTACTGCGAGTGAGCTCGGTTTATTTTTCAGCCAGCTCTTCTTTTTCGTTCCAATAGAGGATTTCCTCCTCTTCTGTCATTGGTTTGTCGAACGGAGAGCTTTCCAGAGTGAATCGACTTCTGGTCCTCCTTGGATGCTTGTCGACGTCCTCATCAGTATTGTTGGAGACATCGCTAGGATCCAGGTCAACTTGCTCGACTCTGTTTTCCTCCGAAGCCTTCGTGGGAGGCGGAAGGCTTTCAGAGTTTCCCTTTTCGATGGGAGATTTCTCGCTAGGGTTTTGACCCGAAGGTCGTTCCTGCGCGGCTCCAGGCCTGTTGAGCAGGGTTGCAAAGTCGAGTCTTTTCCCGCGGACTTTAGTGGTTCCGCGGGGGCGGATTGCTCGAGTCCTTGCCGTTAAAGTTTCAACTTGTTTGGTCAAGGTGCTCACGAGCTTATCATGTTCTTCTGACCTTTTTTTGTAGGTGGCGAACATCTTTTTAAACTCCTCGAGCGCCGCGGCGTTGGCTGGTGCGTTGGCCGCGGATACGTCCGCTGCGGGAGTGTGGAGATCAGTGCCACTGCCTCCGTTAAGAGCACGTTATCTGTGTCATCAGTTGACATGTCTGGTTGAGCGTGATGTGGTTGAGAGTTAGATTGATCCGTACCCCCCCCCTCCTTCTAGCGCCAAACTGTGGGAACCGAAATTCGCACTGTCGATTTCCGTTTAAATAAGGAAAGTAGGAGAACCCTAATTTCCCAGAGGTCCCGGATATCTGCTAATACCACACGCCAAGCAATCAGAACACGAAACGAGAACATTAATAAAATAAGAAATCGAAAAAGAGAGCAAGATAGTTCTTATTCCGAATCTGCGTTTGAGCGTTTACAACAAGGTAAGTGCCTGGGCTACGAGAGCTGTCGGCGAGATTCCTAGTTCTAAAACCCTAAGACGGCAAAAACCTAATTGAGTCGCAGCTCGAATAACAAAAACGGAAAATTGCCTAAAATTGCTCTAAGTGCTAAGTTTGCTGTGTCCAAGTCCTCCCCCATGCCTCTCGCCTAGGACTCCTTATTTACTGGCTCCAAGGTCGGTTTACGCTTTTCCCCTTCTGCCCTTACGCCGCCATAGCATAAAAATGGAGATATTCCATTTTCTCCGATCTTCGTAATTATCTTCAAAATTTCGTATTTATCCGCGGAAACTTGACATTTATCTTTCCTTGTGAACCAAGCATAAACCGTCATGCGGCTTACGGGCTGTTGGTTAAGAAATCGTAAGTTGGGCCTCGAGTCATGTCTTAGGTCCCTTTGGGCCGTCTTCCGACTCGAAGCGTTTATTACGGCTTCTTTCGATAAAGAACGAACTTTCCGCGGTTTTTATGGTAAAGTTTGATCGATAACTTAGAATGGCGGGGAATCGTGAAATGGGTTCGCTACGGTCTTCGGGAGATAGCATCGAAGGATAGACGAGAACGCATGGACTAATGTCGTATCGACGTTTCGGAAGAGCTCAGTCGCTACGTAGCGACCGGGCTCGAAGCGGAGCTCGGTCGCTACGTAGCGACCGAGCTCGAACCGAAGTTCGGTCGCTACATAGCGATCGAGCGGAGCACGTGTTCGGTCGCCGCGTAACGATCTTTTTCGGGCTCTTGTCCGATGACTCACGTTTCCTCCGCAAAGTTTTTCGTAAAGAATAATCTATTTCGAAAAAGTATTTGTCGAAGAAGGTTTCTACGTTTTTCTTCTTCGGGGATTTGGACGTTAACTTCGTCGTAACCGTTTCGAACCCAACAATTTACTTCATGTGACTTGAACTTGTTTTTACAATCTTTTTTCAGCACACAATCGAAAGTTATGGACAAGATTTTGTGGATTAAATTTTATGGACAGAACTACATGGACAAATATTCGTGGACAATGTTTCATGGACAAAAGATCCCAGTTATCCATAATTTCAAAACATATATAATAAATAACTGTATTTTATATTTATATATATAATTAGATAAACAGTTAGATAAATTAAATTTTAGCGTCTTCATGTGTGTGTTTTTAAGTGAGAAACATAATATCTATTGAGAGAGAAAAATGAAGATAAATTGATAAAAGAAGCAAGAAATTAAAATTGAAACATGTGTTGTATTGTTCAGGTTTCACTATGATTTATTGATTTTTTCATATTCTTTGGATTCTCTTTAGTTAGGGGCATAGAAGTCATTCACACACCAGAAAGCGTGTTGCAAGTCCAAAATGACTCTAGGTGTAATAAAAAAATGGAAATGTGACTTTAAATGTAAAAAAGTCGTACAATATGACACATCATTTGAGCAAGAGGGAGATATTCAAGTTAGCGAATGAATCTAATTTCATTGTATCACATCACCTATTATATATGTTTTACTTCGTATAAATATATATATATACATAATTAGAAAGCCACTTGCATAGAGAACTCAAGTATAAGATCAAGCGAGGTATTGGTATTACTTACCAATATATCTCTCTTTATCTATGCTTCGAAAATGTGAGTTTCCTACACAAGTGGTTTTCTAGATATATGTTGAAAATAGATGCAAAACATACTTGTATGTATGTATGTATGATCATTTTATTATTTTTCTTGTCACAATATTATTTCTTATTATTGTTACATGTTTCCCACTTTTTGGAATCCTTATCAATACAAGCCCTCGAATTCAATTCAGTTCATAACACTCTAATGAAGTGTCTTCGAGGATATTAGTTGAAATTGACGCCATACTTGGGCTGTTGATTGGGAAGAAACATTCCAAAGAACTTTTCAAACTCAGGACTCTTCTGATTCTCATCGAACATACCGAATATATAAGTCTCGATAGGTCTCCCTTGTCTTCTAGGAGATCCACTCTTCACAGTTTGTATCAAATTGTTCACATAAGTCCTTGCATTATCCACATTTGTCGCGGTTCCTCCAGCTGTCGGCCAACCACTCTCTGAGACCACAATCTCCACCGATCCTCCTCCTGTTTTCTCCAATGCCGCATAAACAGTGTCTACGAGTGCGTGGAAGAGGTTTCGGTATGCGTTTGACCCATCATTGACTACAGTGGACGGTGAAGTGAACAGAGCATAGTCCAAACGGATGTCTCTCATGTTGTTGATGTAGCTGAAGTAAGGGTACACATTCACGAGTAGAGGAGATTGCTTGCTCACCAAGAAAGCTATCACTGGCGCGATAAAGTTTCTAAATTCAGGTGTGAACGTACCACTCGAAGGAGGAAACCCGCTAATGCCTCTGGTGTCTATAGCTGTGGAGACCTTGATCCCGAGGCCTGAAACCGCTCTATCGATGTTCTGCATGGCGGGGAGGACAAACCTCGAGGTTGGGTCCGAGGGTTGGACCTCGTTCCCGACCGAGATGTAACGGAACCTTACACCGTTGAAGTTGCGGACGTTGTTGCGGACCCACGTGTCAGCTTCCGCTTGACTGGAGGCGATACGCTGGAGATCAGGGTTGGGAACATCGAGCAGAAGGTCGATGTTAGAGCCCCGTAGAGCGGAGAGAACCTCTTGGTTAGGATCGTAAAGCCGCATGCGACGGATGTTACGGTTCCGGTAAAGCGCCACCGCATCAGCCGGACGTGGCAGGTTGTTTCCTATTCTCCCGTAGCACACTCCGATTTGCGCAGCTACATATATGTATATCAAATTAATAATCATTATTAATAGAAATAAGATTTATAATGATATTATCGATCGATAGGTTAAAGAAGGTAGCTAAACCTGCCGTGTGGAAGAAGGAAGCCATTAAGAAGCTAAGAAGAAGCAATAACAATGGTAGTGAGGCTAAGAACCTCGATTGATCACTAGACATCTTCATGAAATAACAATTAAAGATGATCTTATAATTTCGAGTTCTGTATGTTTAGATGCTTAAAACCATAGCATTTTGCGCCTAATTTATAGAGGGAATCGGTGATTTAAGTCAATGAAATGAAACAAAAAGTCATCGCGTCATATCATCACTAGCTTTGGAATGTTATATAACATTAAATCACCGTTCATGCATATCTCACTAAATTTATGCTTTGAAAAGTCTTGTAAGTGTGAGTTTTCTTCACATGTAAGAGCAACACATGCATCGATTTTTTTTTTTAACTGCAGTGTGATCGCAAAGGGTTTTTACGCTCAAGGACTAATCATTACGAGGCCCGCAGAATCCACGTTTTCTTACCACTTAAGGCGGCGCCCCGGGTGGCTAAGGGGAATCGAACCCATGGCGGTACTCACAGCTGTGAGCCCTTTACCACTAGGCCAAGACAACTTGGTTAATTATCTTTCTATATGTAAATTAAATAATTCAATCATATATTTGATGGCAAATGGAGGGAGATGTTTTCATAGGTTTCATGTAAACGTTAGAGACATGGGAACAGATCTTCATCCTTCTCCAATTTTTTTTTGAAAAACAATCTAGATACCCACTAAATTGAGTGGGCATACTCTAACCTAGGACTCGCTGATAACAGCATGGACCTTAGAGAAAATAGTCTTGGATCCTTTACGTTTTTATTTTTTTGCTTTTGCTGAATAAAAATATAGACCTTTATGTGTAATTTTTTGTTGGTAGATTTTGTTATGGAAACCAAAAGAAATATATACATATAAAAGGATTTAATGGATCTTTTTCAATCTTTCTTTTTGTTTTTTTTTTCCTTAATCCTCTTATTTTGTATGGATTTTCGAAATGCATAGATGTCCTTTTTGTTTTGTTAAAATGATACTCCGTCCCTTTCTGAATAAGTGTCATTTTGACACTTTTTACACAGACTAAAAAAGTATCGGAAATATACGTAAGATGTTATTAATTACATCTTTCTAACCAATAGTATTTGAAATAAATAAAATTATTTATAAAACTAATGCAGTTTGCAATTAATTTTCAGCTGAAAGTAAATATAGTTTACATTGAAATTGTAAAATGACATTTTTTGTGTAACAAAAAAAACTAGAATGACAGTTATTATTAGTACATGTGATTGAGCGGGGTGTCGCACTCCATCCAACCTAGCCGGCCCTGGATGTAGCTCTCAATAGGGCCTAACCAGCTAGACACTAAAATCTTACTGTTAAATGGAACGAATCGTCCACCGCCTCGAAGTCAAAAATACTCAGTCTCAAAGACTTAACATTTTCTATGGATACTGCAACTTATGTTTTTGGAAATAGGCCGGTTTCGAATAGTTCATCCAGATAATGTATTTTTATTTTATAATCAGAAAAATTATGAATCAGTAATCTTCTAGACCAAACGCGGTAATAAATTATGTTAACCATAAAAGTTTAGACATGGAATATCTAAAATTCTCCGAATAATGGAACCCTGCCTACACATACCCCCACTATCTACAGTCTAAGATTAAATGCGATGATGACTTGCATTTTGGAATCATGGTACAAGCCGTTAATCACACGTCGATCGAGGACCATTGAATTGTATCCTTACGTCATTAGGCAAACTAGCCAATATCAATTATGGTAAGATGACTTTCATTGGTCATTACTAATATTTCTTGAAATCATCAATGATACCTTATTTCTCTATATACTTGAAGGTAATTAACATCCTAACAATTAAAACTCAATGTAGATTCCTTATAGAATAGCATATTTAACATATTTTACCTTTTGATTTATAAAAAAAATCTTTTCTAAAACTTCTTCTCAAACTTGCAACCATAATATATCAAATTGACAGCATTTTTTCTCTTTTTCGGTGATAATTCTGAAACCGGTAACTGTTTTACTTTTTTTTACTTCTGTTTAAATACTTTGATTTATTTAAAATTTTAACTGGTGTTCAGAAAAAAATACTTTAGGATCAATAGCACTATTTAAATATTGGTATACCCAATATAAAAAGTCTTTGGCTTAATCCTTGATAACACCATAATTAAATTAATCATACATTTATTCTACCTAACGATCGCTTAAGGTATACCTTATGTTATAGATAATCATAATATATAATTTCAACATTGATATAGATATTTTATTGCGCGCACGTGTTACTACCTAGTTACTAAAATTTCTTGAAATCATCAATGATACCTTAGTTCTCTATATACTTGAAGGTAATTAACATCCTAACAGTTACAACGGAGCCGCAACGGATTTTCGGTCATGTTTTTATGAAGAATTTAAAAGACTTTAAAATTTATAGCTAAGTTTCATAGATGTTTAGCAAATATACATCAAACTTATTTTTCGACTCGGATGGATTGACGCAGTTAGCAATTTTCTTGCCCTAATTCGATTTTCCTAGAAGGTTCGAGTCCAAGTATGTGTAATTAATTAGTTCAATACAGATTCAGTGACTTACCTGAAAATTTGTTAAGGCGTCACTAATTTGCGATACCGTTTTCCCGTCGCAAATGATGTGTTTGTTTTTGAAATGGGTGAACTAGACATTTGATATTAACAAAACTTACAATATTGGATAGGGGTTAGAGGATACCCAAGAGTACCTCTAAATCGTAGCAGCCTAGAAACGCAGTACAAAAGATCATGAAGAAACAAAAATTAAAAAAAAAAGTATAAAACTCAGACCACAAGTTACGATTGAGTTCGTACTATAGATTACAATCATGAAATGACGTGTCTTGTGTTGAACAGTAGAAGCATTGTGATCATAAAGAGCCAAAGAAATTTCTTCTTGGACGATAAAAATAGAAGCCGGGTCAATGATGGTTTTGGTTAGGCTTGTGTTAATTACAAGAGATAATTTGACCTAGTGATAATTAAAAGAGATTCGAATAAATCCTTATCATGTTGATCTTACTCTTTTTAATACACACTCACATATATATATATATATATATATATATATATATATATATATATATGTTGAGTTTTGGGCTTCAGCAGATTCATATGGCCCAGCCGCAACACCATCAGATGGGCCAAGTCTTGCGCAGGCCCACTCCAGCTCTTGTACCTCGTCACACACAATATATATAATGTATGATTAGTGTGTTGATTAGGTTAAGCAGCAATAAGGAAACACAGAGAACGTTTACGGCAAGAAGGATCAATTCAATCAGTCAATAACCAAAGAGGAAGGAGACAACAATACAAGATATCTAGCTTAGGCTTAAGTCTAGTATCTAAAGACTTTGTTGTATCCTCTAGCTAATTGGAGCAGTTGATTCTTTGTAAACAAACTATCTAGTGCACCAATTTGTGTTGCTAGTGTCTCTTTGATCTAGTGGATTTTGGGAGCAGGAGTTCTCCCACGAGACGTACCAGGAGTTCTCCCACGAGACGTACCAGTTAGAGGCTGGGAACTCGTTAAATTGATTGTGTCGTTACTTTCAGTTTAAACCTAGATCTAAGACTAACTTGAAACCTAAGTAACCTAAGCTAGATTCTTCAACAAGTGGTATCAGAGCTTCCGGGTTACTAAGGTTACTTAGGAGAGGGAGAGAAGAGGTATATCTATGTACATGTTCGATGGTGACATCAAAGGAACGCGTGGAGATAGACCGGTTCGATGGTGATGGTGATTTTGCTCTATGGAAAGTGAGGATGCTTGCTCACTTTGGAGTACTTGGGTTGAAAGCTATTCTCACTGACGAAAAGCTTTTAAAGGATGTTTCAGACCCCAAGGATGAGCCCGAGTCTGCCAAGAAAGACACGGGAAAGGGGCTAGCTGGAATTGTTGCATCAACACCTGCAATTGACCCGACAAAGTTTGAAAAATCAGAGAAAGCCAAGGACCTGATTGTGCTGAATGTTGGGAATAAAGTCTTAAGGGAAATACAAAATTGTGAGACTGCTGCTGCAATGTGGAGTACACTAAACAATCTGTACACAGAGACTTCTCTACCCAACCGGATTTATCTACAGCTCAGGTTCTACACTTTCAAGATGGCTGATTCAAAATCCATTGATGAGAATGTGGATGATTTCCTAAAGCTAGTTGCAGATTTAAACAATGTGCAAGTTGAGGTTTCTGAGGAAGTTCAAGCCATTTTACTGCTAAGCTCATTACCAGACAAATATGATCAACTCAATGAGACTCTTAAGTATGGGAACGATACTCTAAGCCTAAATGAGGTGACATGGGCTGCTAGGTCCAAAGAAAGGGAGTTGATCGAAAGTGGTAAATACACCAGGTCAGGTGGAGAAGGTCTGATGGTTGATAGAGGAAGGTCAGACCAGAGATCAGGGAAAGGCGGTGGAAAATGCTACGAAGGAAGATCTAAGAGCTGACATGGAAGGTCCAAATCTCGGCCTAAAAACAATAAGAGCAACAAGGGGTGTTTTATTTGCGGGAAAGAGGGCTATTGGAAGCGTGAGTGCCCTGATAAGAATCCATACAAACCGCAAGACTCAACTAACATAGCAGAGGAGCAAATGATTCTAACAGTCAGTATCCAAGACACCAAGGATGAATGGGTAATGGATTCTGGCTGCTCATTTCATATTACACCCGACAAGAGTTTCTTATTCGACCTGGAAGAGTTCAAAGGGGGGAAAGTGTTAATGGCCAATAACACACACAACAACATCCAAGGAATCGGGAAGATTGAGATTTTAAATCTCGATGGCTCAAGTGTGATCCTCACAGGCGTACGATATATGCCTGGACTGAGCAGAAATTTAATCTCTTGTGGTATGTTGGAAACAGCAGGTTGCCACTATATAGGCAAGGATCTTATGGTTAACTTCTACAAGGATGATCAAAGGGTTCTCTCAGGAAAATACTTTCAGGGATTATATTATCTACAAGGAACAGTATTGCGTGGAGAGGTTAATATCTCTAAAGCTGAAAAGAATATGACTAATGTTTGGCATTCACGCCTTGGTCATATGAGTCTTAATAATATGTCTGAACTTGTCAAAAAGGGATATATCATTGACAAGGATATTAAGACACTGGATTTCTGTGAACACTGCATTATTGGAAAGTCACATAAGCAAAGCTTTCCTAAAGCTAAACATGTGACTAATGGGATTCTGGAATATGTTCATTCTGATCTATGGGGTTCTCCTTCTACACCGTATAGTCTTGCTGGACATAAGTATTTTGTTACTTTCATTGATGATTTTTCGAAGAAAGTTTGGATGTATTTCTTGAAGACTAAATATGAGGTATTCTCTAAGTTCATAGAATGGAAAGTAGAAGTTGAGAAGAAAACCGAGAAAAAGATCAAATGCTTGAGGACTGATAATGGGTTGGAGTTCTGTAATAGGCAGTTTGATGAGTACTACAAGCAGTCTGGAATTAAAAGACATAAAACTTGCACTTACACCCCACAAAAGAATGGGGTGTCAGAGAGGATGAACATGACTATTATGGACAAAGTGAGATGTATGTTAGCCGAATCTGGCTTGGACCAAAGCTTATGGGCAGAGGCTGCATCTACTGCAATCTATTTAATTAACAGGTCACCAAATTCTACTCTGGATTTCAAACTACCTAAAGAATTTTGGTCAGGTTTTAAACCTGATTTGGGACATCTTAGGACGGTTGGGTGTTCTGCTTATGTCCATGTAACAGAGGAAAAGACAGGTCCTAGAGCTCTTAAGGGAGTTTTCGTGGGATATCCTATGGGCACTAAGGGTTATCGAGTTTGGATGCCACAAGAGGGGAGATGCAGAACGAGCAGAAATGTGATATTCAACGAAGATGAGCTGTACAAACACACAGTTTCAAAGGCGAGTGTTAGTCCAAAAGCTACTAAAGATAAACAAGTGAATCATGAAAGTAGAGCAAAGAAGAAAGTCTCTTTCAGTGATGACTTGATCAGGGCACCTTCCCCTCACCCTGAAGTCGAAGGTACACCTGATCAAGGTGGAGATGAGTCATCAGACAGCTCTAATAGCTCAATTTCCAGCAGCGACGATGAACTTGATCGCGATGAACTTAATGAAAAGAGTGAAGATGGAGAACCAGACAGCTATATCTTGGCATGAGACAGAGAAAGGAGGCAGAATGTAAGGCCACCATCTCGATATGAGGACGGTAACTTTGTAGCTTACACGCTCACTGTTATCAGTGATCTGGAGGTTGAAGAGCCTAGATCTTATGCTTAAGCGATGAGAAGTCGCAAAAGAAAGTTGTGGAGACAAGCTGCTGAGGAAGAGATGGAATCTCACAGAAAGAATAGGACCTGAGATCTCATTGATAGACCAGCCAAGGCAAAGCTAGTTGGATGCAGATGGCTCTTTAAGCTCAAGCCTGGCATCCCAGGCGTCGAAGATGAACGTCATAAGGGCAGGCTAGTTGCTAAAGGGTATTCTCAGAGAGAAGGGGTCGACTACAACGAGATCTTTTCTCCAGTTGTGAAGCATGTCTCTATCAGACTTATGCTCAGTACTGTGGTAAACCTAGACTTAGAACTAGAGCAGATGGCTGTTAAAACTGCATTCTTACATGGAAGTTTAGAAGAAAGAATCCTAATGGAACAGTCTGAGGGGTTTATAAAACCAGGGACAGAGAACAAAGTGTGCCTGTTAAGGAAGTCTCTGTATGGTTTGAAGAAATATCCAAGGAAATGGAACCACCAGTTCAACAGTTACATGAAGGATCAGTTGTTTGAGCGCTGCAGTAAGGACCTGTGTGTCTACATGAGGGATGTTCAAACCGACAAAGCCATCTATCTACTCCTATATGTTGATGACATGTTGATCGCCTCAGGAAACAAGAAGGTCATTAAGGATCTAAAGGAAAAGCTGAGTGGGAAATTTGAGATGAAAGATATGGGAAAAGCCTCCAGAATCTTAGGCATGGACATCATACGAGATCGAGAAAAAGGAACATTGATCCTATCTCAGAGGATATATTGAGAAAGTACTAAAGACCTTTGAAATGCAGGATGCCAAGGCCGTGATCACTCCCACTGCATCTCACTTCAAGCTGAGAAGTCCAACAGATGATGAGTGAAAGGAGGAGGCACCCCACATGGGAAGAGTTCCCTATGCTAGCGCCGTAGGAAGCCTAATGTATGCTATGGTGGGCTCTAGACCTGACCTAGGTTTTGCAGTAGGCTACGTCTGTCGCTTCATGAGCAAACCAGGAAGGGAACACTGGAAAGCAGTCCAGTGGGTCCTAAGGTACCTAAAGAGAGCTATGGATTCCAGTCTAACATTCAAGAAGCATTCGACTTTACTAGTACAAGGCTTTTCAGATTCAGACTACGCTAAAGACATGGACAGACGACTCTCAGTTACAGATTATGCATTCAAGTTCGGAAGCAATACAGTTTCATGGAAATCATGCCAACAATCAGTTGTGGCACTATCTACTACAGAAGCCGAGTACATGGCTATGAATGAGGCAGTTAAAGAAGCAATGTGGTTAAACGAAATATGCGCAGAGTTAGGGTTCAAGCAACAAGGTATCAGACTCTATTGTGATTCTCAAAGTGTTCTAGCCCTAGCAAGAAATCCAGCCAATCACGAGAAGACTAAGCATATAGCCACTAAATTCAATTTCATTCGAGACCTAGGGGAAGCAGGGGATATTCTCCTAAACAAGATTCACACTAATCTGAACCCTGCGGATTTTCTAACTAAAACAGTACCTGGTCAGAAGTTCCAGCTTTGCTGCGAGCTTTTGAACGTTCACTGATCGGACATAAAAAGTGTCAGGTGACTCCAATGTCATGATTCCATCCTCGCATTCCACAACCAGCAAACTCAGTTAGTGGGTATGTAAAAGAGAATCAAAGGACAACATGAAGAACCGTGAAGAAGGAAAGAAGGAGTTACCTGGAGCAGAAACATAATCGAGAAGAGATCTCGGTTCAGGTGGAGGATATGCTAACATCAAACAGTCATGGGTTTGATGCAAGCGGAGACTAGAGACATGGTTGAGTAACATCAAATGTCCGAGCAATCATATCAACATCAGACACCACAACAACAGTAAAACCTACAACAAGCGAGAAGAGATATATGTGAGTAACGATCTTGAGAACGTTATGAGGCAAAAGGGTATTTCTTACAGCTTACCAAAGATCAATGAAGTATGTGATAGCGTGCACAACTATAATCAGCTGTCATATCAAGGGAAGGTCTCGGTGTACAAGTACGAAACCAGTTGACTCGTGACAGAGTTGAATCGGCTCCTACAACATCAAAAGGAGTCAGGTCAATGAAGATTAAAAAGGCAGTGGTCTAGGAAAGGTTCTTACTTGGGCTCACGGAAGTGGTGGGGCGTGATGATAAAGCTCACAGAGGAGCTACAAGCATACTGGAGTAGGTGAAACGTTCACCGTAGAAGACATGCTACAAAGAGTAAAGGAGATTAGCGAAGCGCTAAGTTTAACATCTTCTCTTCCATGCAGATGACCCTAGTCTCTCAGAGTATAAGAGAGATTAGATGTACCTGAGGTTGTACAAGAAGGAGGAGCGACACCGTCTTGGTGAAGCTAATCAGATCTCTCGCGGTGGAGCTCGATGGAGCTTCAAGTACTCACGTAGGCAAGGGCTCGAGAGGAAACTACGGGAGAGAGAGAGACGCTAGATAGAGAGTGAGGAAGACAAAATGGTTTTCCCATTTTCGGACAAAGAGACAGCTAGGGTTGCCGACAAACAAGTCATGGGCTGGGTCTTGGGCTTCATCCAAAACGGTGGAGATTTGTTGAGTTTTGGGCTTCAGCAGATTCATATGGCCCAGCCGCAACACCTATCAGATGGGCCAAGTCTTGCGCAGGCCCACTCCAGCTCTTGTACCTCGTCACACACACAATATATATAATGTATGATTAGTGTGTTGATTAGGTTAAGCAGCAATAAGGAAACAAAGAGAACATTTACGGCAAGAAGGATCAGTTTAATCAGTCAATAAGCAAAGAGGAAGGAGACAACAATACAAGATATCTTGCTTAGGCTTAAGTCTAGTATCTAAGGACTTTGTTGTATCCTCTAGCTTGGAGCAGTTGATTATTTGTAAAAAAACTATCTAGTGCACCAATTGGTGTTGGTAGTGTCTCTTTGATCTAGTGGATTTTAGGAGCAGGAGTTCTCCCACGAGACGTACCAGTTAGAGGCTGGGAATTCGTTAAATTGATTTTGTCGTTACTTTCAGTTTAAACCTAGATCTAAGACTAACTTGAAATCTAAGTAACCTAAGCTAAATTCTTTAAGAATATATATATTGAGTAAATGCTTACAAGAGATCTTCAGCATGACGCAAGGAGTACCGTCTGGAATGGATCTGACTCAGGGTGATGCAGTCAGACGTGAATCCTCATAAAGCAGGTAAAATTGTCGGCTATAGTATCGTCTATGTAATGTTTCTCATAGTTTGTAATAGCATAATAACCAGACAAAAAAAATATTGTGGGGAAATATGCAAATATATATACCCAAATGGCATATGGATTTATACCGAAAGGAGTCCATTAAGGAAAACTGCGAGTTTGGTATCTCCTAAATCCTAATAGTTAATACAAATGGTATCAGCTATGGTCTCTAACACATAAGAGACTGTGAGGGAGACAATTGCCTCTTCATAAGTCCATTTGGTGAAACTTGCAAGTTAAGCAACAACTGGAATTTATTAGGGTTTAAGGCTGTTGAAACTGGAATTTATTTGGAAATAAGATCTCTAATTCAGAAAATGGAACTGAAACGAATAAAAGTATGCTGAAGCAGTCCAAGAGAAAAAAATCATACGTAAATGAGTTTAGTTTTTTTAACATGAGAAATACTACACCTAATCATCCTGTAACAATTGCTCAACCGATAAAAAAACATTCAAAACATGGTATCAAAAGAAAACTCTGGATTAAGCAAAAAAAAAGTCTAGATCTTATTTTGACATTATATACCAAAGAAACTAAAAAGTGAATCAAACCAGAAAAGTAAAAGACTAAAATAAAAGATAAATTTATTTGATTTTCTCTGAAGATAAATGATTTATGCTGAATTTTAATTTAGGTTGTTTTATAATAAAGTAAATACCATATAAAATATTTTAATCAATCTAATATATATTCCGTCATTCCGCAAATTTTAAATTTTTCGCAACTTAATTAATTTTTTCTGTAGCTTAATTAATTTTTCCGTGATTCCATGATTAAGTGATGTTTACCAATGGGAGCTATTGTTTTCGAGTGTGTGCATGTGGGAGTTTAAAAATGATGGACTAGAAAAGTCGAAAAGACTTGTTTTCGGTGAAGCTTGGACCGTACCGTAGTGTATTGCTGCTGTTTGTTGTTGAACATTAAAATGTGAGGAAAAGTCTTCCAGTTTTTTTGGCTCCGATAGTCACACCAATGACTGTGTGTTATGCTAAATTTCTCATTTATTTTAGTTTTATATCTAAGTTTTTATTTCATTATAACTGAAGTTCCAGATTTCAGAGCTTTTTTAAATGACTCGGAGGTTTTTAACCCGTATATTTTCACGGCGAAACATATATCTCGGGAAATTGGATTATATAATCAACAAAAATTTAATAATTTACCATCTATCTATTTTACCTAAATGGCTACACAGTGTTAATATATATAATCGCCTTTGTATCCTTAATATTCACTGATGCAACCGACACAAATTATCTTCTAATTTCAATTATATGTTGTCTTATTATAAATAGTACATCGTGATTTAAGCTTCTTCACATCTATAGGCGGAAGAGCCATCCAAAATGGCTGAAAAAAATGACAACGAATAAGACGAAGAAGGCGATGAAGTCAAAGCAACTCCAAAATCATAGAATCGCGGTCGACGAAGAGAAAAGAGACTATCGTATCAATGAAGATGAAGAGGAAACACAAGATAAGAAAGTTGTTATATTCAAATTTAGAGAGACCAACTCCTTTTGGGTGATGGGCGGTACAAAACAACGGTGCCTATGAATATGTATCGTGGTGTCGGAAAAGAGGATATGTAAGAGATTACTCGCCGTCTATACTATATTCGGCCAAAGGACATTATAGCATGTGCTTGCTAGTATAGATGTTTGTAATGGTACAATATTATTTAAGATATAGTATATATCTACTATAGTTATACTATATCCATAAAACAAAACAGTATGTGTTACCCTCAAATTCAACACTTTCTTATTCATCGTGTTAAGCTACAATGTAATATACTATTTATCATGTTTCGTTTTATTTGATGATTGAGAAATAGTATTTTTTTTTTTACCATTTTTATCCCTTCCGGCAGACCTATGGTTTTCTTAATTTATCGATCCACTATCGGTGAATGTCAGTATCTGACTTTGTGTATTCTCTTAAACAATGGTTGCACACATCGTACTACCAAATTAAATAGTTTCCAGTAGCTTCGTATCTTAATACTATTTGTTTAGAATGGAATAACCCACTTTTCTTATGTGCACATCTTATAGTTTGTAATTATGTGTACTAATCGTTATTTCATGTTTGTTAGTATTTGTGATTTGTAATGAAAGAAAGTTAAACATTATATTATATGGTTTATATTTGAATTTGGATCTAGTGATTAGGGTTTACAGTTTAGTGTTTAGGGGTTGGGTTTAGTATTTATAGGATGTCGGGGTGTGGGTGGGAGTCAATAAATGGAATATATAACAGTTTGAACCATGCTCAATTTGCAGTGGTAGACTATTATACTTTGTATATAAAAATGTAATATTAGTACTAATTTAATTTTATTAAAAAGAATAGAACAATATTTTCATATTAAAAAATAAAACAACAATTGCAACAACAACATAACTTATATAAGAATTTTTTTGGGAAAGAAATGTGTGACTTGGACTTCATTACATGATTTGATAGTAAATAGTAGTGAATCATTTTTGTCCATATGTACTATTTATTAAGAGTATATACTATTGTTTTGTACATGTAAAATAACATCGTCGGTGGCGTTTCCATCATTGTTTATTCTCCTCTGTAAATTGCGATTATATTTCATCCTTCTTGTACGCCGTCTTCTACCACAACTACCACAAAACCATATAATCAATGATCCAATACTCACTTTATCATCAAAGATATAAGTTAATTCTTTTTCTCATCCTCATGTCCTTCATCATCGATGTCATATGTTCTCTCTGTCACTGATTACCTGGAAAGTGAATGCTATAAGCAGCTCAAATGTGTGCTAAATTTTATTTAGTTAAAACATGGAAATCAGTAATATATTCTTTATTTCCCTTCCAAAATTGGTTACTCAGCTTTTAACTGGGGTTCTTAGTTTCGGTTAACAGATGGTTCTTAATTTCGGTTAAGAGATGATTCTTAGCTTTTCTTAGTTAATTAGATTTTAACTAAGAAAAGCTAAGAACTGTCTCTTAAATAAGAGATATAAGAGCTGTCTTTTAGCCGAAAAGTGTAAAACAAAATAACAAAAAAATGTCAAATCATGAGTTAAAAACTCCGGCAAAGACACTGGGGTTAATCATGCCCTCGGCAAATTAACACATTTAATTATTACTTGGAGCCCTTTCCAACGCAATTTGAACATGCGGCAATAGGTTTTTGACCTTTTGGTTTTATAACTTTAACCGCAAATAATATTGTTTTTGAAAGAAAAAAAAAAGCAAAAACAATTATTTTGGAAGTTACGATTTAAACTTGTTGGTGAGTTACAACTTTTGTTTTCCTTGTGATCTACTTGAATCTCTTGAACTCATTTCTGCTTATTGAAGCATTAGGTTTAAACAAGTAACATGTTAATGGGACTTAGTTTAATAAATTGTGTGTGTGTTTTCTTAAGCTAACTTGTGATAAATTTTTGATAGATCCAAATCATCCAATATAGACATCAAATGCTTATATTAAAATTAATAGTCCAAAGGACTAAGACGGTTACAACCGGAGAAATCTTCGACGATAGACTGATAAACAAAAATAACTAAAATATGACGAAGGAAAGATGTAGCTAAAGAGAGAAAATATCTATAGAGAAATTTCAGTTGTAGTCATAAAACCCGTGTTTAAAAGAACACAAAGAAGTTAAAGTCGACTTTGAAGAACCCAACCAATGGGTTTTGAGAATAAAATGTCTAAGATTCTCCGTAGAAAATAGCAGCTCCAATGAGAAAGTCGCAAAGGCAACTCTTCGAAGAACCGTCAATATTTGGATAGTGTAATGTGATGAAAACGTAGTGATAATAGCAAGTAGATCTAGCGAGTTCACACTTTTACACACTAGTTCTGACGAACTGAGATGCACACATTTGTAAAACAACCTCCAACGGCCCTCCATTATCATCTAACACACAAATGGGTTTGAAAACGGAATAAGCCTAACAAAGCGTTTTAGACTAATCCGACCCCACTTAAAAAACCAAACCGAAATCAAAGCCTGAGCCAACTAAAACGAATAACAATTCATATACGAGTCATTTTGACCGGTCAGATATTCAAAACCGAACGGACGGTCATCATCGTCTTCATTTTAGGAAGAGAAAAGATCCTTTAACGCCGGGCTGAATCAAAACCAAACCACTTACTCTCGTGCTGACCACGCTCCAAGAGTCTCAGATCTCGAAAGATGGCGACGAAAATCTCTCACCTTGCTTGTTTCTCCACCACCACCAATCGCCAATTCCGCTTCCAGACCCGATCGTTCCCATGCCTTAGGTATCGCCACTTGGTAAACTTCTCGAGTAACTCCTGAAAAGAACACGTAGCTTTCTTCATCTCGATTTGGTTACAGTGATGCCCCATGTCCAAAAAGTTACCAGCTTGCTTATTCCTATGTGCTTAGAATAACAGTTTGGGGGATTTTGATAGTGTCACTAGTGGCTAATTTGCTTGAAATGGTGCAGTCTTTTGTAGTTAGAAGCGTTGATGGGGATAGCTCAGAAACACCTGCTTCCCTGAGCTACACATCTGAGGTTTCTAAACCTTTTGTTGAGAAAACATCGAAGAAGCCGTATTCCTCAGTGGATGAAACTGCTACCATTAAGGAGATTATCACCGAGACAGTAGAGGAACATGTTGACACGGCACAGCCAAAAAGGGCGGCAAAGATCCACGACTTCTGTTTCGGCATTCCTTATGGTATACTTTCTCACTCTCTCTCGAAACTTAGTTTCAATAGGATTGCTGAGCTTCCTGTTGAAGTTATCAGAGGACACTTTGTCAGGTGGCCTCGTTATGAGTGGAGGGTTGCTTGGATTTGCGTTTTCACGGAACCTTACAAGTTTAAGTAATGGGGTCCTCTATGGTGGTGGCCTTCTTGCTCTTAGTACATTGAGCTTAAAGATTTGGCGTCAGGGAAAATCTAGTTTCCCTTATATACTTGGTCAAGCAGGTAACCTTTCACTTATTGTCTCCATGAACAGTTAATCAGTGTTTAGCAATCACTACTTTCATTCTGTAATGCATTAAGAAAATACTAGTATCTTACACATGAGAAGTGGATATATGAAAATCCATACAAGTATACTTTGTGATACTAAGAGGTGCTCATCTCTGAACCAGAAAATCATTATTTGCTTCCTCATTCATTTGAAACCCTAAATTTGCAGTGCTTTCAGCTGTCGTCTTCTGGAAGAACTTCACAGCTTATTCTATGGTAATTCCTCATCTTTGTGATCATGTTACTTGTTTAACTTTTGCTCGCTTGACTTGAACTGCGTAATGGTGTACTTATGCAGACTAAGAAGCTGTTTCCTGCTGGGATTTTTGCTGTCGTCAGGTGAGAATTCCTTTTGTGATCTATAACAGAGTCGGATGTATCTATCTTTTAGTGGCTTCATGTGACCTTGTGTTTATGCCTTTTTTTCCGTTGCAGTGCTGCCATGCTGTGTTTCTATTCGTATGTGGTTCTCTCTGGAGGAAACCCACCCCCAAAGAAATTGAAACCATCTACTAGCCCTTCACACTGAAGAAGCTTCACATAGGTTTAGGTTAAAAAGAATAGAGATCTCTTCTCTTTTGACGACTCTGGTGTGTTGGATTATTGGTGTAATTTTATATACGTTTGAGAGGCATTCTTTACAGTGTCGTAATTTAAAGTAATAAAAGTTTTGTTTACCGGTGACATGCTATGATTTTTATCTTAATCAAATTTGAAAAGCTCAAATGTATATCAGAAACTAATGTTGGCTTCATCACAAGTCAGAAACCTTCAAACGATTTGATTGGAAATAATCTGGTTAGAGAAACAAGAAGTATTAGTCGAAACATCACATAGAACTAACTTTTGCAAAGATGACCAAATGTGAGACATGTTATTGTAACCAAAGTAAAAGCAAGAAAACAATTGATTCCAGTGAAAAACAAAGCGAAGATTGTCAAGGGTTAAAGATAAGATTCCACAGCAAAATTGTGATTTATCTAGCTGCTAGGCCCTGTGAGTGTTCTAAAAGCTGAGTCACTAACTTGTAAGTTCGTCCTGACTCCTGATTAAGGCTTTGGTGTGGTTAATCAACTGCTCATGCCTGCATTACGTGTGAAACACGAGTTTAGATTGTAGAATGTTATGTTAATGACTTGCAATATTTCTAAGACATTTCGGTTATAGAAATGTAATCAACCACAATATTGATGTAACCAACCGCTGAACCAAGCTAAAGAAATCGAACCGAATAACCCAGGGGAAAGAAATGGTTTTAGTTTAAAAGAAAAAATGACCGGAGGAGGTGTGAGAAGTTATGGCGGCGGAGGATCAGCTACCGGAGACATTGAAACCCTTCTTTCACAGAGCCACCGAAGCTCAGGTTCTCTTTCTTTTTAAAAACCTAAAACCCTTTTATCGATTGATTAAAAGTTTTGAGTCTTTATGCTTCTCCCTTGTTCTTGGATTTGATCTCATCCAATCCTATGAGATGAACAAACAAATCCTGAACCTCAATTCCCATGTGTAGGAACGATTAGCTAGGCTTGAAGCTGCTCTTGCCTCCACCAAGACAGGTTCTTTCTTCATGCTAAGTTCTGAAATTTCAAGTGTTTGATCCGTTATTTGTTTTGTTTATCAGATGTTCCAGATGCGGAACTTGTGGAAAAGATCACTCAAATGCAGTCCAAACTCGAAGAAGCTAACAAGACGGTGAAGCAAGAAAAGGATAAGGTAAGCCATCTCTCCTCCTTACTGTTCATTACCTTGGTCCTTTCTTCTTGGAGTTTTGACTGTTGATTCTACTACTAGGTGGAGAAACTTACCTCTGAAAACGAGAAGCAACGGTACCGTATCTTGCATCTTGTCCGCGCACTCGAGCATGCTGATGAGAAGCTTGAGAAACTCTCTAAATGATTTGAACCTTTGTCTTTGATTGTAATGCGTTTCTTAAACATCTTTACCAAAGGTACTCATGATTCAATGGTATCAGAAATTATCGGTTTGGGAAATAAACTTTGGGTATATCTTGGCGTGTGTGTGTGAGAGAGAGTGTCATAAGAAACTCTGCAGTTTGATCGAAAGGAAGAGAACATAGTTAAACACTAGTGCTTACCACTCTGTAGAACCTGTTAATGAGGTTATAGCTAATGTTTCAGCCGGTTTGCTTAGCTATTTAACCAGATTCATCTTCTTCTTCTTCTTTTTTTTTTTAACTTTTCAGTGCTTTTGCATTGATTATTAAGTCAGTAGTTATCATATCATTGGGGGGTCACTGTATACCTGGCCACCATCTTGGTTGATGTTAGCGTCCACTGTCTACTTTCTACATGCATGAGTGGTGTTACTTTCTGTCTTTGGTTTATGATGAAACTGTGTTCATGCATAGGTTTCTGTTGCATCTTCTTAAATTGGAAATGGCATAGGGTTTTGCACACACATTAGATTTAACAAGGCCTTGCTTGGTTGCCTTTGGCTCCTTAAGCATCAGCTCCATGGCTAGGTAATGATAATAATGATAATCATGTTGTGACTGAGCTCCTTCAAGAAAATTATCCTCTGGCTTAAACCAAATAGGAGATGAAACTCTTCATGTCTTGCTCCTGACCTCGAATGATGATTTTAGAGCTTTACTGAATGTTACACAACAAGCTTTTCTTTTAGAAATCAAAAAGGAAAATCAATCCCAAAAAAAAAAAAAAAAAAACTTCTGGTAACGCTTGGCGTGTTAGATTTTATACATATTGAAATCAGATCACTAAAGTAGAAAACGAATCCGATATAGAGAATGGACGTAGCAATCGTACTAAGGAAGTGAGGTCAGATCAGGCAGAGTCAGATGGACCAGAAGGAAGCAGCTCATAGCCATCATGATGACTGTTGGACTCAACAGGTATGCATTTAAGACCAACGGCTAGAATCATGCTTATGGAACCAATCACAATGCAGAGAAGCCAATGTTGCCAGCTCAAAGGAACAGTGCTTGCAAATGCACCAAGCAACTCAACAATGATCAGTTGGAACCCAATTGTTGCAGTCATCACAGCAACAAACACCCAACTGCTGAACATTCCTGCAAACACGTTTATCTTCTCTATCTCTCGGCTGTTCACCTCGTTAAACACCTGTTTTGTCCAAAAGCATTTTAGTGTTGTCACTTGGTTACTACTATGGTTGAATGTTTGTTACCTGGCAAAAGACGAAGGAATTGAAGATGATGGTGTTGAGAACAGCTGTTGAATCCGGACCGTTGAGATCGAGTATTTGCTTCCCATAAGAGTTGAGAATGCCGAGGACGATTAGCTGGTAAATGCTTTGACCAATGATGTTTCTCCACATGGCTCTGGTGATGAAGCTTGCGGTTCTACCTATTGGTTGACGTTTCATTAAACCTTCGTTTGGAGGTTCGGTCGCTAGCGCCAATGCACCGAGTGTGTCCATGATCATGTTCACCCAAAGCAACTGCACCGCTGTGAGTGGTGCAGATCCTGAAAAGGGACCAAAACATTCATTGGTGGAAACTCAAACAATCATCGATGTGAGTGTGTTTTGATTTTACTTACCAGTGATGCAAGCAGATACAAAGTTGATGATCAGCGCAACGACATTAACAGTAAGCTGGAACTGAACAAACTTCTGGATGTTTATATACACAGCACGTCCCCATCTCGCCACGTTCACAATCGTTGCAAAGTTGTCGTCCATTATGATCACATCAGCATTCTCTTTCGCAACCTGTGTGGGAGTTTTAAACATAAAGACAGCATACAAACAAGTTTGTAGAACATCCAAAACAAACAAAGGCTAATAACGAACCTCAGTTCCAGCTATTCCCATGGCAAGTCCAATGTCAGACTCATGCAACGCAGGTGCATCATTGGTTCCATCTCCAGTCACCGCAACCACCTCTCCAATTTTCCTCAAATTGTTGACCAGTGTATGCTTATCCAACGGCAAAGACCGAGCCATCACCTGAATTTTGGGTAAAATGGCTCTCATTTCATGTGGAGGCAAGTTACGAAACTGTGAACCTTCTATAGCCACACCTCCTGCTGTAAGAATCCCACATTCCTTTGCAATAGCTTTAGCCGTGCTTATGTTATCACCAGTGACCATACGAACAGTGATTCCAGCGTTTTGGCAAGTTTGTACAGCTTCTCTAACACCTGGACGAACCGGATCCTTGATTCCAACAACCGCAACCAACGTGTAGCCACCATCAGGAAGATCACCACTAGGAGCTTCATCAAGATCTGTGTAAACCAAGCAGAGAGTCCTCAACGCCTCTGAAGCAAACCCCTCTATGACTTCAGAGACGACCGCAATCTTCTCTTCAGATAGAGGAACAGATTTGCCGCTTGAATCCACAACCTTTTCACACATTCTCAGGACAATCTCAGATGCACCTTTGCAGAAGGCGCGTACCTTGCCACCGGAGTGAGATGTAAGAACAGACATCTTCTTCTTGTTTGAGTTAAAAGGCTCTATCTTAAGTATCTTATGTTCTCTGCGTTGAGTCTCAACGTCACCGCCCAAAAGCAAACCAAACTCTAGTATAGCTCTTTCAGTAGGTGATCCAAGAATCTGAGTCTTTCCTTCCTTATCCTTCACAACCTCAGAACCAGTGTTCTGAAAAATGGCCTGTACAAGGATGTTCTTAACTTGTTCAGATAGGTTCAACTCAAAGTTCTCCTCCTGCCTTTCCTTGATATTTTCACATATCCAAACTTTATTGACAACCATGTGGTTAGTCGTTAACGTCCCGGTCTTATCAGTGCAAATGCAGGTAGAAGAGCCCATCGTCTCACAAGCAGCCAGATGCCTCACGAGCGCCCTGTCCTTCATCAACTGCTTCATAGCAAACGCCAGACTTAACGTCACAGCCAAAGGTAAACCTTCGGGTACAGCAACGACTATGATGGTTACAGCGATAGCAAAGTAGTCAAGCAGCGTCAATGCATCTTCAGAAGACCACTCACTGATCCCACCAGCAGCAGCTTTCCCTATCACAAACCTTACGCACAACACCACAAACGTCAGCACCGCAAACCCCAAACCAATCTTACCTATGATCGTAGCAACTCCGTTTAGCTTCACCTGAAGAGGAGTCTCATCCTCTCCACCTTCACTTAAAGTCTCCATCAACTTCCCCCACTCAGTCCTCATACCAACGGTCGTCACCAGCATCTTCGCAGACCCGTTTTGAACTTTGGTTCCTGAAAGCAAAAACGGCTTCTCTTTGTTGACATGTGATGGCTCACTCTCTCCGGATAAGCTTGACTCGTCAATCTCCAGATTGTATCCGGATATGAAAACCCCATCAGCTGGAACTCGATCACCAATAGATAGATGAACCACATCTCCAACAACCAAGTCATCGATAGAGACCTCTTGTCTATTCCCATCTCTTGTGACTTGAATATTGATTTTCTTCTTCTCTCTATCCAAATCTCTGAACTGGAGAGACTGTCTGTAGTCGCTGATAGCAGTGACCATAACCACCAAGATTATACTTAGCAAGATTCCTGTTCCATCGTACATTCCCTTTGGAAACCCCTCTGTGGCTACTCCCACTCCTATCGATACCACAGCGCAGACCATAAGGATGATGAGAGTCACGTCTTGAAGTGCTTCCCAAACGAATGTTAAGAATGATCTGGCTGGTTTCTCAGCGTATCGATTTGCTCCGTAGATTTTTTCTCTGATGTCTAGATCATTTGAACGGACACCTTCAGTGAGTGATACGGATAGTTTCTGAGCGATTCCTTCAGCTCCTCCGCTTTTAGTGAGGCTCCTTGTGTCGTGGTTTCGAACCATGGAAGCAAGTTCATCAGCTTCCACGTGAAATCCCGCTTGTCTGACCTCATCAGTGAGTTTATATTCACGACGTGTACCAGCTGAAAAAAAAATATATAAGATGAAAAGAAAAAAATGTTAAATTATAATAAACCCACCAAATTATGCAAATCTCTGTAACTCAACAAATCGTACCATCAATGAACTGAAGAGCTGCCTTTTGAACATAGAACGCAACCCGTATCTTTTCCTGTGTTATGACAAACAAGTAAAAGTGAGATAGTTGGTGGAAGAACACTACAACAACTGAATTGTTGATCACTACAAGAAAGAACAAAACAGACATCGACCTTCATGGAGGAATCAATATCTGAAGGCTAAGCATCAAAACACTCAAACCACCATAAAGATTGGTTGCTTATTTCGTTTGCATTACGCTTTCTTAGACAGAGAAAGGGTTATAATCTTTCAGCAACAGCATCTAAAGTGAGGACCGGTCCTACGCAAAACCAAATGAAACTTCCGCCTCTGTGGCCCCCAATTTTTTTTTGAAGAAAATAAAGCCATTAAATCTATAAAAAAAAAACTTTTTTATTGAAATCTCAGAGCCGGCACTTTCTAAAGTGTGGTTGTACGTCAAATTTTCAGTGATCCAACAAG
This sequence comes from Brassica napus, assembly GCF_020379485.1. NCBI lineage: Eukaryota > Viridiplantae > Streptophyta > Magnoliopsida > Brassicales > Brassicaceae > Brassica > Brassica napus. The sequence continues at coordinate 26,937,271 of NC_063449.1, forward strand.
ATACAACCGGAGCTAACGCAACTAAAAATGTCTTTGCCACTGGATGAGTCAATTTACTTTGCTTTAATGGTTCAATTTGTCAGTTACAATAGTTAAACAGACTACTGTTTTGTTCAATGGTCGACTTAAGAAAACTTAAAAAATACGTTTCCAATTCAATAGGAAACTGAAAACGACCAAGACCGAGAAGAACAAGACAAAAAGACTCGGTTCCAAAGTTATTCGTTCTTTTTTTATCCACGCAAGTGGGACAAATAAAGATGGACGTCTGTTTCAGAACAGTATGGGATTCGCTCCTAACGAAATTTCCTACGAAACTTCCTAAAAGCTAGGGTTGGTAATTGCACATAAAGTCAAGAGAATGCAGTACCATAAAAAGTCCAGAGCTATATGAATAATATAGACCACAGAGTGGCACAGACCATATCTTAATGCAACGTCCAGAGAGTGAGTTATTATTAATTTAAAGAAACGCGTAACGATGGGGACGCTGCTTAAGATCAATTGGTTGATTAAATGTGAGACACAAAAGCATGACCTAGGTTTTATGTCATTCTCCAGTGTGTTGGCAAATTAAATCGCAGATTAACTCATCCGTTACATTTTTTATTAAAATCATAATCCCCATTTATTTTATTTTATTTTATTGAAAAAGGCTAATCCCCGTTTTATTGGGGAATGTTCATTATTATTATTTTTTTGATCAAAGTTCATTATTCCTAAACAATATCTAGTAAACAAAGGATCTATAGTGAAGTCTTTTTTTTTGATAAAAAAAAAAGAAAAGATGACTTCACTATGCAGAAAAATAAAGTAATCAACAATGCCTACAAAAACATTTTGAACGGATCATCAACTGCAAATAATTCTTCATGTAATAGCAATAAAAAGGCACAAAACCATTTTCAATTCACTTCTAAATATTTTTATAAAATAGAATAAAAAAATAAAAAGAAAAATATTCCTTGTATTTTTGAAACATTTTGTGTATGCCTTTTAAAAGCTCATTAAGATTTGATATTAACTATGCCTTCCGTTTTAGAAACCATATTTATTCTGCTATCTATTTTAATTTTGGTTGAATATTGGTTATGTGAAATGATATTCTGTTCAAAAATGTAAAAATTGTTTATAATTAATTTTCTTAAAATTTATAATTTATTGTTAACTAATAAAATGTACAAAAATATCTTTTAGACATTAATTTTCACTGAAATCACTAAACTACAATTTCCAAAATTTTCCAGAGAAGAAAGAAAACAAACCGACCTGGATCTGACATCTCTTCTTCTCATTCTCAGCGAGCTTCTCGAGATTGCTGATCATACGGAAACGACGAGCTCGATTTTTGACGATGGAGACTGATGATCTCCATCGCTGGCGAGCCTCCAACGACGGGTTCTTGGCCTCGACCTGAAAATCTTTGAGGAGATTAGACATTCTTTTCTCTATTTCTCTGCTTTTACTTTCTGAACAGAGAGAGAGCGCTGTTCAGAATTCTATACAGAGAATCCGTCAGAGGCGCGAAGGAAGGAGGTGACTGAAGCCTCCTCTCCTATTCTTTAGCTCTCTCTCTCTCTCTCTCTCTCTCTCTAGCAACGTGGGAGTTTGTTGCATTTTTATAAGTCTCCGGGTCGGGCCGCCATTTCGTATCCACTGGTTTGTTTGTTTTTATTTGACGCGATCCAACCTTTAAGAAAAAGCCTTGCGTCCTCTTTTCGTGGGCTTCGTAGTTTGTTCGTAATTGATAATCCTTCTGTACATTCTCTCTTTTGACCCCAAAAAAACACATTCTCCTTTTTTAAAATATATTAAGGGAGGGGTATTGGGAGATGAAGTTTGTAAATTTTAAGAGTTGATAAGTTTTAAAAAGTGACATAGATTGTAAAAATTTATATACATTGACTTATGAAATTTGATAACAACTTTTTAAATTAGTATAGATTTTCATGATTTTGTATTGCCTATTTTCTCTCATTTTTTTTGTAAAGTATCTGTTTCTGAATAAGTGTCACTATGACATTTTTCACACAGATTAAGAAAGTTGCTAAAATATATGTAAGTTGTTATTAATTACACCTCTTTGACCAATAGTATTTGAGATAAATAAAATTATTTATTAAATCAATGAAGTTTGCAGTTAATTTTCAGCTGGAAGTAAGTATAATCTGCATTGAAATATTAAAGTGACATTTTTTGTGTAACAAGAAAAAATGTTGGAATGACACTTATTATGAAACAGAGGTAGTATATAATTATTTTTTTTCTAAATCATATAGCATGACTATTTATTTTTTTTCTTTCAAATCTACATTATAATGAGCCAGTTTCATCACTCCTGATGCGACACGTCATCAGGTAAGTGGACTCCACTTTTAAAAAGTGTGGAAAAATATCAAGTCTGTGGCTCGAACCCGGGTTACTGTGATATTAACACCAACATTTATACCACTAAACTAAAGGATACTTTGTACATTGATTACCGAAATTAATATATATTTACGAATGTTTTCTTACAGTGGATCTCACACATAACTGTAATGTTTCAATACTCACGTGTAACTTTGATCATCGAAACCTATTTAGTAAAATCCGCATTCTGGCCCAATAAAACTTATAAGTGGGCTAAATCTCTTTTGTATGTATCTAGGATTTTTATAGTATTCTGTTTCCACCGATAAACCGAAGCGTTACCCTTTTAGCTTATTGAAACTTTTCGTCTTCACCTTTCTATATCTCCAACGATCAGTTATGGTACCGTTTCACCTCTGAAACGATCCGTCTCAGTATATATAATTCCTCAAACAAACCTTGAGACCCATATCTCTTATTAAATTACTCCTAAATTGAACTGTCGCAGCTTTTATCCAACCTTCGAAGATGTCAGCCTCCAGTGTTGTTGTTGTTTAATCGGTCGTTGTCCCCGCCACCTTTCTCCGCCTAGAACATAGTACCCATGAAAAAGTCGATGAGGAATGTGATGCAGTAGATCCTCCAGAGATTTCAGATGCTCAGAACAACCGGAAGCACTGCCGTCAGTGATTGGAAATATCTATTATATTTCTATCAGCCCTCAACGTCTTTTCTATGCATTTTTAAAAACTGCTATTATCTTTGTTTTCCATCATAAACTTTGGATATTTTTTCCCTTGCATGTTTTCTCTGTTCAGAGATTTTATTTCTATTTTGGATTATTAATGAAACGTCGACGGATTCTAACTCATACAAGATTTTTCAGTGGTGTATTTTTTTGGTTTACCTATTTCTGATATTTTTTTTGTCCACCATAAACTATTTTTAACAAAGTCGAGTAAAACTCTAAAAAAAAATAATTTTACAACCGTATAATTTTATAAATTTTTCTAGAGTTATTAATTTTTTTTAAAAAAATATTTTATTACAATTCTATATTTTTGAAATTAATTTAGGTAAAATAAGAAAATAATTTAATTTATTGTTCGATAAATTGTTTAATTTTTTGAATTCAAATTTTATATTTTGTTCCTTACGCTATTTGTATATACTAATAACTTCCTAAGTAAATACTAAACAACTTCATAAACTTTATCTTTCGAGCATGAAAGCGCTAATAACGCTAATGGTCGATCAAATCATTACGAAAATAATGCATATGAATTCGCCGGTCATTCTTATATCAACTTAATCAAACTGTGTGACTTCCAAATGTTATGTTCATCACCATTATATACAACACGGGAAAACAAAAGTGGAAAAAAATAAACGACAAAATTCCGTACACAAAACTACACAACGATCAATAACATATCCGGCTCCGCGCTTGCGCGGGGGCTATACTCCTAGTTAAAATAATAATACTATAATAGTGATACCCACAAAGCTGGGCAATTCTCTTAAATAGTTTCTTTTAAGTTGTCACAAAAGAGCATTCAAAGAAGAAAATGCCAAAAATGTTTCATTAAAAATATAAAAGACTATTTTACTCCTTGCTTTATAGATATATAAATAATAAAAAATATAATTATATTTTTTTAAGAAAATTCGAATTATATATTTTTAAATTTGAAATTTTTATAATTTTTAGTAATTTTTCAAAAACAAATTCAATTTTTTTGTCAAATTTTCTTTTTAAAATTCAAAAATGCTTTTTGACTTTTTGAAACTATTTTTTAAAAAATATTTTAAAATATTTTATAGTTATAAATATAATTATATATTCAAAACTGATAAAACAATATAAAAATAATTTGGATTTAAAGTGCAATAGATATTTGGTAAGTATAATTATTTTGTTTTCTAGTTTTTTTATCACATGGATTTTAAAAACCACATAGATACATATGATATTTTGAAAGTTGAGTCTTATAGAAATAAATAGAACTCATCTCCCAATAACACTAGTTTTAGTTAGAATTAAAAAATCAATAATAATTAAACTTTTTGAATAACAAGAGGTTTGAATAGGTTTCAAAAAATTTAAACCAATAACAATGTATTCTATTAAGATTTTTGAAATTAAAAAACCAATAACAATGGAATCTCAAAATTTTCAAAGTTCATGGAAATTGACTTACCAATAACCCTAAGTTTTATTTATCAACTCTACTCGGGAATCCAAATTTTATACATAATCGATTAACCCGTAAAACGTCTATTTCTAGATTACAAAATGCATAAGCTTAATCGACTACTAGATCTAAACAAACAGAAAAGGGAAACAGACATGGAAAAAAGACGGGGAATGTCCATTAGATCTGTGTCCAAAGCCAGCGTTCGCTCTGTCGCCAGTCAGTGGCGAAGCCAGCTCGGTTTTTTACAGGGGTCAAATGCATAATAAACATATGATATATGGGTTAATATGTTAAATTTTTAGTAATTATTAGTAAAATACAAGGAAAATTTTATTTTGATACAATTTCATATGGGCCATATGACCACCCTCACCAAGCTGTAGCTCCGCCACTGTCGCCAGTTACCATTAGATCAACCGCCCACAAAAATGTCATGTGGCCACAAACGTTGGATCTAATCGAAGACCAACACTAAAAACCTAAACATCGGGCACGCCCGGTCCGGGGCATAGACAAAGGAACCGGCCGCCTAGAACGTCCTGATTTTATACAACAATTTTAGTTGTTTGTACGTAGGACACTATAAAAAAATTCTATGAAGAATGAGAGCATAAATTTTTATTTGAGTGTATGCATTACATGTTTTAAAAAAAGTCAGATCGGCCCTGAGTCACCGAAAACTGCTCGAGACTCCACCGCCACAGCCCCTGAAATACTGCATGCAACCTCTCACTCAAGCGACGAAGAGAAGCGACTGACCAGAAAGAAGCAAACTTCTGGAAATCACCATCTCAAAAGGTAGATCCGGTGACACTATCACCCTCTTTAGCAATCGAACAAGCTTCGCCTCGATGACTAACACACAATCTCCGGTGAGCTTTCCATGTCGTCCTCGTAACAAAGAGCATCTTTTCGACTGACGAGCCACCAAAGCTAAAAGCTCTCCTAGGTAACCTCCACACCAGAGGTCACACGATCTGCAAGGAGAAGAGAAGAAGCACTTTCAATCAACATCGGCTCGCCATGGTCCACACCTCCACCCAAGCAAGCGACGATTCGGTTCTTTGGCAATGGCACGTCAGATTCAATCGCCTCTCAAAGGCTGTAAATTCGAGAGCTTATATACATTCTTTTTTATTATTATCATGTTGATTAATGTTTTACTATATACCGTAAATGATTTCATATCTATAAAAATCATTTCCATATTAATTTGTGTTCTCTTCATTTTCATGCAAATTTCACAAGAAACTTATAACATGTATAGAAAATGTAATAAATAAAACTATGAAGCTATTGGATATTGGTAGCTCAATCAATTTTTTTTCTTTTTGTTTGGCATAATGGTAGCTCAATCAATTCAACTCGAAACGTTTTGGTAGAAAGCCAAATTGTGAATTCAAAATCAAGTGGTTCAAAATAAAACTGAATATATTCTGATCTCTAATCCATGGATATTATTTTACAACCTTTTGATTAATAGTAAACACAAATACACGTAAAGTAAAGTAAATGGATTATAGCTTTGAAGGAGGTGCGTGGACATTAGAGCAGTTGCATCCAACTTGCTCTGCTTTTAAAAAAATCGTCGTCAGTTTATGAGGCTTCGCTGCTTTGGCCTGCATCTACCACCTTTTCAGTTCTTTTTTTTTACTGCTCCACCTTTTCAGTTCTTAAACCTTTAAAATTATTAAACCTTTCCGCACCAAAAATATTAAATACCTTTTGTTTCTTTGTACGAAGACCCATACAAATAAATTGACTACTTGCTACAATCAAACAAATACGAGGACTGAGAAGGCAACAAAACGTGATCCAGAGGCTTTTAATCTATTGGTTAATTTTTCGGATAGAGACTCGGAACAATCGAAAGCTTAGAATCTAGCATTCTGTAAAAATGCGTTTACACTCAAATTTGGCGCCTTTAAAGAATCCATATAAAACGACTAGATCTAACGTGAGACATGAATGAAAAGCGTAGGTCCAGTCTGAAAAACGCATTAATATTAATAATGGTAGTGCTTCATATCTGACCTCTAGCTCGCCACCCATGCAGCCATGCTTGACCCAGTTTCTCCAAACTTGCAAGACTTATTTTACAACCAAACATAATACCATAACAGTTTCAAGTCTACATTTAACCCAAAATATAGTAACAATATGTCTTTAAACTATACTTATTATATCTATCTATATATATAAAGTACCCGAAGACATGTGTCACCAGGTAATTAAATAGAAGCATCCGAAGGCGACAAATGTCACCAGGTAAATAATTTACGAGCTTTTATTCAGATAGTTTCTAACTAGGCTGAATATATGAGCTTGCTTTTAATTTTATATGGGTACCTTCGGTAGAGAAAGTCTTCCTCGTTTTTAGATTTAACTAGGTCTTTTCCCGGGCTACGCCCGGGTTCTGGACAAATATATTTGTATCTAATATATATATATATATATATATATAATGCATATATATTGCGGACATATAAATCCAAATATTATTTTATCTTATATATTATGCTTCTCATGAAAAGAAATGTTGAACAAATGATCAACCTTTGATTTTAATTTAGAGTTACTGAATTTTCTTACTAACAATCAAGTTCTTACTTAGAGTCTATATGACTTGATGCCGCTAAAAATGATGGCATGATAACTGATGTTCGTTAGAAACTCTTAGATGTATGTATTATTTTTTGGTTATAATACAGTTAAGTCTCTTCATAATTGAACGGTAAATTCGTTGTTTTAAGTTTCTCTGAAATCCGTATGATAAAGATCAAATTTATTGTACACTCATGCATAATTTCGTTGTCTTCAAACTCAACAATTTCTCTCTTGTTTCTTTTCTTTGCTACCTCATCTCTTCCGTGGACATTGCTCCTGCAAAGAGGATACAGTATATGCGTGTGTTATATTTGAAGTCATATTTTTTCTTTTATACTCCTATATTTTTGGGTTGATGTGTTTGTGTTTGCTTTGTTTTATACTTGAGTCATGTCATGAGTATTTGCTTGTAGATGTTTATATGTCTTATCTAGTTCCTCGGATTGAAAAAGCTGTGGCTGTAAGGTTCTAGTGTCAGTACTCAGTAGCAACCGTAATCCACCATAATGCATTCATTTGGTTGATTGTATATCCATCCGGTCCAAAAGCTATTCATATGCATCCATTACTTTGTATCCCACCATTGAAACCCATCTCTCTCTCTCTCTTTTGTGATTTTGTTAAGGGATATCTTCAACATGTTAATGGCAAGTAACTAAGCAAGTCTCAGCATCATTCATTCAATGTTACATTAAGAAAATAGCTTCTATACAAATATGAACATGTAACATTAGAGAAAAAAAAACACACAGCAATCTCACACAGGAATAAGCAACATTTTTGTCATCCAGAGAACTTCCATTGAGCAGAAAGGCATTTATGTCCGTATTTTCAGAAATATGTAATGATGGACAGCCTGAGCAACAATCAGATCAGCTGATATTCCCAAGTTGTTATCCCAAGATTCCTTCATGAATGGCGACCATTTACTATCTCTTAGTCCATATCCGTTCAACACAGTCCAAAGTCCTTGAACTGTATAGCTAGCGCAACTTTGGCGGAGTTTATTCTTTGACCTCTAAACAGATCCATATTGAAACCCTTTTCTTCACCAAGCATGACTCAAGATGAATCATCAGAATCTCCGCCCAGTAGGACGTGCAGGGCAACAGCTTCTGCTATTGCAGTCCCCTTCATGTGACCTTTATTGTTCTTCCATTTTATTTTGCTTCTTCTTTTTCAGCTCAGCCCAGATGGCTGCAGAAGTAGCAAGAGATTTCTCTAGATGTCTTTTTTCTTTTCTCGGCTCGTTTAACATGATCAAATTCATCTTTACCATGTTTATTATTCTCTTACCTAACGACTGGCTGAACTGGCTTGCACACCGTTTGTGCCATACTTGCTTGCTATATATTTTTGTGACTCTAACTAAAATAGCCGCACTAAAACTCTTTGCGGTCGAAAAGGATCTAAAGAACTACGACACCACTCAGGCATATAGAAACACCTCACGGGGCGGACAATACAATCTAAAAAGGAAACAACTGGGAACAACTGAAGGGATACATTGTAAGAATTTTCAGACTATCAAAATTCTGTTTGTGTTTGTTGCCTGTGTCCATTGGCATAGCACGACCATTGATCAAAATAACCAAAACATATATTCCATTGCCATAACTTAAGATTTTTCAACGGAGGCTTACGGTTTTTTATTGAAATTACGTTTAGGTTGCTGTTTAGCGATTTATAGAGTAGGATTAAGTGGAAGGTGGAAAGAAACCATAAAAAAAGAAGTAAAGAGCATAATTAATTGATCAGGAGTGGGTGAAGGTAACAGTGCTTGCAGAAAATGGAGACGTTGAAGACGAAGTAGAAGAGACGGATTGACGATTGATCGATGCATCTGAGATGAGGTTTTGGGAAGCTGGGCTTGACCAGGCCATGATTTATTTTTATGAAGATCGCACGGAAGGCATACTATTCTTTCACTGGTTGATTTTTTCATCCAAAGTGGATAGGATCTATTGAGCCTTAAATGTTAATCTACTAAACTTCCCTGGTTATTTGTGGTAGCTTGTTATTTTTTCATTCTTTTTGTAGTCGTTCGTTTTCTGTTTAGACAAAAGTTTGTCTAATTGAAGCTTCCACACATTCTTATATTTTGAGATCTATATCACTTCTGAGTATACACACATCTAATACATTGGTTCTTTGTTGTATTCTCTTATATATATGTATCTTCATTTTTTCCAAGATAAAATATTTCCTTAATTGTACTCGAATTGAAAGAAAAAAAAAACTGAATGGCCTTGTTTCTTTGATACCAAAGAAGATTCAGTTTGGTTCACAGTTTGTGTCTTGAAACCAAATTTGGATGCGGCAAATTTGCCATTGCATTGCTTTGGTGATGACACTGAGGAAGGGGTCCTGGTCTCTTGTAACTTTAGCTGTTTCTCAAACATCATCTGTACGTACTGCCCTGTTTTTCAAACTGTAATTGCAAGGACCATTGTATCTGGGGCATATAAATTAAACAACATCAGATTATAGGACTAATACTCTCTTTGGTTAGAAAGCAGACAAATGTTAATTTAAGCAGCTATGCAGGGGAAATCATTACCTCAAGATCTGCCATGGAAACGTTTTTAAGCTTCCATATGTAACATTGGATCTTATCTGATCTAAATCCTACTGGTAAAGAAAGAGTGAAAAAATAGAACATATAAGTAATACTATAACAATCAAACTCTGAACCAATACGAAAGAATAATTCCATGTTTGTTGTATAGTCAGAACAAAGAAATTTCTTACGCTTTAATGTCAATAAAATTGATATCTTTGATAGATGTCATCTTCTTCACTTAAGGTTCTCCTGTGAAAAAAAAAGAAAAAGAAATAGGTCTCTTTGTAAGCTGTTTGCCTTCGAAACTTTAGCCTTTCTAAAGAGTAAGTAACTCTCTAGAGACATGTGTGGTTTATAGCTCAGAAAAAAAAAATACAAAAGTATTATGTGAAAGTGTATACTGGTAGCCTCTGAAACACCTTGAGCATCCAGTAATCAGACTGTGCTGATGGTACGAAAAAATGGGACTGTGCCTTGTGAAGTCAAGTGGTTTGGGACGGGTGTGAAAGTATTTCTCCCATAGTTTCATGATAGCAGAAAGTAGCCCATTGTTCCTCCTTTTACAGATTAAGAAAAAAGGAAAAGAATGTTAGGAGCTGGAGGAAGAAAACCTCAAGCCAAATGCAGAAGAATCATAGCTGAGTTAATACCAAAGTAAAGAGAACAAAGATAGGTGAAAGAAACAGGCAGAAAATTTGAATACAAATATTGCAACTTGTACAAATCATGAGAACCATTTCATGATCTTATCTCTTCTCAATCTGTAAACCTACTCCCGAACTGTTTGATTTTTGTGAAACGAACTCGTCTAAGCAACTTACCTCACCCTCTCATGAATTCTTCAAGATGCTTATGCACAACTCTCCTGAAGCTTAACTATAGAGAAGAAACACAAAGTGGTGAGGAATATAGCTGAAAAAGGGGTACCGGTATGCAATTTATCAAGAATGAAATGAAATGGTAAAGCTTGATAAATGTTTCTCTAAGTAGGTAAGCTCTTCGTCACTCACCTTTCCTCACGTGTTTTGTTGGAAACGTCTAGATGGAGGTCCATATCCATCTAAATCAACGATCTTGAAAACTGAGAGACAAAAATGGTAAACAACTTGTAAACTCTGACGACATAATTAAAAAGGCCAATGCCAAAATCAGAAAACTTTATAAACCATAGTGTAGCCGCTTAACTATTGTATAGAAGAGTGGATTTCATCTTATTTGGAGAATAGTTTGAAAACCCGAAATCATATCCACATCTAACACAAAACTTGAAACTTAACTGAAATTTGATCAAATGAAACCGTAAACGACATACCAAAAGAAGTTGGATCAAAATCCTTTTTTGTCGCTGTTAATGTTGCTTCTCGTATTGTCTGCCCTCACAGAGGAATAGATTCTTCATCTCCTCCTTCTCGAAGATGGTCCTAATCGTCACTTTCTGAGCCTGTCATTTTCAATTGGAGAGAGAAACAGCTACATGAGTTTTTTCCGGTGGAGAAGGCAGACTTTCCAGTGATTTCATGGCGGTGGATGTAGTTGTTTCTACAGAGTTTCGATTAGGGTTGGAATGAAGATGAGATAGAGTGCTTTATATAGAAGGAGAAAGAGGGGGGAGGTGGAACGAAACCATTAAAGCAAAATTAAAGAGCATAATATATTGATGAAGATTTGGTTTTGGTAACGGCGGATGCTGAGAATTTGATCGTGAAAGCAAAGAGAAATAGTCGGGGAAGAACAAAACTTTACGCTTCAGACATTGAAGGCGAAATGGGCTTGTATTGGGCTGTTTAATAAATGCAAACACATCCTAAATGAAAAACTCGTTTCTGGACTGGAGCGTATGACGTGGCAAATTAACATATTATGACTGGTTGATTTTATTAAAGGACGTGGCATAGCTCAGAGGACTTCTTATTTCCCTTTTAGTATTGTGATTATGTTAAATTTTACCTAAAACTATTTAGAACTTATCAAAATGATTACTAATTTGTAAGTTATATTAAACATATATACAATTTAGTATTGAAAATTTACAAATGAAGAAAATTTAAATATGATAAATCTTATATAAAACTATTTAGAACTTAACCAAAAGATTCCTAATTCATATAGGAAACGTATCTCCAATAGTTAGATAGTATATCCAATCTTTGATAAAAAAAGACAAAAGATAGTATACCCAATCTGTCATTTATATAAGATTACTATCTTTTATATTTTGGTCAAATATTAGGTATACTATCTAACTATTGGAGATACGTTTCCTTTATGAATTAGGAATCTTTTGGATAAATTCTAACTAGTATAATATAATATATATCACAATTCATATATAAATAATACACTTACCAATGAAACAATCACTTTCTATACAAAAGAAAAATTCTCAAAGATATGGAGAACACAAAAATGGTCCTATTGGTAGCGATGATGTTAATAATTGGAAACCATCTAACTGAATCGGTGTACGCGTCTGATCCAATATCGCGTGCATTATGCTTTTTTAAATGTGATCAACTGTGTATTATTGATCCACGTAATCTTCTAAACTTTAAAAAATGTGACCTCAAATGTGCTAAGGAATGTGGTATGCCTGATTATGTAAAACAAGACACAATCAACCAAATTGACTATTTCTGCCAAGTGGGTTGTGTTAATTATCGTTGTGCTCTTACTGAAAATCAAAGTAAGTCTATCCTTACTTTTATTCTAGCTGATAATGAATTGGTTAATATATTCTTATGCGATATTATGATTATCCATTAATATTACAAAAACAATATATATATATATATATATATATATATGTTTTTGTGGTTGTGTTTTATGGACAGATATGGAGAAAGCTGCGGTCTGTGTGAATTCATGTTCAGAATTTTGTAATAAAAACAACTAAAACGATAGAATATGTTATATTATTAACAATTTAATGTTTAATGAATCAAATCAATTTAATATACAACTAGATTTTGATCCGCGCTTTCAAAACGTGGAAATATTTTTGTTAATAAAATTATTAACATGTTTGTTAATTCATAAAAGAAATAAAAAATCTATTTATTCAACCCGCTTCTACTTGATAAATATTTTGTATATTTGATAAAATAAACCGAATTTTTTTGTAAAAATGTCTACTTATTAATCATAGGTTTGTTTAGAAAAATCAATTTTATTTTAAGTTTTTAAATATTAATTTAAAGATAATTAGAAATTGTTAATTAGGATTTATGTGAAATGTTAGTTTTGTAAACACATATATTTAGGAAATTTATGTAACATCAATTTAAAATGGAAATAAATTTAATTTAAAAATATTTCAGATAAAACTTATTCTAGTATAACCACCAACGGTTAGAGTATTCGATATTTAAATTAAATAAAATATATAGATTGCATAGAAATTAGAATTATTATCATTTACAAAAATATGGAAAGATTAGTTACCATATATATAGCAAATATTCATTTGTCTATTTTAAATAAATAATATTCATAATAGAATTAAATGCAATGGCATACCATTGTAAATAAGTTGAAAATCAATGGTAGAATCCTAGTAGGGATTCTGTTTTAATAGTATAGATTGAAAGCCCGTTTTCTAAATCACGTGTTTTCTATATATGAAAATATGGCTAGTAACTCGCAGTAACTGTGCCGATTAACAAAAGTAACTTGCAAGTGTATCCCAGAACACTTGATTCTAGAATACTATGGTTTGCTAGAACTGGATATATATGATGGCTCAAGCAAATATCATCTTAGATTTCGTGTTTTTCCCTTCTCCGGATTTCTTGATGTTGTGATGCTTCCGGTTTAGATCAGATTTAAAGGGGTGTATTCAATTAAAAAATTTAGGTGATTTGTATTAAAATGATAAATTCATTATTATTCAAACATGAATTTTAAAAATCATTTAAAATCTATTGTTATTGATCTTGACATTTTATAAAATACTCTGAAATCCACTGTTATTGATAATATTTTAAGTTTTTTAAAGTTTTAAATGATTTTAGAGTGTTTGGGTGAAGTTTTTTAGTTAAAAAAAAATTAAAAATCAAATATCATGGTTCTAGAGTGGTTTAAGTAAATCACCTTAAACGTTCCAAGTCATTAAAATCATCTAAAACCTCATTAAAACTCAAATCACCTAAGCTCATGAAATCCCTAAACCTAACAAGATGAATTACTCAGACATGCAAGCAGTAGCACAAATCATAGTCTGAATAATATAATAGAAAAGAAAGAAAATATAAAACCAATGGAGTTCCAATCATTCTCTGAAGGAGAATTGATCTTCTCTCCAACCCTAAAACAAGAATAATGAAGTAAAGAAAGCGTAGCCATCAACAATGACTTAGAAATAACATAAATAGGGTTTTTGGTCATTGATGGTATTTTGGTAACTTAGTGTGGCTTCTGGGCTTCAGTCGGTCATAAAATATGCTCGGTCCGCATTCTGGCATCACCGTCGATCGATGGCAAGGATGCACCGTCGATCGACTTCCATTCGTTCCGTCGACAGCTTCGTCTCGCGAGGTAGACTGACCACTCTTCAGTAAAACATGCATAACGTCTGCTACAGGATGCTGATTAACCTCAAACCGACGACATTGGAAAGCTAACTCAAAGCTCTATCTTCTGTTAAAATATGGACTCAATCTAACGGTAGGAAAGTTTCCATCCATAGCTAAAATCTGACGCGTCTGTGTAGCTCTACACTCAAAAGGCTCCAAAAGACACCAAAATCACTATTTTCCTCCAAATCGTCCTTGAACCTGTAAACACTCTAAATAGACTTTAAATCGTAGTAAATATATCTTAAAACACCTATATACCATGGCTAATAATGGGTAAAATCCATGATATATCAACTCCCCCAGACTTACCCTTTTTGTTTGTCCTCAAGCAAAACATAGAGTAGTCATGTGAAAGAGGTTTGAAAACAGCAGGGACTCACACGATTTTAAACTTCCTACTTTTACCTCTGCAATGTTGCAAGCCACATCAGATCAGTGCCAACTTTAGAGGCACTTCATGTACTAGACCTTAGCTTAGCAACCAAACCATCCAGCCCACAGCTTAGCTGATTCTGCCTGACATATCCCTCTACTGACCTCATTTCTGCATATAAATGTGTAGGCTAAAATCTTGGGAGTATCGATCAAAGGACACATGAACTCTTACCCCAGCAGGTATCTGAGTAAACAGGTAGTCTTATTCTGGTTTCTTTTCTGCCTATATCTCTCTTCTCTGAATCATTTTATCTCAAGTCCAATGAACAATGATGTTGATGCATTCCATCTTATTCATCTTCTTTTCGATTTTTCTTTACATTTTTTTTTCTTTTCTTGGCAAAGTGTAGGCGAATAGTGGGGTCATCGGCAATGTACCTACCCCTCGCTTCTAACGATGTGTGATCATTCCATTAGAGAAGAATAATGAGGTCGCGGAGACACTCCTATCCCTCTGAACCGCATGAATTCATTTCAATCTTTTCTTTTTCTTTCTTTCTGGATACCGAAGAGAGGAGAGAAGGAAACCAAAAATTTACAGACTTACACCTTTCAGACCTGAAAGAGGAATCTGATCCGATGTATACCCAACTCCAAGACAAGCAAGTTCAGTTGATTAAGGTTGGAAGTCAGTTTCTGTTTCTTCAGACTTTCTCAGCTAGCATGGATGTTATTGGCAGGTGATCCACTTTGGTGTTTCCATTCAGCACACCATGCAGTCAATAACCTCAAAGAATGGTGCTAGAGAGCGGTTAGATAGTAAGTAAATTTTATTTGATCATAATCCCCTTCTTGACTCGATAAAACCTTTTTTAAAAGCATTTGATAAGACTCACAATAACTAGTTATCAGTAAACCTCCTCCCAGACTTAAGTTACACTGTCCCCAATGTATATCCAGTCAAAGTTTGGTGAGAACATAAACATATGTACCCAATTTTAACAAGGAAAACGATATACCTGACCGGATTAAGTGTCGATTGATGGAAAGGAGATACCATCGGTCGCTGCAGGTAATGTACTGTCGATCGACATCGACATGCTCTCATCGGTCGATATGCTGGACAATCGTCTACTCGAATCTTTTTTTTTCTAAATAGCTAACTAAACACACAATATTAGTAGAACCTCCCCTAGACTTAAACAACACTGTCACCAGTGTTACACAGTCTAAGATTGATGGGAAAATAAACCATAAGCACTAAATTGAACAAGGTTTCGCGAGTATACTTGCCATTGAGGTTAGTGTCGATCAACACAGTTAAGTGGCGATCGATACTTATGATGCTCTGTCAGGCGACAGTGATCAAGCGTCGGTCGATGCTGGTGCAGAACTCGTCTTCCTCGTATCTTTTCCTTTTACCAAATATAAATAAAACACGAACAGTCACTAATAGATACTTATTATATCTATCTATATATATAAAGTATCCGAAGACGACATGTGTCACCAGGTAATTAAATAGAAGCACCTGAAGATGACAAGTGTCACCAGGTAAATAATTTGCGAGTTTTTATTCTAATAGTTTCTAACTGGGCTGAATGTATGAGCTTACTTTTAATTTTATACTAGACCCTGACCCGCGCACCAGCGCGGATATGAATTTTCAGTTTTAAATTATTTATTTTATTAAATGATGTGTTTATAATATTCGTTCATATTATATTCATTAAGTAAATATTTTTTTTTTGCATCTTAAACTATCTATTTTTTTACGAATGTGTGATATCATATAAAAAAATATAAAAAAATGAGTATATAGAGTTAATTAGATAATTGTAAAAGCAGAAATTTTCTTTCCTGTGCGATATCATATAAATAATGATCCACCCATTTAACAAAAATCATGATTTTTTTTATGTGTAATTTTTTTATTTTGACCATTTCTTTAAAACTATATTAAATTTTACATATTTTAATTAGAATATTTTTAATATATTTACCTTTTTATTTGAAATGCAACTCAATATTTTTTAAAAAATTATAACAAAATATTTAAAAAATATTTTTAGAATTTGTTTGAAAAATATGAAAATTACATTTTAAATTAAAATTATCCTAAAATATGATAAGTTTTGATGTAAACGAAAACTTAAATTATGTCAAAAATAATTATATTCAATGATAATAACAATTTAAATTGATTATTTTTTAAAAAAATACAAATTTCAAAAATATTGTTTGAAAGAAAATTCATTTATCTTTCGAATATAAAATAAAAATATTACAATTAAATAATAAAAAATATAAATAAAAATCATAAATTTAGCAAATGACAACTGAGTTATATTATGCTAAAATTTTATTTCTAACAATTTAGCAAATGACAAATGAGTTATGAGCAAATAATACCATATAATTTTTAAAAACATAGCCATTCTTAAATATTTTTTGAATAAATAATTATTTTTAAATTCAATCAACTGAAAATAATATTCGTACAATTGTGTGAGTCAAATTCTTGTTTTATTGATGCATGTTATATATTAGTGCTGCATGTTTTAGGTAATATTTTAATGATGCACGTTTTTAAAAATCTCAATTATTAAAATTATTCACGTAAGGATAACTCATGAGTTTTTTTGGTTGATTAAATAACATTGTGTCCAAATTTATTTAAAGATATTTTATTAAGGTAACCGAAAAAGACAAACAATAAAATAAAAAGTTTAAATTCATTTAAGTATATTTCATTAATGTAACTGAAAAGACAAGTAATAAATTAGGCAGTTTTATTCGTTTTAGGATATTTCATAAATGCAACTGAAAAAGACAAATAAAAAAATAAGGAGTTTAACTAATGAAATAAGAACATTTTCAAATGTGTACTTGTCTTTTAATAATATAGACTAGACCCTGACCCGCGCGCCAGCGCGAATATGAATTTTTCAGTTTTTAATTATTTATTTTATTAAATGATGTATTTGTAATATTTGTTCATATTATATTCATTAAGTAAATATTTTTTTTGCATCTTAAACTATCTATTTTTTTACGAATGTGTGATATCATATAAAAAATATAAAAAATGAGTATAGAGTTAATTAGATAATTTTAAAAACAGAAATTTTTCTTTCGTGTGCGATATCATATAAATAATGATCCGCCCAGTTAACAAAAATGATGATTATTTTATCTGTATTTTTTTTATTTTGATAATTTCCTTAAAAGTATATTAAATTTTACATATTTTAATTAAAATATTTTTAATATATTTACCTTTTTATTTGAAATGCAACTCAATATTTTTTTAACAATTAGAACAAAATATTTAAAAAATATTTTTAGAATTTGTTTGGAAAATATGAAAATTACATTTTAAATTAAAATTATCCTAAAATATGATAAGTTTTGATGTAAACGAAAACTCAAATTATGTCAAAAATAATGATATTCAATGATAATAACAATTTTAATTGATTATTTTTTAAAAAATACATTTACAGAAATATTGTTTGAAAGAAAATTCACTTATCTTTCAAATATAAAATGAAAATATTATAATTAAATAATAAAAAATATAAATAAAAACCATAAATTTAGCAAATAACAACTGAGTTATATTATGCTAAAAAAAATTTCTAACAATTTATCAAATGACAAATGAGTTATGAGCAAATAATACCATATAATTTTTAAAAACATAACCATTCTTAAATATGTTTTGAATAAATAATTATTTTAAAATTTAATCAAGTGAAAATAATATCCGTACAATTGTGTGAGTCAAATTCTAGTTTTATTGATGCATGTTATATATTAGTGCTGCATGTTTTAGGTAACATTTTAATGATGCACGTTTTTAAAAATTTCCACTATTAAAATTATGCACGTAAGGATAACTCATGAGTTTTTTTGGTTGATTAAATGACATTATGTCCAAATTTATTTAAGGATATTTCATTAAGGTAACTGAAAAAGACAAACAATAAAATAGGAAGTTTAAATTCATTTAACCATATTTTATTAATGTAACTGAAAAGACAAGTAATAAATTAGGCAGTTTTATTCATTTTAGGATATTTCATAAATGCAAATGAAAAAGAAGAAAAAAAAGAATTTAATTAATGAAATAAGAACATTTTCAAATGGATACTTTTCTTTTAATAATATAGATTTTTAATAATATAGATGGGTGTGAACTATGACCTTCTGTAAGAAAATCTTCCTTTTGGAGACTACGCCGTCTCTGGAAACTTCTTGAACCCTAACTTCTGCTTTTGTTCATCTTTCCTACTAAAAAATTCTGAAAACATTACAGAGTTACACCGAATCGAAGTGTCGTTTTAAACGCACTCATTAATCATTGTTCTCCACTCCTCACGCAATCTATCATTGAATGCATCTACCATCCTTTCTGTGAATCTTGGAGATTCCTCAACTATAAAAATGTATGTTCTATCCCGTCAAATTCGTCGTTCAATCTTCTCAACTATAAGGTTTTTTCCTTTTTTTAGTGTTATTGTTCCTCACACAAAGAGAGATCAATTTTTTTTGTTCTTCGTTTCTTTTTATCTGTTTCTGAGTTTTTAGTTTAAAAACTAAATTAATTTGATGCCGTGTTGATCATGTGACTTTGATATTATCCAAAGTCTCAGTTGGTTTTGAACTGTCTTTTTTTTCCGAACAGAACTTTATCTTCTTCATATTTGTGTGTTTATTAGCTCTTAGCTGGTCTGTTTGATTGGTTTTGTTGTTCTTTTCAGTTTGTGAACTGTATATTTCTTTATGCCCTATGGTTCTATCTATCATCAGGAACCAAAAGAGAATAACCTCCGTCAAAAAGCTTTGACACTCAATTGTCTACGTGAGATAACAATGGTGAGTTTCACATTAACTTACACTTTTAGAAATCTCTGAACGTTTTTGATAAGCTCTCTTAATTGACAATGCTTACTACAGACTACAGTAACATATACATGAACGCAAGCGTTTAAATCACAAGCCAAGGACCCCAAAACCGAATTAGTAAGTCATTCTGTATTTCTCTGTTTTTAACCTTTAAGCATACACAAACTTCACCAAAAATACTTACTTATTGTGCAACTAACACTGATATTTGCAGCTCATTCAAGGTATCTTTTCCTATCTACACATACACTACATCGGATTTTTCAATTGATCTCCTCTTCAGTTCATCTTCACGGTCTTCTAAACATGTAACATTCAGACTATATATTAGGTTTTGCGAATGATCGATATTGGTGTACAAAATGATTTTGGAAACGATTTAAGGGAAACTTATAGTTGCTTTTGTAAATCCATCGATATACATTAATTAGTGTTGCAACGAGTTCATATTATGGTCTTTTAGCAAATGAGTAAGTGATTATTTATAAATCTCAGCATTTAAGTTTTTTTATGTTTGGAGGAATCTCTGTACCACATCTTCTACTGGCTGAGTTTCTTCCTCAAAGCAGCTCCACTGAAATCACGGGTCAAGAAGCTGGGAACACATTTATCTATATTTCAGACTGGAATCAAAAGAAGAGTAAGATGAAGAGATGACTATCAGAAAAAATCCAAGCAGATTGAAGAAAAAAATATGATAAGAGCATAAAAAACTTCAAACTTACAAAAAGACTGCATAAATCGAAAATAAACGAGTTACTTTCAACATTAAAGTCGATGAGGTAGAAGAAGAATCGAAGAGATGAGAGACTCTGAAGCGCATACAACAAAACCTTGACCAATGTTTTTTTTTTTCCTTTTACTCTTTAAACATAAATTAGTGATAAGAACATTTTATGCTTCACAAATTCTTAATTATCAAATTTCAACCACTCTAAATGACTAATTCTGAACAATATTTAAATAATAAATATTATGGCTTAACTTATAACCATGCCGCTTGAGACCATTTACTATATCGTTAAACAAAATTAAAGTAAATAAATAATTAATTGAATATATTTACGTCTATAAAATTATCAGTACATTATACCCCATATTTTTGTCAACAAAGTATAATATCTAAAAACTATGAAATCGTTGTCAAAAAAATAAAATAACTATGAAATCGTTGTCAAAAAAATAAAATAATTATTTACTCTATTTTACTAATAGGTATTATATACTAAAATATCAAGTTTCAACTATTATTTTCTTCTAATTATTCAAACTTACTTATATGTACAATAAATATTAAATTGTGGTTACCGTTAAGTTGAACTAAAAAGAGGTTTCTGTTATTAGTTATGGACAATGGAAAATAGCATTTGTTTACCTTTCGGAACTTAAGAGCATGATTAACCTGGGCTCTTAATTTGGGATTCTTAACTCATGATTTGACATTTTTTTTAACACTTTTCGAGTAGGAACCGGCTCTTATATCTCTTAAATTGTTCTTAGTTTTTTTTAGTTAAAAGTTAAGATACGATTCTTAGCCGAAGCTAAGAATCCCATCCTAAGAGCTTGAGTTAATCATGGTCTTACGTGAAACGTGTCTTCCGCGACCAGTATCTAAGAAAAACAATAAGGCAATGGATACAATCCGCCATCAGTTTTAGCATCTCCACAGTAAGCTCCGACCTGTTTGTTTTCTCTATAAATAAAAACTAGCTTCCAGGTGAAGGTTTGATCAGCCTAAATTTAAAGTGATCTTAAGGTCTTGCCTCTTCTTTGGACTGTCTTCTTTCACTTGTGTGTGAATAGAGAATTTAACATCAATTCGTTACTATATGAGTCCAAAAGATATTTAAGATATCAATAGAGCCTTTTACCATATCAACATCAGTTCCTTCGAAGCCAGATTAAACCATAATATTTGCCTTTTACCATATCAACATCAGTTCTTTCGAAACCAGATTAAACCATAAAATTTGCATACAACACAGGACACAAGTATTATTTAACAAATAGAGTAAAATATTTGCTTCTTTTTGGTCTATATAACAATCGTCCGGCATTGCAAGTTGTTCACTACATTCTTGCAAAACAAACAAATCTAACATTCTAAAATAATCAACAACTGGATGCAGCTTCTTTGAATGTTTTTTCATCACGTGTTATATAATTTACAATAATAAAAATAACAAATTTTGAATATAAACAAAAATCCAAATCTGGTAGACCAAAAAAATTAAAAGTTTCATTTTTAGAAAACTATCTAATGATTTATATTTTAATAATAAATGTATATATACATAATGTTGAAATAGTATAAAATAATTAAAATGACAGAAATAAAAATAAAAGTTACTGAGAATTCCGGGCATAGCCCGGGCCGACCCTAGTATATAATATGATACAATACAAAGACTGCCCCTGCTCAGAAATAGAACCTCTCCCCACTATTCATATCCACCTATGCGAATCTTTCATGATGTGTTTTTGTTAGTCTTTGAGTAAATTAATAATCAGTACAGACGACATTTGACACAATCAAGAAGCACAATATTGAGAATACTCTAACAATTTTATTACATTAAGAAGTAAGAATTATATTATTATGATAGTTATATATGATACCAAGAAGAACAATATCGAGAATACTCCAACGAGTCTGGAAGTCAGAGGATGCTCTCTGAACTCGTGTAGGTTGTGTAGGAGTCTTCTTATTAACAACCAGTACCAAAACTAAGTTTTTAAGAAACTATATATATACTGAAACAAGTGTTTTTAAAACCGAACAGATCCAGTGGTCAGACCAGGTTTGACCATGAACCGGTCATGTAGCCGGGTTGGATCTTATAATTGGTTTGATCATGAACCGGTCAAATAGTCATATTGGATCTCAAAGTTATTAAACTTAATGCAAATTATTAAAATTATCAAAAATCTATAAACCAACTATTTGAACAAAAAATAGCTTAGATTTATAATATTTTTTATTTAGTATTTTTTATATTTTATTTATGAATTATATTTACTAATTTTAGTTTTAAATTTCTATATCTAAAAAATGTTGAACCAGATTATTGAATCAAATTTTTCCTGGCTGAACCATATTGAACTGCGATCTAAATTAATATCCGGTTTAGTTTTATTGTCTGGTTTTAAGAACATTGACCAAAACTTTTAAGGCAGGTAGTATACTAGTGTGGTGAATATTTCCGGTCTTTCACCAGCAATTCATACTATTACATCAAAATGGGTCTAAAGGCCCAAATATGCGTTGTTCTTAGACTCAAAACAGCCAAGAGCATTGCTTGCTCTTTTCATCTTTTACCTTTTTTAACGGTGCATACAAATTAAAATTACCGAGATTCGCTGCAAAAGTGCAAATAGAGTTTAGATAGACATCAATCTTTGTTGACAAAAGAATGTACAACAAACAATACTTTATGTTTCTATCTATGAAAGATTTACTTCATATGTATATAATAATATCGTGTTATCATCGTCTTTTGTGTCCTTTTATGACTATCCTCGAGTTTTATTATTTTCTCAAAACATATTTTATCTTAAGCTTGACAAAATAAAGTAAAAGACTTTACATGTAATTTTGACAAGTGGTGATTCTATTATTTGGTAGATTACTAAAATAGTGGATATTTTAAAGAAGTAAGGATGAAAATTGAGTTTTTTTTTCTCAACTTCAACTTTATATTAACCAAAGAGTAGTACATGATTTCAACCGCAAGGATTCAACCACATTTACAAACAAAGTGATTTAATATCACCCAGGAATACATAGATGGATCCTACGCTACCCGATCTTCTACTTTGTTGTAATTCTACCCGATGAGAACAAGTTCCCTCCACGACCCGAAGAGAACTGTCTCTTAAACCCGTACAATTAGACCATACAAGTGAACGAAACATGAAACCAAGCTTAACTAAACCTTATCGGGATTAAACATTAACACCAAGCATTGGTCTCCAAAACATTAGAATGCAGCACTCGGACCAGTACGTCAACACCAAACGGTGCATCTCCCGACTCGATTCAGTATCATTGATTTCGGTTTCTCACTTCTTAGCCAGAAAAACGGCATATAACCGTACTGAAAGGCGGATTTAACGAGAGCAGGACATGGTGGGAACAGCATCTCCTAGCTTCAAATGGCGTGAAGCCCTACCACCGGACATAAACACAGAGAAGCCCTACCACCGGACATAAACACAGAGTCGCCGCCGGTGCTGGGAAATAAGGCCCCACCGTGTACTCCCGCTAGACTCCCTGGAAGAAAATTGAGTTTTTGTACCATCAGTTTTGTAATGTCATCCTTTTTGAAGTGGTATGAGTACTTTTATTTTATTTATTTAATTTAATTTTTTTGCTTGAATTTGTATTTGCAAGTATTTATATATCTATATATATAAAAGAGTGTTTTGCTCTCTCCTTGGTGAAGAGTGTTTTGCTCTTTTCTGGTGAAGCCACGTCACTTAGTCGATGGCTGTGAACGCTACACCTATCATCTTCATAAAACGCACAGTTTCATTTAAGTTAGGATACAGTTAATTTTGGGCTTTCGTGTCGGCTTATGCTTTATGAATGGTATCTAATTTTGTCTGTTCACTTTGAATTAGGGTTAGCCGTCATCTTCTATCTCTGCGATGAATGAGCTAGAGCAACAATGGAGATCAAATCAAGTCAGCCGAAACGTCCCATTAATGATACTCATCTAACACCAAGGCGGTTTTCTTTACCTATAAAAGGGTAAGTCTTCTACTCTTGAACATCATCGTAACATTTTGTGATTCTACAGAAAACAAAGAAAATTTTCAATCATGGCTAACTCATCGGTTCTTCTTGGTTATTTGAAGACTGGTGACTGCTCTTACACCGTCCATGTGCGGTTGCTCCGATTCTGGGAAGCTGATTCTTGGTGATTTGAATATTTTATTATCTCATGCTCATAGTATTTTTTTTTTCCAGCAACCACCTTCGTAAGGATGATCTATTTTATATAGATTTAGATCTTCATTGAACCTATTTTTGTTTTTTTCAATGTTGTTTGATAAAGATCTCTTTCACATTTGTTACAGTCAACCGTCATGCCAGCCACCATGAATGTTCACCGGCTAGCCACTTACAGAGACCGTCTCCAGGCTGGTTCACCGGTGCAACCAGAACTTCAGGCTTTCAGACTTGCTTCTGACAGTCCGGTACATTGATATAACCAATCTAGATGTGCTAAACGAACCAGATTCTCACATTCCTGAAGAACGTTTCTGGTTCGGTGATCACGATTCGCTTCTTGGCCCAGCCAACACCAACACACATCTTCTAGGTACAGCTTCTTAAAGGCTGTTTATGACAGACTTATCATTGAAACAGAATAAAAAAAGATGTTATTAATCTCTCAGACGTTATTACTGAGCTCACTGCTATGAGAAGTACGGTGAGTGACATTCCTCAAGTAAAAGAGCGAGTTATGGCGACTATGTAGATCGACAGGTACTCTCCTATATTTGAATCTAGTCAAAATTTCATAAATTATCTAATTTCCTTTTGCATATATGTTGACCTTTTTATGATATGCCTTCCTTTTCACACACATATCATTGTCACTTTCAGTCTGTTTGACTCACAAGCGATCTCTTTTCACAAGAAACTTGAAGGTTGTTGTTGCAAGTAGCATAAACCCAAAGATGGTAGGAGGTATATTTGTGTCTAGAGTTAAAAACACATGCATACTGTCACTTATACTAATTTTAAAGTTTAGTGCTTACGTGTGAGGATCCTAATATTCTTAAAACACACATGGAATATTTTTCTGCAGGACGTTTGTCACACGTGTTTTTCGACAAGGAAACTGATGCAGAAGCTAGACATGTCTCTTTCATTTAAAGTGAGGCACTTGCAATTCCATTTTTTCTGAGAATAATTTTGCAAGAGTTTTTTTCTTGGTGCACTGTATTAATAGGTCTTATATTTGTGGTTTTAGGATCAGTCAAAACAGAACACATTCAGATCTCGATTATTAATCTATAGTACATGAAGAAGTTTCAGGTAGATATTTATTTCCCTATGTCATCTAATCTTATTCATGTTCAAAGTATGAAGGCTGTCTCATGAACGGAGATGATGGTTGTGTCATCCTTTAGCACGTTAAACATGACAGACATGATCTTTTGAAGAGAGAAATAGATGTGTATCTGCTGCAGTTGTACGGCTACTGAGATAGGACACAAGAGGATGAATACAAAATAGAGATCTGCAGTACTTTGATGAACTAGAAGCTAGAAATGATGTGTAGCCTTCTCCCAAACTGGAAACATCAACAAACTACCTTGGTCTAAATATAAAAAGTCTTAACAGCAAGTAGGGTCTAATCATATTTACTAATATATAAGCCCATATGTAGAAAAATAATACGAGTGTACACAATGATTTGGTCTATGTGTTATTGTATATAGTATTCTAGACTACGATTCTTCTTTAATCTTCTTCTCTGAATATTCTTCTACTCAAGTCATTAGAAAATTACCAGTTACAGTACTACTTTGGAAAAAATTGTTTCAGTTAATAACACTTGGTACATCAATTGATATAGCTTGCACAGAGTAAGTTTACGGCAACTTGCGAACCACCGAGTTCGTATATTGAATCAAAAGAATTTTTCGACACTACTTCCAATGGGTTTGGATACAACAATACAATGAATTGTATCCTAAAGACTTGCCCATATCTAAGTACCGTTGGTCGAAGGTTTATATGCTTATCAAAGTCTGCATATTATGATTTTAAAGTAATTATTGTTTTGAATCTACTTTATAACTTTATATTATAGTAATAGACTATAATAGATAATTAATTTCATAATAATATACTTTTAAAAATTCCTGTTCAAAATAGCTATTCAGTGAATCAGTGTTACATGATCCAAAAATATAGCTTGCAATATATCTATTGAAAAAAATAATATTATGAAAATAAAATAACAATATTTCATAAAAAAATTACTAATAAAAAATATGGTAAATTTTTAAGGAGATGATAAACTAATTATATATATAATAAAACCAATGTACAAAAATCATATTCAAAAGGTAATCAAATAAATATAAAACAACAACCAATTATACTCTAAAACTAATAATAATATTTTTTAATAATCTTAATCAGTTTGGATGATATGGTTTAATTGAAAAAGTTTTAATAAAATATGTATATTCTTAAATAATCAATTTCAGAAACAAAATTAAAATTTTCATATTATCTACAACAGTAGGTTTAGAAATGTATAAAAAGAAAAAAGGTAAAATAATTACATTAATGAAATTTTTTTATTAATTTATAAATTCTTTTATTTTTAATAAAAAAACAAAAACAAATAGTAAAGATTAACATTATTTTAGTTTAAAGCAAACCAAATATTCTCACACGTATATTAAAATATAATCTACTTTTTAGTTATTTTTCATTTGCTTACCCGTTAGTAGGACGGGTTTAACCCTACTATTATATAAAATAAATCAACTCTAGAGTACTATAATTTCCCATGAAACACATCAAATTCCTTCTCCAGTTATTAAAAAGTCATTTAAAAGCAATACAAATTAATACTAAAGGTTAACATTTATTTCTTATTGGATTCTTAAATGTCAAAAAAAAATGGTATGGATAAAAAAATTGAACAAATAGAAACATATGCAAATTTCTTAAAAAACATCCTTATAAATTTACTATTAAGTAGGAGTACCACTACAAGAAAACAGCGGCATACTGAGGGAAAAAATCGTCGGTATGTCGTCGGAATAACGCTATTCCGACGACATACCGACGAAAAAAGTCCTCGGAAATAACTCCTCGGAAATTCATCTTTCCTCGGAAATCCCTCGGAAATTTCCGACGGAATTCCGAGGAAATGAATTTCCTCGGAATATTCCGAGGACTTTTTTCGTCGGAAATTCCTCGGAATATTCCGAGAAATATGTCGTCGGAATATTTCGAGGGATACACTTCCTCGGAATATTTCCAAAATTCAAAAAAAAAATTATAAATTTATTTTTTTAAATTGAAATTCAAAAATATAAAATTAAAATTGAAATAGAAAACATATTTAAAATACAAAAAATAATAAAATAGTTTTTATAAATAAAAAAATGTTATATAAATACAAAATTAGTTTTAATAAATATAAATATTTTTATAAATATGAAATCATCTTTTTATAAATACAAAATAGTTTTTATAAATACAAAAAATAATAAAATAGTGTTTATAAATAAAAAAATGTTTTATAAATACAAAATTAGTTTTAATAAATACAAATATTTTTATAGATATGAAATCATCTTTTTATAAATACAAAATAGTATTTATAAATACAAAAAATAATAAAATAGTGTTTATAAATCAAAAAATGTTTTATAAATACAAAATTAATTTTAAAATATGAAATCATCTTTTATAAATCCAAAAAACGAATTTATATACAAAGAACATTTTGTATATTTAAAAATAGTTTTTATAAATACAAAAATAAAAAAATAGTGTTTATAAATCAAAAAAATGTTTTATAAATACAAAATTAGTTTTAATAAATATAAATATTTTTATAAATATGAAATCATCTGTTATAAATCCAAAAATCGAATTTATATACAAAAACGTTTTGTAAAATCGAATTTATATAAACGTTTTGTAAATACAAAAATAATAAACAATTTATAAAAAAAGTTCTAAATCAATTCAACACAACCAAATCACAATTCTAAACCTATTACACAACAAATCACAATCCTACCCAATCACCCTAACAAAAATCTATCAAAAAACTTCTAAAATCATCAAATCTACTTAAAAACCTAACAAATAGGACTTAATAGAGTGGGATAAGCTCCTTACATGATTTGTAAAGGAATGGAAAGGATTCGCCGGAGAGATCGTCGCGAGAGAAGGTGGAGAACGCCGGAAGGAGAGAGAGATCGCCGGAGAGGAAGAAGAGAGAAATGGGGAAGAAGAGAGAAATGGGGAAGAAGATGCGGTTCGAGTTTATAAAACCTTGGGTCTGACGGATATTTTCCGTCGGAATTCCCTCAGTATTTTCAATTTCAATTTTCGCGAAATATTTGGCGGCTTGTTTGCCCGGTTAAATGAAAATATTCCGAGGAAATTCCGACGGCCACTTAAATATCCGTCGGAATTTCCTCGGAATATTTTCATTAATTCGAGAAAAAAGAATATCCTGTGCATGTATTTCTATTAATTTGTATTGTTCCTCGGAATTTCCTCGGAATATTCCGAGGAAATACTGAGGAACTAGTGTTTGGGGTTTCAAAACATCAATTTTTTTTGCCGTATTTCATTTCTTATACAATTGTAATGCATACTATTGAAGATTCTTTGTATAGATGAGCATAAACCATGAAATAACAAATTTCAAAACGAATTGTAAGTATTCCCTTTACCGTTCATTAAAGTGTATAAGTGTTTCTCTTATGTTGTGGGGATTTCGTTCATACAATCGAAAAATTGTCTATTATAGGGTAATGAACAAATTTTTGACTTCATAATGAACGTAAGACACTTAATAAGGGTTATATAGGTGTTATTCAAACCGCAAAACGTTGTTTTCGGTTTAAAAACCCTATTTCCTCGGAATTTCCTCGGAATATTACGAGGAAATTCCGAGGAAACCCTTTTCTTCCTCAGAATTCCGTCGAAATATTCCGAGGAAATTCCGAGGAACTAGTGTTTGGGGTTTCAAAACGTCAATTTTTTTTTTTAAACTGATCGATCGATGGATATATGTCCAAAAACGCATCGATCGATCACTAAGATGGACCAAAGCGTAACAATGTGATTGATCGATGAGATTATCCCATCGATCGATCGAGGATATCAAGTGTTCCTCGGAATTTCCTCGGAATATTCCGAGGAAATTCTGAGGAACTAGTGTTTGGGGTTTCAAAATCTCGAATGTTTTTTTTATAAACGGATCGATCGATGTATTTATGTCCAAAAACACATCGATCGATCACTAAGATGGACCAAAGCGTAACAATGTGATCGATCGATGAGATTATCCCATCGATCGATCAAGGATATCAAGTGTTCCTCGGAATTTCCTCGGAATATTCCGAGGAAATTATGAGGAACTAGTGTTTGGGGTTTCAAAATCTCGAATGTTTTTTTTATAAACGGATCGATCGATGTATTTATGTCCAAAAACGCATCGATCGATCACTAAGATGGACCAAAGCGTAACAATGTATCGATCGATGGGTATATGTCCAAAAACGCATCGATCGATCACTAGTTCGTCGGAATTTCCTCGGAATATTCCGACGGATTGATGTTTCCTCGGAATTCCGTCGGTATATTCCGAGGAAATTCCTCGGGAAATTCCGAGGATTTTATTTTCCGTCGGAATGTCCGTCAGAATACCGATGTTTTCTTGTAGTGTACGCTGCACTAAAATTATATAAAACTCACTGATTGCTTGGTCGATAAAATATTACTAAACCGAGACTAAGATAACAAAATCAAAAATAAATTGTTCTTACAACATATTCGACTACTTAAAAGCGTTACATACTTTAATTCGCCAAGCACATACAAAGCCACATTAACAAACGTGATAGCCCAATATCTCTAGCAGTCCTATAAAATACAGCTCACATACGTTTGAACTTGCATATCTAACGACGAAAAGTCCACCATTTCTTTTAAATATCTCATAATGTAAAACAATCAATACAACATGAAACTAAAGAATACCTAACAAAACAATGCTTTTACGATTCGGTTCAAAGGAAAATGACACATAATCCAAATCCCGCGCGTATCACGGACCGACCCTAGTATGAATAAATAAACTGTTATTTCTTGTTATTATATTTAAATTTAGTTTTAAATAGTGTTATTTACAAAATCTAACCAGCCAGCGATTTATTATTTGCCAATATTAGTGCTTTCCTAATATTTGGATAATTCCGAAATACAACGTTCGTTATTCTCTATATATATTTTCCGTTAGGATGGTAAGTCATCTTAAAAGGGAAATCTTATTTTCCTGCAAATATAACAAATTCTGTTTGGGTGGGGGTAGTAATTCCTCTTTCTGAGATTTTACTATCTATTAAGCCACATCTATTGAATTAAAAATTCAATAAAAACAATCTTATGAATTTTGAATACCATTTTAAATTAGATAAGGGTAAAGGATGAATTATTATTATTACCTAATATTTCTTATTATATTTGGCATAGAAAACATCTAAATCTAATACGAGTGTTGAATATAAATTAAATATGTTGCCAAAATAAATAAATAAATTTTTGAACTTCAATAAAAAATTATTCGTACGCTGTATTGAATTTTCAGTTGATCAAATATTTTTAAAAATATACACATTATTTTGTATTAAATTATACCGTGATACACGGTCAACTTTTTTCGAAAATAGAAATTACTTTCTTTGTAAACCTATAAATTTTTAATATTTTTTTTGGTAGATTAAGTTTTAGAACCGTCATTAAAGCATGAAGTAAAGCAGATCAGAAAAGAAAACCCTAGATATTAGATTTCTATATATATATAACCAAAAAGAAAGAAAAGAGAGAGCAATTTACAGTAGGAGAAGAGAAGACAAACGAAACGAAGGCGTTATAAAAGGGAAAGTAAGTTCCTAAAAGAAGAAAACAGCCACTCACACGAAAGCAAAGCAAACCAAATATGGAAAATTGCTACTTATAGTAACTCCCATCTTTTTATGCAGTACCCTAATTCTAGCCTCCTCCTTTCCTAAAGAAAACCCATTCCTATATATACACAAAATCTATAAATATATATATAGATATACAAAGCCTTACTACTTCTTCCTCTGTTTTAGATTTTACAGAGCAGACCAGATTGAAAGATGGGGAGAGGAAGGATTGAGATTAAGAAGATTGAGAATGTGAACAGTCGTCAAGTCACTTTCTCCAAAAGACGTAACGGGTTGATGAAGAAGGCCAAAGAGCTTTCGATCCTCTGCGACGCGGAGGTTGCTCTTATCATCTTCTCCAGCACCGGCAAGGTTTACGATTTCTCCAGCGGCTGGTAAAAAACAATGATTCTTTTTGTTCTGGGTTCATTTGAGATTAGCAAAGTATGTTACTTTCTATGTTTTGAGATTGAAAACAGAGCAACGTGTTTGTCCTCGAAAACAGAGCAAGCTACTTGTTCTGTCTTCTGGTTTAAAGACATACATCCTTGTAGAAATCGAGACTTGTGTCTCTGTAATTTGGATGGTTGTTAGTTATAAACCCTAACTGTTGAAAAAAATGCAATCTTGGTACTGATCTATAACTCTAAGATTATAGTAGACCATAGTTGATTTGTTTCCTAAGAGGTGTGTTTATCTCTTCTTTAGTGAAGAGATTGAGAATGCAGAAGAAATTTTCTAAGTCTTTTGGTTGTTTTGATGTTATGGTAAAGCCTACTAATGGATTAAGCTAATGAAGAGCGTGTGTTTTTCTTTCAAATGTGTTGAAGCATGGAGCAAACTCTTTCTAGATATGGAAACAATGCTGAAACGGCTGATCATAAACAAAGAGAACAACAACAGCTTTTACTTTGTTCTTATTCACATCAAAATGGTGTTGTGGTATGTGTGTCTATCTCTATAAGCAGTGATCCTCTCTATTGCAAACTTTTGTATCCCTTTTGTTACATGGATACCGTTGTTGCAGTTCCAAAAAGATGAGTCTACGAAGAGCGAGCTTGTGAGACTACAGCTTGCTATTGAGTATGTGTAGCATCTCCCTTAGGAAATTGTGAAGTTTTGGTTGTTTAATTTGGTTCATCTTTTGTATTTGTTCCTGAGAGCAGGAGACTGAAGGGTAAGAAGCTTGAGGGTATGAGTTTCTCGGATCTTATTTCTCTTGAAAACCAGTTGAATGATAGTTTGCATAGTGTCAAGAATCAAAAGGTGAAGACAATAGAACAATTTTTATTCAAAAAATTGAAATCCATCTGTGTATCATCTCTTGACTTACAAAGTTTTGTTTTGATTTAGACACAACTCTTGCTTAGCCAGGTAGAAAGATCCAGGTTACAGGTAAGAACAAGGCTTACTCAAACTGTTATCATTGATTCTTTACACAATGTTAAAACCTCACCATCTTTTTTTGTTTATTTTGGTTGTAATCATTAGGAGAGAAGAGCATTGGAAGAGAACCAACTCTTGCGCAAACAGGTAAACATTTGTTATACCCTTACATTAGCTTACTCTAGTCTTTACCATGTATACCACATTCAAATATAATTTTACCCTCAGGTAGAGATGTTGGGGAGAGGTTCATCAGGACCAAAAGGGTTGAGTGAAATACCTCAATTCTCTAGCCCACAAGCGGAGCACGAGAGCTCTTCATCAGATGATGACGATAATGACAATGAGGACCACCATTCTGACACTTCCTTGCAGCTGGGGTAAGTTACTAACAAAAGCCTTACCTTCTCTGTTTCAAGCTTTTTCTGGTTAGTTGACATCTCTGAGAAGTGAGAACTAAAAAAAACCATGTGGTTTTGTCTTTCTTAGGTTGTCATGGTCGGGGTATTGTAGAAAGATAAAGAAGCCAAAGATCGAATCACCCTGCGATAACTCTGGAAGTCAAGTGGCTTCTGGTTGATGGAATCAATGATTGTTCTCTTAAGTATGGTGTTTAGTAGAGTGGCTTTTGGTTTTACCTGGTATCAAAAATTAGAGTTTGGTTTATGTTTTAGGTGAACCATTTTACCTTGAATCAAAAAGGGTTTAACACTTTGACTGATCAAATAACTTTAGTTTTTAGTTCCCAACACGTACAGCACTACACACCATACATGTCATAAATTTACATTTTCTAAAATAATTTTAAGATTCCGAACACATCAATATCTCGATTTAAAGATGGACAGTTAATCAGCAGAACAACAATTCAAAACATCTTAATCCAAGTCTTTGCTCTGGCTTAATTAATCACCAATGAAATATAAAAGAAGAAAGCCCAATCTGATGTCATATGAAGCCTTTTAGCCCGTCTTGCCTTTTTTAAAGCCCACCCCAATATCCTTGGGCTATATTATATAAATTGGATTCAAGGTTCTAAAAATCGGCATACGCGATTCCTAGGCGGTTCCATTCGAAACGATTTTTTTTTTAAAATTAAAATCCAATTTATGCGATTCAGTTCGATTTAAACTGATTTTAACCGAATTAGTCTAAATATGTTAAATTAAACAATAATATTAGTATAAATCCACAAATTTGTTTAATATCATTTGTTTTATATATCTAATTTTGATGAGTCATAATAATTTTATAACTAAACTCAAAAACTAAACTATTTTATTTAAATGTAAAATATATATAAAATAAATCACTAATTCGTTAACAGCTAGACTCCGAATAATCCGTATAGTCGCTAGTTTTTAATAGAGCGCCTAGTTACCGCTTAGCTATTTCTTGAACACTGTATATTTAAGTTTAAATGCGTCATGACCACCGACAAATCGAAGGCGTCGCCGACGGCTGGTTTGATGGTTTAGAAACAGTTCTGGACAGGCTGCTCAATCATACACATGCAATAAATAAAATTATAGAAAATTCTGATTGATATTTTCACCAGAGACTTTGACAAAGCGGCAAAAAGTACAGGTTGCTTTTATCCTGTCAGTAAGTACAAGTCGTGATCACCAGTTTTTTCTCTTCATAGACAATAAAAATTTGTTTACATGAAAGCGGTAGTTCAGGTTTTTCATAAATCTTCTCAGTCACATACTTCTTACGTTCCATATAGATTAAACTTTTGTAGTTTTAGTAGCTAATCTCTATGAAAGTTATTGATAGAGACTGCTTTGTTTTATTGAACTACAATTGGACTCGGAGCTGTTATGACTATAATACTTTGTTTTGGCTCGTTTGATTGAATAATTGTTAGTTTGTTTCGTAGTGAATCCAAAGATTATACAAACATTTTCGAAATTGAAATGGTAATGACTAGTCGACACAAAATCTGGTAATGAGTCCGAATGTCGAAATATATTTCCTTTATAATAAAGCACATGTCCCGACCTAAATCGGGAAATCTGCATAAGAAGAGAAGCCACGTGTGAAGGAGCTTCATCATTCAATAGAGATCCATCGTCAACATTCAACACACACACTTATTCTCACGGGCTCCCAAACAAAACTCATACTACCACATTTGAACTTTTTTATACAGTTAGCCCCAGTTATATTCATTACGACCCTTCCCCCATGTCTCTACCGTCCGATCACGGATTCTAGCTGTAATCAAGGGGGGCAGATTTAATGAACTGGGCCTTTGACTAGTGGACTAAACTGCCTTTCATCATGTAGCTGACATTTTCTTCTAGTATTTTGGCACTGTTG
Source organism: Brassica napus (assembly GCF_020379485.1). NCBI lineage: Eukaryota > Viridiplantae > Streptophyta > Magnoliopsida > Brassicales > Brassicaceae > Brassica > Brassica napus. The sequence continues at coordinate 26,972,256 of NC_063449.1, forward strand.
GCCTTTAAAAGAATGATTATAATTCATAATAACAGTTTTACAATTCATTGGCCTAGTTTGTTTTGATCTTACGAGGAAGATGGAGATGGTAGATTGAACTTTGCTTAGAGTTCAATCGGTTTTCATTACTTCACTAGTCACTATTCAACAGTTGCCTTCAACTAAGTTTTTGGCTTCAATTTCTAAATGCATTATAAGTTTAGAACTGTCTAATTTTCAAATTAAACAATTTTCCTTTCGTCTCGTAAAAATGCATATTTAAGAAAAATATTTCAAAAAAAAATATATTTTTATATTTTTAGTGCAATCAACTAATAATATAATCTTATTATATAAAGCTTGGTTCTTCAAAATTGCTAATTAACATGATTGTGACACATGCCAATTATATATTTTAAGATTGTGACATGTGTTACTCTATCTCATAATTAAAAATATAAGTATTAAGATATTAAAAATGAATTTTATTAAAAAATAATTATAAATATTATGTAATAGTAATTTTTCTTTTTTAATATCCTAATAAAAAGATAATTGTCAAGTATTATTTGATAATAATTTTCCTTCTAATATTGTGACATGTGTTTAAATATATAATTATTAAAATATATATAACAAGATAATAAAAACGAATTTTGAAAAAAAACTACCTTTAGAAATTATTTAATAGTAAATTTTTTTAAAAAAATATTTAGTAGTAATGTTTTTAGAAATTTTCCTTTTTCAAAATCCTAAAAAATATATTTGAAAACATTTATTTAATACAATTTTCCTTTTCTAAAATTTTAATGAAAATATAATTATAAAATATTATATTGAGCTTGGTTCTTCAAAATATCTAATTAAGATGTTGTGACACATGTCAGTTATATATTTAAAAATGTGATATGTTTTAAACTATCTCATAATCAAAAATATATATACTAAAATAATAAAAATAATTTTTCTTACAAATTAATTATAAATATTATTTAATAGTATTATTATTATTATTATTATTTTAAATATACTAAAGATAGAGAATTATAAAAAATAAATATTAAATTTTAATAAATTGTTTTTAAACAAAAACGAATTGTAAAATCGTACAAATACAATAAATTATTTAATAAAAAACATGACCAAAAAATAACTTTTAAATAAATAATATTAATTTTTTAAAGCCTAATAAAAAGAAAATTATAAAAATACTTTTCTTATAAGTAACTACAAATATTTCACATCTATATTTAGGTTTAAGCTTCAACATATTACTTCCACATATTCCACATATTTACATGAAAAGTATTACATGATTATTTTCTTTTAATTTGTTGATAAAACTCAACTTTTTATTATCATTATTATATCTTATGATGCTAACATAATTTTTAATTTTGATGTTGTTGTCGTACATGAGTATGTGTGAATATGATGAAAATATGTTTGTATGTATAAGACAAAATATAAATGATAAACATAATTTTTTCTGTTAAAAATAAAATAGTTGAATAAAATCTAAACAAAAAAAATAATTATAAAATAATTATAAAAAACTAATTATAAAATAATTTCTTATAATTAACTAACTTTACTTTTTAATGATTTTGTGTTAAAAAATATAAACCAAAATTAACTTCAAATATTTCACATGATATGATGGTGACTGTGTCAATTAAAAAAATTATATTGTGAATGTTTCAATAAAGACTCCCATTATATGAAAATAACTTTTTATTTTCCTAAAATCCTAAATAAAAGAGATTTCTAAAAAACATTTCTTTTCTAATCTTAACCAATTAAGATTTTTTTTTAAAAAATAAATCCTAACCAGAAAGAATTGTAAAATTGTATTTAATAGTAATTTCTACATTAAAAAATTAAAGATAAACATGATAGTAAAAATTATTTAATAAGCAAGAAAATTTATAAGAATATAAGTGATATTGAAAAAAAACGAATTTTGAAAATGGCAACTTTTAAAAATAGTTAATATTAACTTGAAATAATTATTTGATTGAAATTTATATTTCTAAATCCTAGACAAAATATAATTTTAAAATATTATGTAATATTAATTTATTTTTCTAAAATCCTAAAAAACTGTAAAAGAATATTTGATAGTTGTTTTCCTTTTTGTCAAAAAATTCCTAAACAAAAGAAATTTGTATCATTATTTTAAATCCTAACCAAAAGAGAATTGTAAGAATTTATTTGATATATTTTTAAGAGAATATTTGGATATGAACATGATACTAAAAATTATTTAATTAAAAAAGAAGTGTAAATTTAGTATTGAAACGAATTGTAAAAATAGTAATTTTAAATTTTTTTATTAATAACTAAAAATAATTATTTGATAGCAATTTATTTTTTTATGAAATTCTACAAAGAAGATAATTGTAATAGGTTATATGACAGTAATTTTTCTTTTTCAAAATCTTAAAAAAAATTGTAAAAGAGTATTTAATTTTTTTTTTAATTGTAAATAAAAAGTAGATTTATAAAATATAATTTTTTCTTCTAAAAAAATCCTAACAAAATAAAAATTTAAGAACTTATTTAATAAAATATTAAATTAATACATAAGAACATGTATAATGCTGTCATTGACTCGATTAGTGTATTTGATTTTCATTTCTTTTTACTTTTCTTTCAATTTCTTAATTCGGGTTGTGTTCAGTTTAAACGTTTAGGTATAGTATTTTCTCTAATCCTAAGTACAAAGTTTATAACAATTCATCTATGCACCATGATTATAAAAAATACAAATATTTACTTGAACTTATGTGCAAAAATGAGTTTTAATTATAAAATAAATCTCAAACATCATATGTAAAAAAACAATCATAAAACTATAATAAACACTCCCTTTGTTTCTTTTTGTAAGATGCTTTAGTTTTTTTTTTTTACAGCAAACAACATTCACAGACTCATGTAGACTCTGTAAACCAAGGTGGTAACTCTAAATCCATGTGTACGACGAAAGACGGTTGTTGCCGAGCACAACGTGCCAAACTATCCGCCCTAGTGTTCTCCGTCCTAGGTACATGAACAATATCTGAGTTGACGAAACTTCTTCTCAAAAGCTTAATATTTTCCAGGTAGCTTTCAAATGCTGGTCATTCCTCTGGTTCTGAAACCATCTTCACCAATTGAGAACAATCCGTTGCAAACGTAACCTGAAACTGTCTTAAATTTCTCATGTATTCCATTGCCCAAATCAATACCTCCATCTCCGAATGGAGCGGTGAAAGACATGCTCTTACATTTCTTGCCCCTAGTAAACCATCACACCCTGGTAATGTACTGAGCCAACCTTGCCCTGAAAATAGATCATTATCTTTCCATGAACCATCTGTGAAGCACCATCTTCATGTGGTTCCTAAGTTAGGCATGACTTGTACTTCCTGAGCACACCTGTTGTTACTAATCTGTGCCTCAGCCCAAAGTGTGGATTCAACTTCTGTTAGTCGTAGTGTTTCTCTGGGATCAATATCAAGATTACTGAATACTTTATTATTCCGACCCTTCCAAATGTACTATAATATCCATGCAAACGGATGATCCTCCATCTTTGGATTAACTCTCTAAAATAGATGGTCCATATTAGCAAAAAGAGAGCCAATAGGGAAAAAGTTCGGGTTTGATGGGATTTTAGATAGTGCCCAGACTTGACGAGCTGGGGGGCATTCAAAAAACACATGGTTTATTGATTCCTCTGTATCGCCACACCGTGCACAGCAAGTATCTCCTTGTATTCCTCTTGCCCTTAGATTTTTCGTTACCACTATACAACCTGATATCAATTGCCATAAAAATGCTTTAATTTTGAAGGACACTTCACTTTCCAACAAAAATCTTTGAGTATATCAACATTGGGCCCATAGAATTCTGGTGGTTGTTCCTTGTCAGGATAAATCCTTTCCACTTGATACTCTGATTGTACCGTGTATTTCCCATTCTTGGTGAAATGCCATTCATTCCTATCCTCCATCCGATTTCTACTCAATGGTATACTTTCAATTATTTTTGCATCGTGTGGATCCACCAAGTCCCTAATTGCCTATAAATTCCATGTTCGGGATTCCAGATTAATGAGAGAATCCACTGTGAGTTCCGGGTAACTATTATGAAGATTTTTGTTAGCTGGTCTCGGGCGAGTGGATGTGAGCCAGGGATCATTCCATACTGAAATAGATGATCATGTTCCAACCCTTTTAATTAGTCCTTTACAAACCAGAGATCTAGCAGAAGTAATACTCTTCCAGCCATATGACGGGGAATATGAGCAAATCGGATCCAGGGGTGAAGCATTCCTGTAATACCGTCCTTTAAAAACTCGAGAAAAAGGAGAATTTGGCATCTCGGTCAGCCGCCACAATTGCTTCTCAAGCATTGCCGTATTAAAATCAGTCAAATCCTTAAAACCTAACCCACCATTATCCTTATGGACACACACTTTATCCCATGATTTCCAAAGCATACCTCTTATACTGCCTCCAGGACTTCACCAAATTGCGCAACAGCACCTGTTTGCTTCTTCACAGTCGTTTTCGGTAACTGATACACATACATCACATGGTTTGGCAGAGCCGTAACCACCGATTTAATAATCACCTCCTTGCCACCCTTAGTAAAAAATCTAAAAGTTCATCCATTAATCCTATTATTTAACCGATCTTGTACGTAGCCAAACACTTGTACCTTAGAACCTCCTAGGCTTTCTGGCAGGCCTAAATAAGATCTCATTCCACCTAAATTCTGAGTTCCCAAAAGATCCTTCAATTCTTGACGACTATCTTCATCGATCTTGTGTCTAAATTGAATTGAGGATTTCTGGAAATTAATCTGTTGTCCAGGGACAGTCTCATATTCCTTTAGAATCCTAAGAGCACCTGCAACGGAGGTACACGACAGGTCCTTAGCGTTTAATCATAGGTTAGGAGGAATAGAATAATAATTATTTGGTTAATATAAGTAAGGATTGGTACGTTAATAAGGATTTTTAGGACTTGATCCTTAGGGTACGTGGCGTTTTCTGAATGGATGGAAGGGTTTACGGTTTGGTAATGAGAAAAATATTGGTCATTCTCGACCGAAGCAGAGAAAAAAAAATTGTCCCGACGAAGAAAGGTGATTCCTCTCTCGACGAAACGGAGGCGATTCCCGCGACGAAAGACGGCGATTCCCACGACGAAAGACGGTGATTTGTCTCTGTCGGCGGAACAAGGTAAATCGCACCCTTCTTTTGTAGATTAATCGATATAGATAAGTTTGCATCTTGAATCGATCTCGTTTGAAATTAGGGTTCGAACACAATTTGGGGATTTGTTGCGTTTGTACTTATTATCGGTTTGAAAATGATACTGTTTTCATCGATTTGGGTTCTTCTCGTTTGAAATTAGGGTTTCAAAAGGATTTGGGGCTTTTTGTTTTTTGTACTTATCGGTTTGAAAACGATACTACTATCATCGATTTGGGGTTCTTCTCGTTTGAAATTAGGGTTTCAAAAGGATTTGGGGCTTTTTGAGTTTGTATTTCTTGCACAGGTTTGCTAGCTACTACTCGATTATCTGTTTGCTAGCTACTACTCGACTATCCGTTTGAGATTTTTAGAAGCATGTGTTTGCATTTCTACATGATAGTTTGAGTGTTTTGAGTTTGAGTGTATTGAGTTTGTGTGTTTGTTGTTTAAGGATTACAATGCCAGTTATCTGTGCGACATAAAAAAAAAGCTTCCTAATTTGTTCTGTCGGATGAGCTGCAAGTTTATGATCATGTGTGTGTGTGTTGTTTGGATTGAATTGATAGATGATGTTCATTGATTAGCATGTGAGCTTATGTTTACCTCTGTTCTTACTTTATTATTTCTTGCAGGTTAACGAATATGGGACAAGATTATTCATACATCCAGCCTTCCTCATCATCAGACTCGATTGACATTACCTCCCTTCTTCAAGCAGAAGCTGAGTTGTATGCGGATGAAGGTCAGAGTATCTACCATAATCCAGAACCGGTTCAGTACCCACCTCAACCAGAGGCAGATGATGGAATCCCGATGATATGCTACTGTGGTGGTGAGCCTGTTGTTGCAACATCCTCCACTCATAAAGATCCCGGCAAGAGGTACTTCACGTGCGAGAATGTGGATGATGGAGACTGCCACATCTAGAAATGGTGGGATGTCGCGGTCATGGAGGAGATGAGCGACTTGCATAGACAACTTAGGCTGCTTAAGTATCAAGGCAATGCGAGTGAGCAGAAGCTGATGCTGCTAGAGAAGAGTGTGTTTGAGTTATCAAACCAGAAATCAGGAGTTAAGCTAATGAGAGTGAGCAGTAGACGGTGCTGTCTATTAGTTTTAATAGGTTTCGTGTTCTTGTTTCTGCATGGTGAGTATATATCCTTGTGCTTTTATCTCATTTACCAATATTCTGCGTGGTGAGTTCGTTGACTATTTTATCTCATTCTTTTCAAGATTAGCTTTAAACGAGAGTGTCTCAAAGAATCAATGTCATTACTAACAAGGTACGCACACTAGAATTAAAGCAATTAGTCATTTAATGAAGGTGAATTGATTTCTACCGTCGTAACTCCTCGGATTTGATCGGTTATAAATGTTAGCGCGTTTAGAAATAGTGAAATGAAGACTCTAGCTTGCTAGGATTGTACTAATTAGTCGGATTTGATTGGTGATAAATGCTAGTTCTTTGCTTCCTATCTTCCTAACTGCTCGGATTTTAATTGCTTTAATTGAAAAAAAAATGTAGATGGCTTACTTAAGGCTCTGTGTTTCTAATAGAGCGACACAACCATTCTCTAACCATGGATAACACCACTGGTTTTGTCGAGTCGGGTTCGAAGGAGAGGAGGAAATGGTCACTGAAAGAGGATCAAATCCTCATTGGGGCTTGGTTTAACACAAGTAAAGATTATGTGGTCAGCAATGAGCAAAAAACTGGTGCTTTTTGGAAGAGGATTGTACAATACTACAACGCAAGCCCTTATCTGGCTGGGACTATACCTAGAGACCTTGGGCAGTGCAAGCAGAGGTGGGCTAGGATAAATGAGCAAGTCTGCAAGTTTGTTGGGTGCTATGACGCGGCTCTTAGGGCACAGAGAAGTGGTCAAAACGATGATGATGTGATGAGAGCTGCCCAAGAGTACTTCTTCAACGATCACTCCGTCAAGTTCATCATGGAACATGCCTGGAGGGAGCTGAGGCATGACCAGAAATGGTGCTCCACCTATGTGACTAAGGACGGTGGGAGTCAAAAGCGCAAACCAGTCCAGGCGGAGGTTGATAGACAAGCGGAAGTGGGAGAACCAGAGGAAAGACCAGTCGGGTCAAGGCAGCTAAAGGTGTTACCAAGAAGAAGAAGAGTGGTAGAGAAGAAGAGTTGTCACAGTTACAGGGCGTGTTGGAAGTGAAAGAAAAACTCGCTAGGCATAAAATGCTTGATCGTTTACTCGGGAAAAAAGAGCCTCTATCTGCGATGGAGATATCTCTTAAACTCAAACTAATGCCTGAGATGTTATGATGTTAACTGTATGTTAAGTTGTTACTGTTGTTTTGTGTACTTGTACATTATTAAACTTTGCTCACTCTTTTCTTTTGTGTTGTTTCAGGGTTCAGCAGTAGGTCATGTGAACGAAGTCACGGGTGCATTTGGCGTTGTGTAAGTCTTTTGTTGTTTACCTCAAGTGAATCAAGTCACGGGATTCTATCTATGTACTATAAGTAGTTGTCATGCGCATGTCTTTAGCTATGTATCTCCTTCGCTTTGCGTCCTCTTGATCAAAACTTGTTTCCTCTTGTTTCAGTTCATGTTCAAGTTCTTATTATGTTTTCCCGGAGATGTAGAATATACCTACCATGATCAAGTACCGATTGTCTTTAACTACAACTACAATCTCTTTAGGTAACACTGGATCTTCTCTTTTATATACCGAGATTGTGTAGTATATACTTAGTAAACTTGTGTAGTATATACTTAACTTGAGAAGTATATAATTCATTTGAGAAGCTTTGAAGTAAATCTGATTAGTAAACTTGTGAAGTATATAATAATAACTAAAATTTGGAACAAAACTTTGGAACTAAAATATAGAACTTAAATCCAAAAAAATTTTAAAAGCAAAAAACCTTAACAAAATTAAATAACTAAAATTCTTTACCAATTTTTTTTGAAGGAGGAATCCCTAAAAAATGTCATCCTCTTCATCTGATGAAGTCGAAGAAAGACTGGAGGAATTATTCGACGAAATCCTCGAAGATACATACAACGACATAATGGAGGCCCAAACCTATAAGCAAAGGAAACGTGCTTACATAGAACGAAACGGTGAAGCCGGACACAACCGTTTATGGAATGACTATTTCAGGGAAGATGCGACATTCTCGACACATTTATTCAGACGTCGTTTCCGCATGAATATGGAATTATTCATGCGTATTGTCCATGCCCTCTCAGAGAACGTTCCTTTCTTTCGACAAAGAATAGATGCAACCGGGAGGTTTGGTCTGTCTCCACTACAAAAATGTACGGCAGCTGTTCGTCTGCTTGCTTTTGGTTCTGCGGCTGACACGGTAGACGAATATCTCCGACTTGGTGAAAGCACGGCACTTTCGTGTTTACGCCATTTCACTGAAGGAATAATACTGTTATTTGGAGATGAGTATCTACGAAGACCCACACCATAGGATCTTCAACGACTCCTCAATATTGGATAGAAGCGCGGGTTTCCCGGGATGGTAGGAAGCATTGACTGTATGCATTGGGAGTGAAAGAATTGCCCAACCGCTTGGAAAGGGCAGTACGCACGTGGATCAGGAAACCCGACAATTGTCTTAGAGGCTGTGGCTTCACAAGATCTTTGGATATGGCACGCTTTTTTTGGTCCTCCAGGTACCTTAAACGATATTAATGTCCTCGATCGGTCTCCTGTTTTTGATGACATTTTCCAAGGCCGAGCTCCCAGGTTAGAGTACGTGGTCAACGGACACGTGTATAAGTTGGCGTACTACCTCAAAGACGGTATATATCCCAAATGGTCAACATTTATCCAATCTATATCGCACCCTCAAGGTCCTAAAGCAGATTTATTTGCTAGAATTCAAGAAGCAATCCGAAAAGATGTGGAACGGGCGTTTGGAGTATTACAAGCTCGATTTGCGATTGTGAAAAACCCGGCTCTTTCAATGGACAAAGAAAAGATAGGAAAGATTATGAGAGAATGTATAATACTACACAATATGATAGTCGAAAATGAACAAGATGGATACATTCAGTTTGATATATCTGAATTTGAAGAAGGAGACGTCACTAGAAGTTCACGGGTGGATACCAACAGACCTACAAATATCGCTAATATGCTCGGCATTCGGGATGATGTTCGCGATAAGCGTTTACACCAACGTTTGAAAAATGATTTAATTGAAAATATTTGGAACAAATTTGGTGATTGTTGATTAATAAATGTTGTATCTTTATCTTTAATAATGCAATAAATAAAAAATTTAATTTCACTTTTTTTTTAAAAAATATTATTTTTTATTCCTAAAAACTCCAAATTGGAGAACACTATTCAAGAAAAAAAAATAGTTAATTAATCCTAAGGACTCCATTTGCAGTCTCACCATTGCGGGTGCTCTAAGTATAGTTTGACACTTTTCCTTGTTTGCCCTACAGAAGAACAAGCTATCATCTGCGAATAGCAAATGAGAGATTGCAGGGCAAGCTCTTGCCACTTTCATACCAGTTAATTGTTTCATCCGCTCCGCCTTTTTGATATTTGAAATTAACGCCTCCGTACACATGATAAATAAATAAGGTGACAAAAGATCCCCTTGACATAATCCCCGCTGGGGAATAATAAGACCTCGTGGCTGCCTATTGAGGAGAACTCTATATAGAACCGAAGAGACACACTCTCGCATTAATTTGATCCAATGAGGATCAAAACCCATTTTGTGAAGGAGAGCCTCAATAAAATTTCACTCTATCCGATCATATGCCTTACTAATATCTGTTTTTACTGCCATAAACTTATTTTGACAAGACTTATTAGCTCTCAAACCATGAAACATTTCATGCGCGATAAGAATATTATCCGAAATTAACCTTCCTGCCACAAAAGCCGATTGTGTCTATGAAATTAGTCTGGGAAGACAACCTTTCAGCCTTTGACACAAAACCTTCGAAATTATTTTATAGCCCACATTACAAAGACTTATCTGTCTCAGTTTCGTCATCCTTGTCGGTCTCTCTACTTTTGGTATCATACAAATATTAGTTATATTCAGCCTTGGTTCCAATTCGCCTGTTACAAAAAAAATTATTCACTAGCTCAACCACATCCTTTTTAATGACATGCCAGGAATGCTGAAAAGAAGAGTTGTCATTCCGTCCGGTCCTGGCGCTTTCTCTGGATGCATCATAAATAATGTTTGGCTCACCTTTTCCTCCGTAGCTACCCTCAATAGCTTTTGATTCATCTGAGGAGAAATTGATGATCCTATCTCCTCGAGGAAACTATCAAATTCCGTAGGATTAGTAGAATTAAACAAACCATGAAAATAATCTACCGCCCACTATTTTATTTCTAATCAGCCTTTGCTTTGTTAGAGCATGATAAAACTTGGTCTTCAGATCCCCGGATGAGTACCACATATTTCGGCTCTTTTGATGCCAATACTCCTCCTCATCCTTATAGGCCTCCTGTAATTTCCTGGAAATCTCAAGAATATCCTCTTGGGTTATATTGTTATATGTTTGTACATCTTCCAAAGCTTGTTGAAGATTCCGTATATTTTCCTTCCCATAAGGTTGATTGTCTTTCCGCCATGAAGATATTTCATGTCGACAGTTATTAATTTTGGTAATGAAATCCCCTGATTGGCCCTCCTGATTTTCTGTCCACCCCGACACAATTGATTCCATAAGCCCCTCCTGACCTATCCATCGCTTATCAAACATGAACTGTCTTCTCTTTTTCCTTAATAATTTATCTACCAGAAAAGCAATCACCGGTCGATGATCTGATCCCACCATCCTCAAATACTCTGTATAAGAAAATGGGAAGAGTGTATGCCATTCCTCATTAGCCAAGGCTCTATCCAGTCTACATCTGACCGTTACAGCTCCTTTCCCTTTACGTCTACGTCCTTGCCAGGACATTTTATTACCACGAGCCAGAAATTTTAATAGTCCACTATTCCTTATCATATTGTTGAAAGGAATAAAGGAAGTCACACATCTTAGAGATCCCCCATCCTTTTCATGATTCCCAGTAATCTCATTTAGATCTCCTATAACAAACCAGGGCTCCGATCTAGCTAAACCATATCAGGTTAACCTTTCCCATACATGGTCTCTTAAGCTTTGATCCGGCTCTCCATATACAAAAGTAAGGAATACTTGTTTCCCATTGGCCACCGCCTCGACATCTATCATTCTATTGCTAGAATATAAAATTTTAACTTGGTCCCTTGTACAAATCCAAAATTCTGTTTCGTTTCTGATAAAAGCAAAAATTCTGGTTTATGTTTATGCCATGTTTCCCGAAGATAACTTATTGTCCAATGACTTCCAAGACCTCTGCAATTCCAACTTAATATTTTCATATATAAATCTGCTTGTATTGCTCTTCCGAGCCGGAAGATTGGGGTTTAATGATACCCAACAATCTTAGAGTCTCAAGGTTCCGAAAACCAGTAAAATCACAACCAATCTTGTGAGATACACGATCCATCCCATTAGGAGCGTCATTACACCAATGATATCCATTATATCTTATTTCAATCGTCAGAATACGTACATATAAAAAGCCTATTAAACTATAATACGTACAATTTTTAACCCCAAGCTTGCGGTACACATATAGCTCCTTTGCAGAGAGCCATTATCTTGAGAATATGATTCATTAAGCCCATTTAATCCAGAACCAAAAACTTGCCAATTGTTTCCCCAGCATCATATCGAATAATCAAAAGGATAAAGTAAAATTATAAAACACTTGTGCTTTAGAAAAATTTGTGCCACCAATAAACATAACTCACCATTCGTATCAAATGCTATATAGTATTCTTTATATTGATCTGATAAACCATATGTAATCCCCAAAGCAAAGAGACCAAATGCATTTACTATATTCCGGACTATACCTTTCAATTCCCATCTCCTTAATCGCAAAGGCCATACGTGCATCAGCTTTCCACACCAATGCAGAGTCAGTACAGGGAAGAAAATGCCAGTAATAGGCCACCACACACAACCATGATTCCAAACCAAAAAAGCCAAGCCCTCTCCGCAATGTAAAACGGTTACATATACATCAAGAGACCACCATAAACTCAAGAAACCAGTATTATTCCAAGTCTTATTAAGAACCAAAAGAAACATAACAACTCCAACTTCCCTCACTCTCTTAAAACCAACTAAGTCACCAATAGTAAAGCCAAGTATTAAAAGAAATAAAAGACCACCCCCCTAAACCAATTCCGTCTCGCGTAGACTCTCTGTAAATAAACCTTGATTCATATTCTTAGAACTTAAAAAGCACCGGTTTTGGGTTTGAAGGACCCTTGCTCTCCGGTGGTTTGCCACTATCACCATGACGAGTTCCCACCTTGGCTGCTACTCTTTTACGTGGGGAGACCAGCACACTTGTCATCCTCATCTTGTTGCTTCCCGCCATGCTTATAGTAGGCTTAACAAACCTCTTACGGTTACTCTGCCTTGTCGCCACCGACCCTGCCGTCGTATCTTTCTCAGCATTAGCATCTCCACTCCCCAGCTCTTCTTCCTCCTGTGTATGTACATGCTTTTGCTGAACCTCAGAAGCTAACTCAGCTTCTTCCTCCGAAAGAGTCTGAAACTCCTCTTCTGCCTCCGACTCCACACCACTCTCCAATATGGTAGCGTTAATAGCCTCCAGTTCCATATCAATATCCTCTGCCATATAATCATGCTTCTCCATCATTCCCTGAAGCGCAATTAAGCCCTTCTCCGCCTCACTAGCCTCCATAATCACCTCTGATCCCTCCGCCTGCGTCTCAGCTAACTCAAGTTGAAACCCCTCATACGGTAATATCGCAACATCATCTCCATTGCTCTTAATCTCTCCTTCTTCCCATGCTTCCGGACCTGGAACCCTCTGACGTTGATCATCCGTTGACTGTTCTGAAGAGGGTCTAATACGTGGCTCCTGATCGCCAACTCCCCACCTGTAACTCCATTTCTTCCATCATCTCTCCGCGTATTTTTGTGCCTCGAGCTCTCGCCATCACCTCTGTACCCATGATGAGTTGGAGGCTTCCTAGATCCCCGCTCAGCTGCCTTGACCCACTTTGAGTCTGCTGCATCAACCATTTTACCCTTGCCCTTCCCATAGTATTCTCGACTATCTCTCCCTTTGTGCTGTTGACCCGTGTGTCCGTTAATGACAACACCCTTGTAACTACGAGCTTGCTCCTCATGCTTTGTACCATCAAACCATCCCCCAGTGCCTTCTCTTGTTTCCCTCCTTCGCGCTGGACTCGACTTTGCATTCTTCTCCTTCAGTGGACACAGTTCCTCTTTATGACAAAGACTCCCGCAGAGCTTGCAATAACCAAATAGTTTTTCATATCGCAGAGACATCGCCGCTTCCTCCCCGTCATAAAATTCTCCTCCTTTGAAATCCACCGTCGTCTCAAAACACAGCTCTTTGAAGGCGTCAACTAACTACTTGGACCCTGTTGAGCGTCACATCAACCGCAACCACTCTCCCCAAAGCTCCACCAATACTCTCGAACGTTGGGACCGTCCTGAACTCCAGCGGGATTCCAAAGAACATGATCTCCGAAGGAAAAGACCTGGACTGTTTTGGTTGCCACCTTGCCTGGGAAAGCATCCAGTAGTCGAAATGAAAAGGCTGTTGCTTCAACACCTCTTCAAGTTTCTCCTCCATCTTGAAGTCAAAACGGAATTTTCCAAAACCCAAGTCACTACCCGTTACCATGTCCTCCAATTTCCAAATATTTGGAAGATTTGTAAACAACGCCTTCATTTCATTGAAGAAGTACTTTGGAAGATACATCTCCCTATCAACGTCTTGGAGTAGGTCTTGATCAATGCAGAGTTGTCAAAATGTGCCACCGAGATCTTCAGTCTCTTACGCATGCCCTCACCATTCTTCTGCTCCTCACCGTGGTTCAGCAGTTGACTCTGCGTCATGATCACAAAGAATTTCAACTTTTGAAAATTAATAAGCCAAAATAATAAGACAATGATACACCAAAGAGACGCATCTATCATTCTCTTATATTGATCCCAATTTTCCATAGAGCCCTTCCCAAAATCTTCCTCTATTAAACCGTATCTCCGTGAATTGATATTGTCCGATCTCAAGCCCCAAAGAAACCATAATATCCAAGTCCCAAAAAAGTCAACCCCTTGATACTTGAGATCAATCTCGAAGATGTATAAGGATGAAAATAAGGAATCGCAATCGAAAATACAACCTGTAAAGATCCATAGTGCCGTCTTGATTATCTCCAGATTCCATCGCCATTGAATACAGATCCGAGATTTCCTTAATCTCCCGCAGATCCCCTTTTTGATTCCCGAAATGATCCCCAATCGAGTCGAGTAAATGCCTTGATTCCCATAATCCGTATTATGATCCTGGTAGATCATCATAAACACCCCATCACCTTCTCCAATTCCCGGATCCCATCGTTGTGAAATCATCAAACCCTAAATCGTCATTTTTGTCGCCGTCTGTTTTTTGTAAGTAGTAAATTACTAATATTTTAACCTGCTTTAGTATAAACACATAAATTAAAAAAAAATTACTTTTAATAAAATTACTTGATTACAACAAAAAATAAATAAAAATAGTTAATCATTGTTATTCTGAACAAATAAGACAAAAACTACCGATTATAATATTTTAATTAATTATTTTAATAACTCTGCATAAAAAATTTTAAGACATCATATAAATTGAAATAAAAATATATCTAAAAAATAATATAAAAAGAAACAGAGAGAATATATAACGTGGTCAGTGTCTGATTATTATTATTATTATTATTTTTTATCAAATGTCTGATTATTTATTACCTAAATATTAAATTTAAAATTCTGGGTCCAAGTAGAGGTAATTAATTAACATCTCCTGATTATCCTACCCACATTTTTGTTTGTTTCAGAAACAAGTATCTGGCCCGGTATGACCCGACTCGACCATCCCGTTTCTTTCTGCCAACAAAATCATAAATTAAAGAGAAATACGATAGGATAACATTAGAAAATGATTAATAGGACCAAAATATTTCGAAATAAATATACACCATCTTAGAATTTAGAGTAAAATGATAGGGGTTTGGAATTAAAGTTTAAAATTTTATAAAATAAAAAATAAATATTAAAATTTGAAAAATAAAAATTTGAGAAGAAAGCGAGTGCTCTTCTCAGCCTCAGCCTCTTGTCACCACTAACTCCGAGAGAGAGAGAGAGAGAGAATGGGTTTGATATCATCAGCGAAAGAGACGAAGAACAGTGGAAGAGGAATGGGTTTCCTCTTAGTTTTCTTCCCTGACCACAACGACGTCTCTCCTTCTTCATCTCCGGCAACGACGACGACTCTTTTCCGCACCAGATACTCCCATCTCCTCCTCTCCAAAGCCCAATCCACAATCTCAATCTGCATCCTCCTCCTCTTCCTCACCCTCTTCCTCTTCACTCTCTCCACCTTCGAACCTTCCTCCGTCTTCCCCGCCGTTTCTCCCCGTTCACACCGTCGCTTTCTCCTCGCTCGCACCGTCTCCGTCGCTAAAACTCGACCTCTCGCTCTACAGAGGATGGGTACTCTGTTTCTGAGAGGAACCACGTGCATGCACGATTTGGTCGTCGCTCATGTCGCTTCCGACACCACGGTGGAAGATCTCCGTCTCTTTATGCGCTTGCTTCACCGTTCCGGAGTCACTTTCCGATCCGACGTCGTTTTACTCTTCAACTCCCCTTCTTCCGTTACGAGACTCACCAATATGATAGAGGAAGAGAACGTCTCGTTCTTGAAACTCGTCGACGTTCACCGAAACTCAAACTCCGCTAACAAAAACGACTCCGTTTTGGGATTCAATCTCACCCGTTTCATGAAGAAGCAATCCAAGAAGGCGGTGTCTGAGCCTATCTGGGGAAAGAAAAAGCACCGAGTCAACGATTCCGCACTGAACGAGACGACCGAGTCAACCGAGTTGACTCACGGCTCTGTGGTGGGCTTCGACGTGGCCGAGTTGGACCCGGAGAACTCGCTATCTGGGTTTATTGAGCACGTGCCGATTAGCTTGAGGAGATGGGCGTGTTACCCAATGCTGCTCGGACGAGTCAGACGCAACTTCAAGCACGTGATGCTCGTTGACGCAAAGACCTCACTGTTCGTCGGTGACCCGTTTACCCGGATACGTAACCGGAGCCCCGAGTCAGTCCTCTTCTTCTCCAAACACAGTAACAAGAAATCTTCCGACATTAACCCGGCGGTTTTGATCGGTGGAGCGAAGGGTATCAGGAGGTTATCGAGCGCAATGCACACTGAGATCGTGAGAGCGGCAATGCAGCAGCAGCAACACACGAGAAAGAGCTTTGTGTCGGAATCTGTCGTGCTGAGTCAACTCGTTGGGAATGTTCATATGACGAAGAGCATTGAAGTCCATTGGTCCGACTGAGTCGATAGTGGAAGCGAGTTCGGTGGCTGAGTTAAGGACAAGAAACTCGGCGGCTGCGTCGATAAAGAGTCATGATATAGTACAACGTGGTAATAGTAATCATCTTGATATTATGGCGATTATTATGAACGTATTTGTTCCAATGAGTTAGATTCTTCTGTCTATAGTCACTGTTAGCATTGTTGTTATTTTTGGAAACAAAAAGAGGAAAAATATACAAATAAAATTAGGGAATATTTTCCTTTTTTTTTGTTTTTATATAGTTTTTTGTACACATTTGACATTTGTTATGTTCTTAGATTTTTGGGAGAATTGCCAAGTGTGACTCAAAACTTGGAGTCAAACCCAAAACAATACTCCAACTTGGATCAAAGGCAAAAGTAACCTAAAAGGCTATTGAAATTACAAATATCTCCTTGTGACCAAACAAAAAAACGGATTTTTTTTACGTTTCTACCCCTCGCAAGTCGTCTGTTTAGACGACTTGAAAATAAGTCGTCCAGACGACTTAACTGAAAGTCGTCTGTTTAGACGACTTGAAAATAAGTCGTCCAGACGACTTAACTGAAAGTCGTCTGGACAGTTAGTCTTAAACATAATTTAAAATTTTTGTAAAAAATATTTTGATAAGTGAAAAATGGGAATTATGTAATTAACATATGTCTTAGGAGGTATAAATTAAGATATAACAAATTTCAATTGTTTTCAGCATAGATGAGTGAAAGTAGTGAGTCATGATATTCTTTAGTTTATGTTTCATCAACATATGTTGTAGTATTGTATGTGTTCTTAGGGTTAGATTTTGGAAAGCATTAAAACCGTTTTTGAAAATTTTTAAAATTACTTATGCGTGTTCATTTCTG
Source organism: Brassica napus (assembly GCF_020379485.1). Classification (NCBI taxonomy): domain Eukaryota; kingdom Viridiplantae; phylum Streptophyta; class Magnoliopsida; order Brassicales; family Brassicaceae; genus Brassica; species Brassica napus. Next base: position 26,989,815 of record NC_063449.1, read on the forward strand.
TGTATAGTAAACACTATTTAAGTATAATTTGATTTTATAACGTGGTTAGTTAGTTAATCTAGTCATTTTAGTTTAGGGGTTCATTTTAGGGTCTAGGACGACTTAATATTTTGTCGTCTGAAAACAGACGACTAAATATTAAGTCGTCTGTTGTACATTATCAGCCAGAATAAGTCGTCTAAACCGGACCAAACCTTAAAGTTTACCAATGTACTTTTAAAGCTAACCGGATTATTTACCCAATATATAAGGTGATTTTTTTTTTTCATTTTTCACGAAATTCAGAAACCCTAACAGTTCTCTCTCAAAGGCGATTTCGAATTCCCACGATTTCCGAACAAACCATCGTTCTCAACGTCGGCTATCTATCTCACTTCATTCTCACCGTTGTCGCCGCAGCTTCTTCTAACCCTAGCGCCGCCGATTCCTCTAAACCCTAGCGCCGCCGATTCCTCTAAACCCTAGCGCCGCCGCTTCCACTATTTCCGAACAAACCGTCGCCCTCGCCACCGTGGTCACCAACGTTCTCACCGCCGCTTCCTCTAAACACTAGCGCCGCCGCTTCTTCTAAACCCTAGCGCCGCCGCTTCTTCTCTGTAAACCTTAGCGCCGTTTCTCTGTAAACCCTAACGCCGCTAAGTCATCAATCTCGAGGAAAAGATGAACATAAAACGTTGTCTCTATCAATTTACTCATTCTCACCGTTTCACGTTTATTTTTTCAGATCTATAACCGCAATGACGAGTACTCCAACTCCTTCTGCGACTGGAAGACTTGTAAGTAATTTAAGTCGTCCGGCTTTGTCTTCCAACTGGACGACTTAGTAGATGACTTAAATATAAGTCGTCCATTTGGAAGACTTTCCAGACGACTTAATTATAAGTCGTCTACTAAGTCGTCTGGACTTATATTGTTGTCTTTGATTATTTTGCAGACAAAAAGGATGGATATTCCAGAACTCCCCCGTAGGTTATACACATCAGGGGAAGAGCCAGAAGCCCACAATAGCATTTCGTATCATACGGATAACAGCAAGTTGCATACTGCTCTTAGGAAAGCTCTTACTGATGACGAATTTGAAGAGCTCAAGGAGTCGAGTTTGGGAGTTTTCATCAAGTTCAAGGAGCAGGGATTTGGTTGGGCTTCAAGGCTGGTTCACTACATGCTCAGTTTCAAGCTGGACATTAAGAAGAAGTATGAGATGTGGTCTCTCGTTGGTCCAGAACCTTTGAGGTTTTCACTGTTAGAGTTTGAAAACCTCACTGGTCTAAACTGCGAGTACATCGAGGACCTTGAGACACCAAAATGTGACGTTACCCCAGAGATGGTTTCTTTCTGGGGGATGCTGGGAGTTCATCTGGAAGCTGGGCCAACTACTGATCAGATAATAGCAGCACTGAAGAGATGCGGGGATTGGTCCAGGGAAGATCGCAAGCGGCTCGCGTACCTCTCCATCTTCACTGGATTCATTGAAGGGAGAAAGTTTTCAACCGCTACACGATCTACTCTGGCAAGGCTAGTGATGGATTTAGAACGGTTTGAGAATTATCCATGGGGGAGAGTCGCGTTTAAGGTGCTGATGGACTCTTTGTGGAACAAAGAAATTGCTGGCTGTTACACCGTGGATGGGTTTATACAAGTTCTTCAAGTCTGGACGTACACAGCTATGCCGGAATTGGGTGCTAGTATTGGTGGTCCCAGAGCAGACAGTCCGTCTCCACCGATACTGGCTTACGAGGGCAGCAGAGGCCGCAGATCAATGAAAGCTGCTATCTTGAGTCAGGTATTTACTTCAATCCAAAAGACTGCGCAGACGACTTATTATAAGTCGTTGGAAGGTCGTCCAGCTTGACGACTTATCGGACGACTTATAATAAGTCGTCTGGAAAGTCTTCCCAGCTGGACGACTTAATTAAGTCGTCTGAAAAGTCTTCCATCTGGACGACTTATTAGACGACTTATAATAAGGTGTCTGGAAAGTCTTCCCAGCTGGACGACTTATCGGACGACTTAATTAAGTCGTCTGGAAAGTCTTCCATCTGGACGACTTATTAGACGACTTATTATAAGTCGTCTGGAAGGTCTTCCATCTGGACGACTTATTAGACGACTTATAATAAGGCGTCTGGAAAGTCTTTCCAGCTGGACGACTTATCGGACGACTTAATTAAGTCGTCTAGAAAGTCTTCCATCTGGACGACTTATTAGACGACTTATTATAAGTCGTCTGGAAGGTCTTCCAGCTGGACGACTTAGTAGACGACTTATAATTAAGTCGTCTATTTAGTATTTTTTTTCAAATATCTAACTCGATTCTTCTATTTACTGCAGACCCGCGTGATCAACTTTGTTGAGAAGGACATTAGTGAAATGTGGCCAAAATGGGACTCTGAGGTTGAGGACCTGCCCGCGGAGAACATCATTAAAGTCATGTATGAGCGGAGACCGTGGAAGTGGACCATGGATTGCTGGGAAGTCACTGGTACTAAGGTCAATACAAAACCTAAGGTTGTGACTCCATCGAAGAAGGCCAAAGAGATGGTTGTGTTGGAGGAGGAGGAGGAGGAGGAAGACAATCCAAGACCTCGGAAGAAAGCTCGTAAAGAGGCTCCTGAAGAGGCTAGAGAAGAGGCTAGAGAAGAGGCTAGAGGGGTGACCAGAGAGGAGTTGGAAATTATGTTCAAGGGCGTAGCTGAGGCTATGAAAAAAGGGTTTAATAAGTGCATGAGGGAGTTTAGGAAGTTGTCTGATAGATTGGAAGCTGTGGAGAAGAAGGTTGGTGTCACCAATCAGGCTACCCCTCCACCTCTAACCAATCAGGCTACCCCTCAAGATAAACAGCCTACCCCTCTTGCCAAAGAAACCGGGGGTAGAAACAAACAGGCTACCCCTCATGCCAATGAAACCGTGGTTAGTAACCAGCCTCCTCCTCATCAAACCAAACAGCAGCCTCCTCCTCCTCAAAAGAAACAGCAGCAGCCTCCTCCTCTTCAAAAGAAACAGCCTCCTCCTCAAAAGAAACAGCCTCCTCAAATCAAAGATGTTAGTATCAAATCCAGGGTTAACTAGTTGTCCAGACGACTGTAAAAGTTGTCTGGACGACTAGTTGACCCTGGACGACTTAAACGTAAGTTGTCTGGACGACTAGTTGACCACGGAAGACTTAATTTTAAGTCGTCCAGGGTCAACTAGTCGTCCAGACAACTTTTATTTAAGTCGTCCAGGGTCAACTAGTCGTCCAGACAACTTTTATTTAAGTCGTCCAGGGTTAACTTGTGTGCAACTTTTATTGCAGAGATGGTTGCCGGAGGATACAGCAACCGAGGCGAACTCGGTAAATAAAGCAGATGGTGTCACCTCCAAAGAGATTGTTGCTGTCACTTCCACCGATCACCAACCGAGCCTCGCTTCCACAGATCAACAACCGAGCCTCGCTTCCACCGAGCCAAGCGATCCAGTTTCACAACCGAGCCTGGTTGTATTGGACAAGCGTGCAAAGAGTAAACGAGCGAAGAAACCTGCTCCTACTGTGAGATCTCCTTATATGGCAGAGAAAAAAAAAGATAAAGTGGCAGCCTATAATCCATTTCCGCCAGTAAACAAAGAAAAGTTGAAGGAACTCGCTGATTGGTTGAAAACTGATCCGTAAGTGATTGCTTTACCCATAATAGCTTGATTTAGTCGTCCAAAACTGATTGCTTTTTTGTTTGCAGTCATTATTTAACTAAGATCGAGGACAAACCACGTACATCACCAACAAGGTGGTACCACTTCCTCCGGACAGCCAGAGGATGGCTGGAAGACTGCGTAAGTCTTCTGCACACGATTTAAGTCGTCTACAAAGTCGTCCAAGTAGACTACTTTCCAGACGACTTAAAGATAAATCGTCTGGAAAGTCGTCTACTTGGACGACCACGTAGACGACTTAAATATAAGTCGTCTTCGTCTGGTAACTTCTAACTTGTTATATTTAATATGCAGCATATAGATGCTTGGATTAATGTGCTAAGGCAGAGGTATCAGGAGAACCCACAAGCTTTCAGGAGCGAGCGAATGTGCTTCCTGGATCACAACTTTTCTCAGTCTTGGAGAGAGCAGTATCAGCTCTTCAAAACATCGGAACCTGATCACAAAGGTTTAGGAAGAGTTCTACCTGGTGGGGCGTCGTATTTTTATGACGGATCAATACCTTCATTTTGCCAATCAAACAAGAAGTGGGGGGAGGACATTGATGATATCTATGCGCCAGTGAACTTGGACGACAAGCATTGGGTTGCTATTTGGATATCGATCCCTAAGAGGCACATAGTCGTCTGGGACAGCATACCTTCATCTAGTGTACCAGACGCATGGGATGCGATAATGGAGCCTTTTCTCCAGATGGTCCCTTATCTGCTTGTTGAGTGCGCAGCCACCGACGAAATGCGGGTCAAATACGGGTTGGAGCCATACACATATGAGAGACCGCTGAAAGGTGTACCCACGGCCAACAATGGTGATTGTGGCGTGTACACTGTAAAGTACATTGAATGTCATGCGCTCGGGGGCTCCTTTGACCCTAAAGACTTTGCTAGGTGCAACGCGAAGAAAATGAGGGATAATATGGCGGTGGATATATGGAAGGAGCTTGTTGATCAGCATCTGAAAGAAAATGTGGATGGTGATAAGTTCGTGGGCATGTATGATTAGATTTGTATTTGAACATGATTTTTTAACATGATTTTTGTATTTGAACATGATTTTTTAACATGATTTTTGTATTTGAACATGATTTTTTAACATGATTTTTGTATTTGAACATGATATAAGTTGTCTGGAAGAAATAAGTCGTCTGGAAGGTTTTCCAACTGGACGACTTACAAATAAGTCGTCTGGAAGGTTTTCCAACTGGACGACTTACAAATAAGTCGTCTAGAAGGTTTGGACGACTTATTATAAGTCGTCTGGAAGGTTTTCCAACTGGACGACTTACAAATAAGTCGTCTAGAAGGTTTGGACGACTTATTATAAGTCGTCTGGAAGGTTTTCCAACTGGACGACTTACAAATAAGTCGTCTAGAAGGTTTGGACGACTTATTATAAGTCGTCTGGAAGGTTTTCCAACTGGACGACTTACAAATAAGTCGTCTAGAAGGTTTGGACGACTTGAAGGGATAGTAGAAGGTAGTCTAAAAATAAAATACACTTGAAGGGATAGTAGAAGGTCGTCTAAAAATAAAATACACTGGACGACTTAGTAGAAGGTCGTCTAAAAATAAAATACACTTGAAGGGATAGTAGAAGGTCGTCTAAAAATAAAATACACTGGACGACTTAGTAGAAGGTCGTCTAAAAATAAAATACACTGGACGACTAAATATTTAGTCGTCTGGACGGGTAATCAAGACGGGACGACTTAAATTTAGGTCGTCTGGACAACTAGTCAACTGGTTGTGTACATTGTGGTTTCGTATGGCCAGTTTCCTTGCAGTTTGAGCATCTCCGTGCCCTGTGTTTCTTCCTGGGTTTGTGTCCTCTCATCCTAGATAGCTCCAACCAAGATTGCCATCTTGATTTCTTCGGTCTCCCCCGACCACGCTTTAGTTCTGGAGGAAAGCATTCTCGTTCCTCAATATGTTGTGACACGATAGGATATATATTCTCTGAGTATCCTGCATACAGATAATTCTTTGAGTACAGTGGACATACAAGTGTGGAGATATGCAAACCAGCATGTATTCCAGCAGCTATAGCATGAGAGCAAGGTATTTTCTCCACTCCATAGACACCACAATCACACTTTGCATGTTCCAAATCAACCACACAGTCCATTTTGCCACCTTTGACAAAGAAATGCCATCCATCAATTGGTTCGACCGTCATCATACCCGCTATCTCTTCTCGAACAGCAAGCAAGTATTCAACAGCCCGGCTATGTTCAGTTGTGAGACTCAAAGCATCTTGTCTCCTTTTCCAATACCATTTTCCTAACTTCTGCCTTATGAACTCCAGCAGGAACGTAATCGGAAATCCTCTTGCTCGCTTCAGTGCGGAATTAATAGATTCAGCAATGTTGCTTGTTTTTATGTTGAACCTGTTCCCCTTACAATAAACCCTTGACCATAGCCTGACGTCGGCTTTCTCCAAATACGTTGCAAGTTCCGGGTTTGCACTCCGTATCTCAGCCATGTACCGGTCAAAATCGTAAACCGTGTGAGCATAAGCAGCCCCTTTCACCAAGTACATGAGATGTTTCCCTTTAAACTTTTTGACAATGTTATCTTGAAGGTGATAATAACATATTCCTCGGGTTGCCCAAGGAAACACCTTATCACACGCACTTTTAATGGCCTTGTGCCGGTCGGAGACTATCACCAGAGGCTTGTCATGAGATATACAACTAGCCAATTTTGTGAAAAACCATTCCCAAGAAGGTATATCTTCCTCATCCACGATCCCAAAAGCCAATGGGAATATCTGAAAATTGCCATCTTGTGCGGCTGCAACTAACATAGTTCCTCCATACTTTCCACTTAGGTGAGTTCCATCCACCACAATGACCCTTCTCTGATACTTAAAACCTTTGATAGAAGCTCCAAAAGAGAGAAATAGATACTTAAATCTTTTCATAGAATCAAGTTCTATCGCCGTGATAGAATCAGGATTTGCAATGGAGATTTGCTCGAGATATGATGCCAGACGCGAATACCCTTCTTCTGCTGATCCTCTCACCAATCTTTGTGCATATAACAGTGCTCTGTATGAAGTGGTGTAATCAAGCGCCATGCCAAACATGTTCCTCATTGCATCAGTGATATGCTGCGGAGTTATCCCATCAATGATTCCAACACGATCAATGAAAAGACTACCTACATACTTCGGAGTACAGTGTCTCCGCTGAGCGATTCGGTCTCCCGCTGAGCATAAATGTTTTTCCACATACTTTGTTACCCAAAACGTGTTTGTCCCATGTTTGACACTCGCTCTGACCTTCCATCCACAATAGCTAACCGGACATGTTGCCACAACGAGAGTTTTCGTTGATTTGTATAATCTGAAAGAAAACTTACCCCTCACTGCTGCCAACCGCAGCTCTGAAAGCAGTGCACCCTTGCTAACAAAACTCTGGTTGACATAGATGGTACCATTCGATTTTCCTCCTTCAATAGCATTTGTCTTAGCATATGCCTTTTGGATTTCTTCAAAACAAATATTATCATCATCTTCCTCGTCCTCATCTGGAACCTTTCCATAAAGACTGTAATCCCCACCATTCTGATCCGTTTCACCAACAATAGAATTATCAGCATCCTCCTCCCCATTTTCCTCCTCCCCATCTTGATTTTCATCTTCAACAAACTCATTATCACCAACATCTTCATCATCACCACCAACATCTTCTTCCCATTCACCAGCTTCATCATTATCACCAACATCTTTTTCCCATTCACCAGCTTCATCAATATCCCTTTTCTCTGAAACCGTTTCGACCTTGCTGCGGCTTGATACACAAAGACATACTCTATGGGTTTTGAGTATCTCCAGCAAGTTTCGAACTTGTCTATCACTTGTAACATGAATGGGAAGACTGCCTGGAGCCATCATCATTTCTGCTGGTAATGAGTAGCTAATCTCCACACTCACTGTTCTCATGTCCAGGTTATAATCTTCTTGAGCCATTGCAACAAGTTCAGCATGTGTTGAATCTTCATTCAATAAAAACAATCTTGCTCCTTTGAGATCATCAACCACAAAATCCCAACGGAAATCTCTCAACAACCATTCTCCATACACTGCATGTAACTGAAAAATCATCTGCAAATATTCAAAATAAAACACATTAGTAAACATAGAGAAAATGAAGAAGTTCAATAAACATTGCCGCAGACGACTTAGCATTAAGTCGTCCAGAAGACTTAAAGGTAAGTCGTCTAAAGAGGTCACTTTTGCAATTGAAAATTAAAAGGGACGACTTAATTCTAAGTCGTCCGGCTTTGTTTGTTAAAAAAAAAACTTCAGACGACTTATATATAAGTCGTCTACGAGAAACGGGCTAGTTTTGCATTTGACCGAATCGTGTCAGATCTTTGACTATTTCTGGACGACTTATAATTCAGTCGTCTCTGGGAAAGTTAAAATTTCAATATTTTATGAAAACTTGACGACTTACGTGTAAGTCGTCCTAAGGTTAGTTTTGTAATTGAAAAATAAAACTTGAAATTTAACTTTCTCCAGACGACTTAGATGAAAGTCGTCCAGCTAAACGACTTAATTTAAGGTCGTCCGGGATAAGCAAGGTTTGACCAGAAAATTGGGAAAAATTCTGGACGACTTTGCTTTCCCCGGACGACTTTAAATTAAGTCTTCTGGAGGGACGACTTTATATTAAGTCGTCTGGTTAAAGTTAAATTATGAAGTTTTATTTTTCAATTACAAAACTAACCTAGGACGACTTACACGTAAGTCGTCAAGTTTTCATAAAATATTAAAATTTTAACTTTCCCAGAGACGACTGAATTATAAGTCGTCCAGAAATAGTCAAAGATCTGACACGATTCGGTCAAATGCAAAACTAGCCCGTTTCTCGTAGACGACGTATATATAAGTCGTCTGGAGTGTTTTTTTTAACAAACAAAGCTGGACGACTTAATTTAAGTCGTCCGTTTGACCAGAAGACTCATCAGTAAGTCTTCTACATACAGATGACTTACTAGTAAGTCTTCTACGCGAACAGATCTTGAAAAAAAATTCAAATTCGTACCTTAAACTAGGTGAGATGACTTCGTTTGCACACATGGTCTTCTCCAACCACCCAGAACCTCAAACGAAAGCAACCGTAAGTAAAAACGAAAGAATTATGGGTCTGTCAACCATAGCCCATATTTTGAATCAAAAGCTTGAGTTTTTTGGATGAATATAGAGAGAAAGTGAAAGAAATGTTGTTTTTAGTTCATAACAATTGAAACAGAGAGAGTGTAAAGAGATTTACGTGCATTAAAGGGCATTAAAAGCTCCAAACAGTTCGTACAAGGTTGTTGCCACTATTCATTGCAGTGGCAATATTGTAAATACTTGAAGAAGATGAGGTTGAGACAGTAAAGAAGCCATTTTCGAAAAAAAAAAACAAAATGTTAATGGCATTTTCGTAGATAAAATGCAGGTATGGGGTTAAAATCTCAAAAAAAAGAGTCAAAAGAAAAGGTTAGTTTTCTGTTTGACTCCAGTCACTTTTGCAAAAAGCCCTAGATTTTTTATTTTACTTTCCAGACTTATTTATGTCCACGTTCTACATTCATTATTGTTTTTTTTGTCCTCTTCAGAAAATCATAGAAACAGGAAATAAGAGTATTTTGCATTTTTATATTAAAAATGCGCCATTTTTATTTCTTAAATTAGGATATTATTATGTTACAAAAAATAATTAGGATATGTTCAATATATTTTTTTTGAGGATATATTCATACCTTTTGTATATCTCTTACCCTCGTTAGCGGTGGTATGAATGAATATTACGCTCCTATAACAAAACACTTGCGACTTATGAAAGGGTATCACAGCTGACAAAAAAAAAATGATAGGTATCAATCACATTGTGATTTTATTAATGTTTTTCTTGCTAGTTATAAAAGATACACTTCGCATGTGTTTATTTGGTCTTTTGAGCTGGTTAAAGTCAATTTGTCCACCACTTCCCTTTATTCAATTATTGAAACTATTGTCTTAACAAAATAATAATGCCTTCACGAGATTCATCGTTGGAATCGGATTCTCTTAATCTTGCCAATTATCATCAAAAGCCTCAAAGTGGACATAAACACAACAAGAAATACTCATCATTAATCACTTAATTCGGTTGAAATAAAAATTGGGGTTGTTTCAAAGAGTATCAACTTAACTCTATAGTCTACACGCAACTTAACTCTATAGTCTACACGCAGTGACTTCATTTATAAGCAAAGAATTCACATTTGTTTAAATAAATATGCATTACAATGCTTTTTTTTTTCTTTTGTATCAATATATACAGACTATTTTTTTTGTATCAATATATACAGACTCACAGTTAAGATTCCGCAAACTAAACTGGTAATTATGCATCTATATGAACGACGAGACAATTGTTTCCTGGCACTTTGCGCGACTATCCGTCTTAGTACTCTCCGTTCGTGGTATATGAATGATCTCAGAGTGGTTAAAACTTCATTTTAGGATTTTGATGTCTTCCATATAAGTTGCAAAGGCATGTCATTCATCTGGTGCTGAAACTATCTTCACTAATTTAGAGCAATTCGTTGCAAATGTGACATGATACTCACGTAAGTTCCTCATACATTTCATTGTCCATATGAACTTCTATTTCTGAGTGTAAGGTGAGAGAGTTTGTCTTTGCACCCATTAGTCCATCGAAGCCTTATAATGTAATATACCAACCATGTTCCGAGAAATTATCTTTATCTTTCTATGATCCATCTGTAAAAACCAACTACCTGGAGTTGAAGGTAAACTTGATTTCCATCTTCCTAGATTGGGTAATCCTTTTTGTGAGTGATGCATGTGCCTCGACCCAAAGTAACGATTTACTCTCTGCCAAATTTGGAGTATCTTTGGGGCCTAAATCTATATTACTGAAAACCTTGTTGTTTTGTTCTCTCCATAAATACCATAAAATCCATGCAAATTGATGGTCTTCCAGGTGCGAGGTAGGCCTTAAATACATGTAATCCATATTTTCGAATAACGACGAAGAAGGGAAAGTATATGGGTTCGATGGGATCTTGGAGAAAGTCCAAACTTGAACTGTCGGGGAACATTAAAAAAACATGTGGTTGATTGATTCTTCATTAGCTTCACATCTTCCACACAGAGTATCACCTTGTATACTTCTTGCACTCAAACTTTTCTTAACCGATATACAACCCGACACTAATTGCCATAAAAAAAAATATTTTCGTTGGGCATTGAATTTTCTAGGAGTAAGTCTTTAAAGGATTGAATGCCAGTCCATATACCGACAACATTTTTTCTCTGTCTGGATTTACTATTTCCACTTGATAGCCATGTTTCACCGTATATTTTCCATTGTTAGTGAAATGCCAACCATCGCGATCAACCATCTGAAATTTGACTCAACGGTATATTTTATATGACCTTCACATCCCCCGAATCCACCAAAGACTGAATTACCTGAGAATTCGATGTCCGTGACGTTGTATTGATGAGAAAATCGACTGTGAGATTTGAATAAAGGTTATGTTAATTTCTGTTTGCTGGTCTCGGGCGAGTGGTTGAGAGCCAAGGATCAGTCCATATTGAAATAGAAAATCTTGTTCTCACCATTTTGATTAGTCTTTTGCTAACCAGAGATTTAGTAGATACTATACTACACCATCCATATACGATGAGTATGACCAAATAGGTTCTAGGGGTGACCAAATAGGTTCTAGGGGTGATGCATTCCTGAAGTACTGTTCTTTGAAAACTCGAGAAAATAAGGTTTTAGGCTTCTCGATCAAGCGCCAAAATTGTTCCCCTAATATAGCCGTATTTAAGTCCGTAAGATCTCTAAACCCAAGCTTTCCATCCTATTTATTGTGGCATAGTTCATCCTATGATTTCCAATGCATGCCTCTTACATTTTCCCCCAAACTCCATTAAAATTATGCCACTGTCTTCGATAATCGAAATCAAGACATTACACGATTTGGTAAAGCGGTGGTCACTAATTTAATGACCACCTCTTTTTTTCCTTTTGATAAAAATTGAACGTCCATCCATTGACTATATTGTTTAAACGTCCTGAATAAAACTATAAATTTTTAGTCTTTGATCCTCCTAAGTTCTCTGGAAAATCCAAGTATGATCCCATCTTACTTATATTCTGGATTTTTAAACTATTCTAAAGCTACAGCCGAATAGATTTTTCAATCTTATATCCAAATTGAATAATATTTTTTTTGAAATTTTATCAGTTTTTATTTTATTTTATTTTAAAGAGCATCAACTTAACTCTACAGTCTACAGAGTGGCTTCGTTTAGAAGCAAAGAGTTCACATTTACCCAAATAAACGTGTGCATCATTGCTTTTTTTTTCCTTTTAAGTTTTAACAATCTCAACGCATTCAAATGTTAATTCGTTTTAATCCAAAGTATCAATACAATACTAAAAGGAGAATAAGGGCTCCTCTCATGCTTCCACGTCACCTTTTTTATTCCACGTCTGATGGGCTAGCTTATTTTTTCGTTATGCTTGGCCCGTAAGCCCGTAGCTTTAGAGAAACGAGAGAGACGCATCGATCCATCCGTAACCCTTATCTTCTTCTCTCTCGCGCAAGACTGCAATCTCCCTCTGAGCCCTTTCATCTTCTTCCGTTGTCTCTCTCAACTTTGTCTGCAAACACAATTTTTTTCTTTCAACTCCTCACCTTCATTAACGCTCAACGAGGTTCAACACATCCTTCTAAATTCCCTTGATTATTGTGATTGTCATTCGACACGGAGGAACCGACCTCCTACGCCTTCGCTTCATCTCCATGTTTAAGGTAAGGACAACCACATCACCGTGCTCTACTTTGACACAGATGTACCGATCCCCTCCGGCTCATGATGAATCCCGTGCTCAACCATCTTTTCTATAGATTTCTTCAAATCCAAGTACATATCTTCTGGTTCTTTGGTATATATTTTAATTTTCTTGAGTCTTTGTGATGATTTAATTGATTTTCCATGAAATCATTTGTGGTTAAAGAGGAGGATGAGACGCTGCGTGGAGGTGGCTAAGGGTCGTTGGCATTTTTACCTTTGTTAACGGTGGTGGAAGCTCCAGAAGATGATGTTATAGGGGTTTGTTGATATGATGAGAAGTAGCTCTTTATCTAGAGCCTTCAATCTGTTTTTTTTTTCCAATCAGTAGGAAGAAAGGAGGCTGCAAAGCTTTAGAAAAGTACTTTCAAATAATTGTAATGACAGAGGCAATGTACAGGAGTCTAACTTTATTTGCATAGAGTAAATTTTATTAAAATTGATCTGATTGGAGAATGGATTTGGTCGTGATGGTGAGAATGTTTGGATTTGAATTTGAATTTGCATTCAGCTTCCTGAGTGTATAATTGAACATTAGGAGTTTTTTTCGTATTGGTTTTATTGATAGTATGATCTTGCTGATGATTATGGTTTGTTGTTCTCTCCACAGACAGCTGTTAGTGCTTTATATTCTCAGCTCAAAGAGCTCCAGAAGAAGGATGCAGACATGAAGGAGCGTGACAAAATGTTGTACTCAAAGGTACTTCCTTTTCTTTGCAGGAAAATAGATCATGTATCTTTTAGATCCCCTTTTTGGTTTATAGCTATCCCCCTTCCAAATATATGAAGCAGCTTATATCACAAATGCAGGGGGACATTGATTCTACGAGTAAGTTAATTGGTTATTGTATGTGTGTTCATGCATTCATATACTTAAGCTATCTGAACACTGTATATTTATATAGGTTGGTTGCTAGAGACACTGATCTTCCATTGGCAGCAACACTGCTGAAAGCATATGCAAAGGTTGAGCCTCTGACAATAGCTGAGCTCAATTATTTATTATCACTGCTCCATCCCAGGTAAAATAACTAGCTGTCTTAATTTGTAGATGTTAATGGTATGGCTCTGTTTGTGATTCTGATATCCAACATGTAGGACATTGACTTCATATGTACCAGGAGAGTTGCTCGCGTTGACATGGACAAAGGGTGGTGTTATGCTGCATGCTCCAAATGCAGTAAAACTGCAGCACACTGTCTCCTCTATTGCGTTTGTGCGATGCGACAATGCTCATGCTGTCGGGACTTTCCGGTACGCCTACAGTTTATAAATATTTATCTCCGTACGTATACTCATGCGTGTCAATACTTTGTCTTTGCCTTTGTTATGCTTTTTCCTTAGCTATCGCGTGGAGACGGCCATTGCTGATGGTACTGCTGAAGGTGCATTCTTTTGTTTTGATGGTGTAGTGACGAAATTACATAGCCTCAGAGCAAGTGAAGCTGGTCAAATGCTGGTAAGATACACGTCTGTCTCCTTACGTGTTTATCATCTACCAAGTACTAACACATCTACAAAAATTCCTGTGCCAAATAGGCTGAAGGAGTAAACCCTGAGGACTTTAAGATGCCTCCATTTTATTAAAATTGATCTGATTGGAGAATGGATTTGGTCGTGATGGTGAGAATGTTTGGATTTGAATTTGAATTTGCATTCAGCATCCTGGGTGTATAATTGAACATTAGGAGTTTTTTTCGTATTGGTTTTATTGATAGTATGATCTTGCTGATGATTATGGTTTGTTGTTCTCTCCACAGACAGCTGTTAGTGCTTTATATTCTCAGCTCAAAGAGCTCCAGAAGAAGGATGCAGACATGAAGGAGCGTGACAAAATGCTGTACTCAAAGGTACTTCCTTTTCTTTGCAGGAAAACAGATCATGTATCTTTTAGATCCCCTTTTTGGTTTTATAGCTATCCCCCTTCCAAATATATGAAGCAGTTTATATCACAAATGCAGGGGGACACTGATTCTATGAGTAAGTTAATTAGTTATTGTATGTGTGTTCATGCATTCATATACTTAAGCTATCTGAACACTGTATATTTATATATGTTGGTCGCTAGAGACACTGATCTTCCATTGGCAGCAACACTGCTGAAAGCATATGCAAAGGTTGAGCCTCTGACAATAGCTGAGCTTAATTATTTATTATCACTGCTCCATCCTAGGTAAAATAACTAGCTGTCTTAATTTGTAGATGTTAATGGTATGGCTCTGTTTGTGATTCTGATATCCAACATGTAGGACATTGACTTCATATGTACCGGGAGAGTTGCTCGTGTTGACATGGACAAAGGGTGGTGTTATGCTGCATGCTCCAAATGCAGTAAAATTGCAGCACACTGTCTCCTCTATTGCGTTTGTGCGATGCGACAATGCTCATGCTGTCGGGACTTTCCGGTACGCCTACAGTTTATAAATATTTCTCTCCGTACGTATACTCATGCGTGTCAATACTTTGTCTTTGCCTTTGTTATGCTTTTTCCTTAGCTATCGCGTGGAGACGACCATTGCTGATGGTACTGCTGAAGGTGCATCCTTTTGTTTTAATGGTGTAGTGACGAAATTACATAGCCTCAGAGCAAGTGAAGCTGGTTAAATGCTGGTAAGATACACGTCTGTCTCCTTACGTGTTTATCATCTACCAAGTACTAACACATCTACAAAACTTCTTGTGCCAAATAGGCTGAAGGAGTAAGCCCTGAGGACTTTAAGATGCCTCCATTTACTACCCATATAGAAGCAAAGTCATACACTTTCCAATTCAGTGTTAGTACATATAACTTCACAGCAATCAGACATTCACCATCACGCTCATTCTCGATGAACGTGACCGTGTGCCAGTCCCTGACGTTGTCGACAACGTAAGTATAATGAGTATTATGTTGTTTCGCTATTTACATTTGAATGTATGTATGACCATCTGGTTGGAACAGATAGGTAGCGATGATGATGGGGACGGCATGCCAGATGGCAATCCAATTCGTGTTAAGGTGGAAACTGGAGGGAGCAGTGGTGAGGCAGCGTTCAATGCTGATACAGATCTAGTTGGTGTGCGCAGAAGAAGACGGCCAACTCATCTTCCGAGGTGGTTAAGAAGACGTGTGTGGCTTGAGATAGACTAGAAAGAACTATAAACACACTACTCAAAATTTAAATAATGCTTATGCATCTTCATTTCCTTTCGTGTATTGGTTATCTATGTTTTTGTCTTTCTCCAATTTTTGGGTACTATATTTGTCATACAATCTTCCTAATATGAGTTATCTACCTATTAACTTTCCACTACTAATTTATTTTTACTTATACATTTGTTTTAAACCTTTTGATTCAAAATGTGAGAAAATAATATTTTTTTTTGTTAAAATTTCCCAGATTAGATTTATTAGATAACATGTTATTTAAAAAGAAAAATTATATGTTTATCAGTGTTTTAAAAGCCGGACCGGCCGGTTGAACCGGTTGGACCATGATTCACTCTTCTAACCAGTTCCAAGTTTGGCTAAGAACCGGATTTAAGTTGAACCGGCACCAAACTCGCTAATACCGGTGATCCGGTTCAATACTAAAATCCAGTTTACTCAAATTTAAGTTTATAAAAAAAAATTGTAATTTCTTAAGAAAAAAATCATAAAACTTCATATTTTATTTTAATATCTGTCTAAATAAATTAGTTTACATTATCTTTACATTTTATTTTCATTTATAAAAATAATTATGTATTATGCTATATATTTAGTTACTTAATTTAAAAGTGAAATAAATTTTTAAATCCCGGTTGAACCGGTCCGACCATTGACCCAGATATAATGCCGAGTCAGTGTCCGGCTTGGTTTCAAAAATATTGTATTTATTTGAACCATTAAATTTTAAAATTATTATTTATTGGTATTGGAGTATAGTTAATGATTATTTTATTTTTATCGCATTAATGCATTGGTTTTATTATAAACCTTAATCTTGATTGGAGCCTGAATAGTATGATAACAAGTAAATATTAAAAGTATAAAGTTTAATTATTAGGGCTCATGTTTTATACAATCGTTAATTTACCTTATAATACATGTTATCATCGTTAAAAGCTATAATGACATCTACTAAACTTAATAGTTAAAACCCGTATAATATGAGCCGCAAAGTTGAACATGATATCAAACTATGAGATTTATGCATATCCTGTTGTTGTAATGTCTGAATGTATTTCCTTACATATTATCAACCATACGTTAAGACTGATGAAAACCAGCTCATCCAACTGCCTGATGCAAACAAATCAGACTATACAGTTATTGTTTCAGATTATATATTTTAAAATATTTTTAGTTATAATGAATAAGTTATTTCTTTTATATCGTGTAAAACATTAATTTTAAGGAAAATTGTATAACAAAAAAGAAAAAATAAATTATTTTATGAAAATATATATAAATGAGACCGAAATAACTTTATTTTACTTATTATTTATAACACCACAGAATTTAAAAAAAACCGTAAACTAAATATTTATAATTCAAAATTATTATAATGACTCGACATCATATAATTTATAAAATAAATATTAAAATAAATAGTTAGAATAATTGTGAAATATTTATGAAATAAATGCGATTTTTAATTAAAATTAATTAAACATTTTAAAGTACAGTTACTATTATAAGTTTATTTATTCATAAAAATCATGTGTTTTCTTCATTTTATCATAAAAATACCTACCAAATTATAATGCAAACTTCACTTCTAACCTAAGATACTTCATATAAGTTTATAGGTGTTCAGTCTAGGGCTAATATTTTCACATGCAAAAAGGGGTTAAGCCGAGTGCTGAATATACATGCCCATACACTTAAGACCCATAGATTAGAGCAACTTATAATTAACCAACATATTAAGGATTACTAATTATATAAAAAAATACTATAAAAACCCCACATACACCTCAAACATAATTCTTACAACTTCTAATATTATAGACCATAAACCTCAAGTATACTGCTATTGCAAAAACGAACAAAAAATACACAATGAAAATATACAATTATGAATACCAATTCTAAGGCAGGGCAAAAAAATCCGGATCCGAAAAACCGAACCGAACCCGATCCGAAAAAGTAGTATCTAACCCGAATTGAAATTGATTAAATATCCGAATGGATTTAAAATTTTGGTATTTAGAGAACCGAAACCGAACCCGATCCGAACCGAAATATTTCGGGTACCCTATTATATCTGAAACTGATTTATATACATATATATATTAATTATTTTTAGATTTAATATATATTAAGAACATCAAAATATATAAGATACTTTTAAGTTGTTTAAAATACTTATAAATATATACAAATGGTCAAAATTACATGTCTAAAATAGCTAAAGTATACTCAAAACACCAACAATACTTAAAATATCTATTGATTCTCAATCCAAATATTCAGACCAAACCAATTTATATGTTAATTTTAGATACTTTGACATATGATATTCAAATTTATATGTAATATATTGTTTTGTTTATAGATTTTGAGAAATTTAAAGTATATAAAAAATTTTAAAAATTTTAAAATAATTTAAACGAGTTATCCGAACCCGAACCGAACTCACAAAGATCCGAATCAAACCCGAACCAAAATTTAGAAATATCCGAATGGGGCTGAAATCTTTGAACCCGAAAACCCGAAATCCGGATAGACCCGAACCGAGCCCAAATGGGTACCCGAACGCCCACCCCTAGCCAATCATTTTTCTCGCAAATGCACTTAAACATGTGAATTTGAATCTTAGTTGATGTCTCAAGCATATATAATCAAGTAGTCATGACCGTCAAAAATTATAGTATGGGTGAATTATATTTCCTTATTAATACACATATATTTTGTCACCCATAAAGTCTGGGTGATGCGATCATCCAAATAGTCACAACTATCATATTTCAAACCCACGAAAGAAAAACACAATCTAAAAGAGAGAGCACATCAACGCAGTTTGCATAATAGATACTTAAAAGAAAATATACAATTAAAACTGAGCTCAGAAAAAAAAGAGAAAAAAAAGAGAGCACACCAACACAACTTGCATAGTTGGAGAGGATGGATACTACAAGAATAAATGTAGATCCACTAAGAGACTACCATGTCTACTCTTTTTTTTCATGCAATTTTAATCAAGACCAGTTAAGATAAACATAGTTTTTAACTTGAAGAGCGGCAGAGAGGTTGAGACATAATTTTCATTACGAGAAGATGAAAGCATATACCGATCGAGCTATTCACACTAAAAAGAGTTTGTTTTTAAGATAATATTGGCTTTTTAACATGCTTTTGCATACTCATTGCATAATTATACACACTTGCAAGGCATCGCCAATCTTATATTATACTCTAAATTGTATGTATCGTTTCCAAATCTACAAAGTGATGGTCCGGTTTATATGATTTAAAGCTTATTTTTGGGTGGTGTTTAAAAAAAAATTGGATTAGTTTGGTTTGTGTTAGTTGGATTAGCTGAAACTTAAGAATATTGACTATTCATCACTTTTCGTTAATTTTAATAATAAATAAACAACAAAAAGTGAGGGATTGATTGGTTGTTCTGTAGTTTTTGTTTTTACTTTAGAAAATAAGATGTGAATTGTTTTGCTATATATTTATTTTTAAAGCACTAAATAAAATCTTTAGAAAAATTGATTTTGAAAAATAATATATTATTTTTTGAAAAAATAGTTTATTCTGTATCTTTAATTTTAAAAGCTAAAATATGATTATTTAAAAAAAAAACAATTTTAGAAAAAATTGGATGTTTAAAACATTTACCACCATTATCAATCAACCTCTCAGTTTATTCATTTCAAATTTGTTGGACAACATAATAAATTAATTTGCGTATTATTACTTATATTTTTGGTAGTCAATTTTAAATAATATATATATACATGCTTTTATAAAAAAATAAACAAACTAAAATTAATTAAAAATTATAAGAAGAAATTTACCCGGGCGTAGCCCGGGCAGAGGCCCCAGTACAAATAAGGACCAAGCAATAAAGTATTTTATTTGTCTAGGAAATCCTTAAATAATGAAGTTTTCTAATCATCTTCTCTATTGCTTGCCATGCGCGTGTGGTGCTTCCAACCGAAATGGAATTTTTAAGGGTCCTAATTCAAATCATGTAATATTTAAGATGTCAATTCATTTCTAAGTATTTTGATGCAAAGAGAATGCAAGTTCAAACTTAATCTAAGTGCATTCAGTTCAATGATATGGTTTGATTAAGCTAACAAGGTTCTAACACAACTAACTAGCAACTTTCAATCAAATGGATAAAGGATGAATCATGGGCATAGGATTTTGATCTCAAATGACTAAGATTTAATCTAAAATGCCAAGGTTTCAATCCACACATTCCCCTAAGTTTAGATAGCAGTTCTAAGCAAGTTCTTTTCCAAGACAAAAGCTCATTTACTCTCATTGATCAAACATCAAATTCCTTTGGTTTGTGTCAATCAAGCAATCATTAAGAACAGATCATTCGACTTTCTAAACTCCCCTAACATCAAATCCCTTTGGTAGGGTAAGTTAAGAGCATGTTGAGTTGGCTCAGACATTTCATCGAACACCTTCCGGGAAATGAAATGTCTAGAGTTCTAATCTAAAATGGCCAACTCTAGATTAGCGTTAAGATCACTCACTCAAGCAAGGAAACATATTAATCTATTCTAAGACATACTAGGTCATCACTTAATCATCCTAATCATCCTAGCCCATGAATCCAAAGATGACTACTCACTCATTATCATGGTAGACACTAAATCATTAGTTGATCTAAGTCTAAACATGATTAATGATCAAAGCAATCAAGCAATCACAAAAGATAATGATCAAGATTAGATCTTTTGCTCCAAAGTGGTCTTTGATTTGATAGATAATAAGATAAGATCCTAACATTAGGTTTAGAGAGTATTGATATGACTTCTAAAACCTAGTGGGCTCAGTCAACAACCTGAAAGGCCCAAATAAAACATAAATTTTCGATCAGAAGAAGAGAAACGTGTGCGGGTTGATGAAGTCGCTCAGCTTTCGGAGCGGGTGCCTCACCTCGCTCCGAGAGGTCGCTCCGGCTCTCTGCTTCATTTCTTCATATTGCACGCGGGTTGATGACCTCGCTCCGTCTTGGTCGCTCTGGCTCTCGAAAGTCGTCGACGAGAGATTGAGTTCGGAGCGGGTACCTCACCTCGCTCCGGGACGTCGCTCCAATCGCTTTGTCCGCAACTCCATATGGCGCGCGGGTTACTGAGGTCGCTCCCACTGCCCACTCCAGCTTCAATGTTCGTCGACCAAGATGCATCGCTCAGAGCGGGTGCCGAACCCGCTGCGGGATGTCGCGCTGCCTTTGTTTCATCTGGAGCGGGTGTCGTAGGTCGCTCCCATTGCCCGTTCTGGTGCTCTACTCGCTCAAACAACACTTTCCACTCCCTTTTTTGATCCCAAATGCTTCCAAGTACCTCCAAGAACTCCAATGGCGACTCCAACACCTGATAAAGACTTATGCAATGCAAAAAGGAAACTAAAGTGGATAATCCCTAATCTAAATGACCAAAACATGCAAGAATGAAGAGTTAAAACAATGCAAATGTGCAAGATATCAACTCTCCCACACTAGTCCTTTACTTGTCCACAAGTAATCTTTCAAGATCCAAAGGGAGAGAGGTTTGAAAATGGGAACTCATAACCAAAAGAATACTTTCTAGCCATCAACCTAACATCCTAAGGAAAACATAGCAAATAGCATGAGCAACATTTTTTAGTGCACTCTAGCTTCTCAAGGCCTATCAATACTCTTTTATCTCTAGACAAGCCACGTTGTCATTCAACCAACAAGTTCCTTAACCAACTCTCACATTCATTCACACACACACACACAAGGTGAATTCTTGCAAATGGATATTTGATCTCAATCATTTGGTTTGGTAAGAAAAGGTGGTCTAATGTGAAGAAAAATGGGTTTCAATTGCATTATTTATAGTGGCTCACACTCAAGAATAAGAGCAAGATCATTATGCAAAATTTATCTAAGAAAATGAGCAATTCATGCATACAATGCCTTATTCTTATCATTCTACTCTTTTCTTAAGTAGTATCAAGTTCTACCCATCTTTTTCTTCATTCCCAAACCCAAAATACACTAACTTTCATCTCTCACCCAATGAACACTCTTTTCTCTCCTTTGATTTAAAACAACTAGGGACTCAATTTTTTTGGCTCAGCTCTTTTCTTTTCTTTTTTTTTATTTTTTTTATTTGGGAGGGGGTTCTATTTATACTCTAGAGCTTTTCTTTTCTAACTTTCTTTGTCCCTAGGGGTTTCTTTTCTTTAAGCACTCTTTTTGGTTCATTTCTTTCACTCAATCTCTCTCATTCCCAAGATCAAAAGAATTTAAGCTCACAAACCCAAAAACCATCCTAGAGGCTAGCTTAAATGAAGTCCTAATGCTAGCCAAAGATGAGAACAACCCCATTGTCGCTCATAATACTCTCAAGATTTTGCACATGACATGCTATCACTAAAAGGTCTCACTCAAGCAAATTAATGTTGGCTTCAAAGAATGGTGAGGGTTAATGGGTATGGAGTGTCATTTGGGTTAACAAAGATTGGTACAAAGAGAAAAAGATAACCCAAATGTGTATAATATCCATGATCAAGTATGCAAATGTCTATATGCAAGAGAAATTAAGTTCATTAAACCTTAGTTTATTTGGAGTTGGTTTCAAGAACAATGTCAATCATCAAGCAAGCAACATGTTTCAAGAAGAGTTTTCAAGGCTCGAAGCTTACAAGTTTTTTCAAGAGATGCTTAAGCTACATGATATGTTTAGCTAGGATGTCAAATTGAGTTCTAGACATGTGTTCTTTACAAGGTTTCTCCCTATTCATGAATGCAACCTATATGCTCTAGACTCAATCCTAAAAATACAAGTGATGCAACTACATGCTTCTTTTTGTGTTTTTCAAAATTTTCATTTTTTTTTGGTTTTTCTATGCAAATATGTATGTACAATGCAAGACTAAATGCAATATCATCAAAGCAAACATGATCAAATACTTGGTACCTCCCCCAAACTTAGTTCACATAATCTATGTGTTAGTAAGTTGAAAGAGATACCCAAAAGAAAGAATAAATGCAAAGAAAAACTAGTATATACAATGGAAAGGTTGGAGTGGTACCTCAAGCGGAGAGTGGAGAAGGAGGATCCTTCCCACTTTCAAGAGTGATGGTGAGGACTTGAGAGAGAAGCTCTTGAAGCTTGATTGGATCATCTTGGAGCTGTGGAGTGATGATGGCCTTTGCACTTAAGAATGACTTACACCTTCCCTTGCACTTGATCTTGTACTCAATCACTCCATCTTTGAACTTTATTGGGTGAAGAGTGAGAATGTGTGAAGATTTTTCAACAGAAGTAGGGTGAGGTTCTTTCATCATCTTCTTCTTGTCATGAGTAGCCTCTATGGCTCTACTCACCCCCTCATTTGTAGCACTTTCCAAGTGCTCATCACACATCTCTTTAGGGGAGTCTCCATCAAAATCTTCTTTCTCACTAACAATCACTTCATCCTTGAGATTCTCAATGGAAGGTTCTCCATAAGTAATGGTTCCACAATACTCAAAATTTATCATTGAAGACTTGATTGGGTAGGAGACAGCTTTGTTCACATTGAGGAGTGTGACCTTCTTGTTGCCAAAGTCAATGCAAGCTCCTACTGTTGTGAGAAATGGTGTGCCAAGGATCAATGAGACTCTTTTCTCAGTTGCCATCTTCAAAACAGTGAGATCAATAGGAATGATGCAGTCTCTAATCTTCATAGGGTAGTCTTTGATTAAGCCTAATAGAGTTGTTGAAGAAGAGTCTCCAAACATGAGTGAAGATGTGTTTGTCTCCATGTTCTCAATCTCAAGACTCTTCACCATCTCCATTGAGATCACATTCACACTTGCACCAGAATCAACAAGAGCATCATCAAGTGTGAACTTACCAAGGGAGCAAGACAAGGTGAACTTCCCTTGGGTTTCGAGTTTTGGAATAAACTTTGGTGTGACTGGTGGATCAAGCTGCATAGTAGATATGTTTAAGAACTCTCATGCTTCTTCTTTATGAGCTAGAATGTCCTTGATGAGCATCATTTGGACATGAGCATCATGCATATTCGATATCTGTGGAAGCTTGACTCCTACATCTCCCATGTCTTTTCTGAACTTGGAGATCACCTTCTTTTGAGCTTTAGTGAGGAACCTTTGTGGAAATGGGAGCTTGTCATAAGGTGATTGCTCAACCACATGAGCTTATTCTAGCTGAACTTCCTTCAATTGCGTGACAGCTTTCCCAATAACCGGTTTCTCAGCCTTGTGTCTAACTGGTTGCAAAACCTTTCACTCAACCTTCTTTACAGTTTATATCTCAACTCTTTCCAAAATCTTGTGTTCAACCTTCTCCACAATATGTGCTTCAGCCTTGGCAACAACTTCTGTTCCATACATGAGTCTTTCAATCTGATCTTTCTCTTTCTCATGATCACTCAACTCAATCTCAAAAGTAGTAGAGAAGATAACATTGCAATACTCTTTGGGATTCTGCTCTAATTTTCCTGGTAGAGATCCCATTGGGCTCTTGGAGGTTGAAGGCATAGAGGCAAACTGATTCTCCAAAGCCTTGAAGTGAGAGGAGAGTTGTAGGAACTTGTTGTTGAGGTCATTGTAGCTTCCATCAACTTTGGTGTGAAGGTTCTTCAGCTCATATCCAATGTGCTTCTCACTTCTTGTTTGGGACTCCAAGATCTGTTTCAACATTGCATCAGTGCTACTCTCTTGTGGAGCAGAAGTAGAAGATTCGGCTTGGCCTTGTGTAGACTGATTTCCTTTGGAGGAGAAGCCTTGAGAGTAGTTTTGCCTAGCTTGGTAACCACCTTGTTGGTTGTTGTAGAAGGGCTTTTGTTGGTAGTTGTTGTACTGAAAATTAGGCTCTTTCTTGTACTATGTCCCATTAGCATTCACAAAACATAGCTCTTCTTGACCTTCTAGACCATCAACTTCATGAACCACAACTGTCTCCTCTTGTTTCTGCTCACCAACAAAGTTTACTTTCTCTTGTTTGGCTCTATCCGAAAGAAGCAAATCCATCTTATCTTGTAGAGCCTTCAACTCTCTCTTTGTGTTTGTATCATCACCTCCACTGCCTCTGTTGCTTCTATCATGCTCATCACTGTAGACTGAATCACTCTTAGCCATATTCTCTACAAGCTCCAAAGCATCTGTTTCAGTTCTCCCCAAGAAAAAACCATTGCTAGCAGTATCAAGCTGGCTTCTAAACTTGGGCAAAGCACCTCTGTAGAAAGTACTAAGCAAACTCTCCATATTGAAGCCATGATGAGGACATTGAGAGATGTAGCTGTGGAACCTTTCCCATGCTTCTCCAAAGCCTTCAAGATTCCTTTGATGAAATCCAGAGATTTCATTCCTTAGCTTAGCAGTTCTTGAAGTAGAGAAGAATTTGGTGAGGAAAGCTTTCTTGCATTCATCCCATGTTGTAATTGAATCTCTTGAAAGATTCTTCTCCCATGTGTGAGCTTTGTCTCCCAAAGAGAATGGAAACAACCTTAGCTTGAATGCATCTTCAGAGACACTATTAATCTTTGTAGTTCCACACAGCTAATCAAAGTTATCCAAGTGGTCTAGTGGATCCTCCAAGGCAAGACCATGGTACTTGTTGCTCTGGATCATGTTTATCAAGCTTGACTTGATCTCAAAGTTGTTGTTTTCCACAGCTGGTGCTCTAATGCCAGCTCTATGCCCATGGATATTGGGCTCATCATGGGTGCCAATAGCTCTAGCTTGGCGCTGTGGGTGTTGTGGCCTAAGGTTGTCAGCTCCTTGGCCATTACCCTCTCCATCTTGAGGCTGATTCTGATGTTGATCCATCACAAACCCCAATCTGTCTAAGTGAGCATGTTGCTCTTCTTCTCTTCTCCTCCTTGCAATCTTCCTTTCAAGTGCTCTAAAGTCTTCAACTCTTAGAACTAGGTCTGTTGGACCTCTGTTCCGCAAGTTCATACACCTGAAATACAAAAGGCTAGGAAAGAGAATCAGTAACTAGATATAAGAAAAATAAGACTTAGTCTCAAGTAAGAACCAAATCTCAATGTCAAAATCAACTTAGAATTGGCAACGGCGCCAAATTTGAAATGGACTTTTCAATGGTGCTAATTCAAATCATGTAGTATTTAAGATGTCAATCCATCTCTAAGTATTTTGATGCAAAGAGAATGCAAGTTCAAACTTAATCTAAGTGCATTCAGTTCAATGAAGTGGTTTGATTAAGCTAACAAGGTTCTAACACAACTAATTAGCAACTTTCAATCAAATGGATAAAGGAGGAATCATGGGCATAGGATTTTGATTTCAGATGACAAAGATTTAATCTAAAATGGCAAGGTTTCAATCAACACATTCCTCTAAGTCTAGATAGCAATTCTAAGCAAGTTCTTTTCCAAGACAAAAGCTCATTTACTCTCATTGATCAAACATCAAATTCATTTGGTTTGTGTCAATCAAACAATCATTAAGAACATATCATTCAACTTTCTAAACTCCCCTAACATCAAATCCCTTTGGTAGGGTAAGTTAAGAGCATGTTGAGTTGGCTCAGACATTTCATCGAACACCTTCCGGGAAATGAAATGTCTAGAGTTCTAATCTAAAATGGTCAACTCTAGATTAGCGTTAAGATCACTCAATCAAGCAATGAAACATATTAATCTACTCTAAAACATTCTAGATCATCACTTAATCTTCCTAATCATCCTAGCCCATGAATCCAAAGATGACTACTCACTCATTATCATGGTAGACACTAAATCATTAGTTGATCTAAGTCTAAACATGATTAATGATCAAAGCAATCAAGCAATCACAAAAGATAATGATCAAGATTAGATCTTTTGCTCCAAAGTGGTCTTTGATTTGATAGATAATAAGATAAGATCATAACATTAGGTTTAGAGAGTATTGATATGACTTCTAAAACCTAGTGGGCTCAGTCAACAACCTGAAAGGCCCAAATAAAATATAAATTTTCGATCAGAAGAAGAGAAACGCGCGCAGGTTGATGAAGTCGCTCCACCAGGTCGTTCTTCTTCCAGAGCGGGTGCCTTACCTCGCTCCAAGAGGTCGATCCGGCTCTCTGCTTCATTTCTTCATATTGCGCGCGGGTTGATGACCTCGCTCCGTCTTGGTCGCTCTGGCTCTCGAAAGTCGTCGACGAGAGGTTGAGTTCGGAGCGGGTACCTCACCTCGCTCCGGGACGTTGCTCCAATCGCTTTGTCCGCAACTCCATATGGCGCGCGGGTTACTGAGGTCGCTCCCACTGCCCGCTCCAGCTTCAAAGTTCGTCGACCAAGATGCATCGGTCAGAGCGGGTGCCGAACCCCGCTGCGGGATGTCGCGCTGCCTTCGTTTCTTCTGGAGCGGGTGTCGTAGGTCGCTCCCATTGCCCGCTCCGGTGCTCTACTCGCTCAAACAACACTTTCCACTCCCTTTTTTGATCTCAAATGCTTTCAAGTACCTCCAAGATCTCCAATGGACACTCCAACATCTGATAAAGACTTATGCAATGCAAAAAGAAAACTAAAGTGCATAATCCCTAATCTAAATGACCAAAACATGCAAGAATGAAGAGTTAAAAAAATGCAAATGTGCAAGATATCATTATTTTAAATTTCAAGAAGAAACACTAACTTAACATATAAGTGAAGAAGATAAATAACTAATTAGGCTGAGAATGAGAAGTAATTTTTAAGTGGTTCTCACACAAATAGACCATCCAATTGACCAGTTGTGTAATTTTCCTTTCAGCACAATTATTAACTATAGCAGTCCAGAATATTATATTAACAAGGTAGTAAACCGCGCTATGCGCCAAGTGAAATAATTTATTAGATTATTTATTGTATGTCGTGCTAATGGATTTGTTTTGTAGTTTTTTTTTCTTGATTGAGCATTCATATATACGTTCGGATTCAGTTAATCTATTCGGATTTCAGATTTTTAGGATTAGAAATCTAAATCGTATTCAGATATTTACAAATTTAGTTTAGATTTGGTTCGAATTATTATGGGTTCGGTTTGGTTTACAGAGTCAATATGAGTCTGTAATGTTGTCTACAAAAAAAAAATATATTATGGGTTCGGTTCGGATTTGTGTTCGGATACCCATTTTTATGTATTTTAAACAAAACTCCAAATATACTTAATATTTAAATAAAATAATATAAAACATAAAAAAAATTGAATAATATAAAACTGAATATTTAAATTTACATAAAAATTAGTTCAATTTAAATATCTGGATGGAGAACAAATCAATATTTTTAGTATTTTGAACATTTTCTGTTATTTTTAGATATTTATTTATGACTATGTTGATAATTTTTAGATATTTTAATATTTTCATATTTGTGAATATATTTAAATCTATAATTGTGATTTAGATATTTTTGGTATCCAAAATATTTTAGTTTGGATCAGATTCGGGTCTGGTTATATGGATATTAAACGTTTAGATCTATCTGAGTAATCAATCAGTTTTAGTTTGTGTTTAGTATTGCTTTCAAATCTAGTTCAGTTCGGTTCTTTGGATCCAAATGTTTTACCCAGACTTAATTTCTTCTACTAATATAAAGGAAAATAAAATAAATGTAAAACAAATATTCTCGGTTTATTTAACATACATAATTATTGGACTATACTTTAAAAATACCAATAAAATGGTTGAAAATCGTGTCAATATTTTTGGGTATGTCGCAAAATTGACGTAGTTTAAAATCAATAACTTGTATTTTCTTAGAATGTGATCTCTTCACCTAGCACTTAAATTCTGTTTTTCAATCGATTTCAAGAATTGTCTTTTCTTTTAAAACTTTTATGATTTCTGATTTTTTTTCTTGCAGTCCCATTATGTTTATAATTTTTGGTCTGATATGAAAACTCCGTAAAGAATAATAATATTTGGCTTAACTAAAGATCTGACTATGTGTGTTGTTTTTTTACCTCAATTTCCTTAATTCATAACCAATCACAATTATTTATTGCATTCGTGTACAAAAACCTTAACCATGGCTAAGTTTGGCAAGATACAAAATTTTCAATTTCTAAAAAATATTCTCATTCCATTATTTTAATTGATGTGAATCTTAATCATTTTTTTTTAATTTCTTTCTTTCAAAATGATATTATTCAATAGTTGTATGGTGAAACTCCAGTTCACTAATACAAAGGTTAAAAATATAAAAACTAAAAATGAGCTGATTAAAAAAAAAGTGTGAACACATTGAATTGTCTGCAGTAGAATTAAAAAAAAAATAGTACGTGAACGTATTAATTGTTAAATGATGTGAGGCCGACACATTAGCATACTCAAATCGAAAACAATGTGAGGCCTACAAGTGTCCAATGTAGTGTGAAAACATTAAATGAAAATGTTTTTTTAATATATAGGAGAAAAAAAAATATACTGAACTGCTTGTGGTTTTTTTTATAAAGGGAAATGAAAGCTATCTAGTGGAGCATGATATGCTTCATATTTAGAGTGCTTTTTGCAGTTCATTTACTTTAATTTATTTTATATTTATTTGTTATACTTTAAAAAATAGAATATATATCAATTTATCTATTAGTATAGTTATTGCATTTTTGTATTTACATTAAAAACTGTTTCTAAAATGTATTGAACTTTATGTATTTGAGTTTCCTATTTCCGTATTAGTATATTATACATTTATTGATATTATTAAAAGCTGTTTTAACATATATATAATAGATAACTGAAATGTTCCATGTACGTATGGTGATTTTTGTGACTTTTAATTTCAAAATGTTAACAATTTCGTAAAAGTAAATTTTATATCAAGTTTTTGTGATTTTTTGTGATTTTGTGACTTTTAACTTTTATTTTACAGAATAAGAAAAATTTTATATCAAGTTTTAAAACTTAACCTAATAACCTTTTAATTATTTTATTTCAGTTTGACAGATTTGAAATCAGTCATTAGTTATGTTCGTCAAATAATAAGTATTTTAAAATTATGAAAATAGATATGTTTAATTTTAAATCTCAAATATATATAAAAGTAAGTTTCTAATATATTTAAATAATTGTATATTTATTGTATTTTATAAAATATTTTTTTTAAAAAAATTATTTATAAAATAGGTAGTATTGAAAAATTATATATATATATATATATATATTTTAAATTTGTAAAGTATTTTGACCATTTTTAATCCACTTCGGCCTTTCAAATATATGATGTAGACCGTTTGACCAGCCTAATCAACCCTTATATCACAAAATCCGTTTAATCCACTCTAATTTCACTCGATCTACTTAATCTGTTAAATCTGGAACGTTTAAAGCACTTTTTCCATTCAGAGCTTTAATATACGAGATCGAACTATAACGGCCGCGCATCCCGCCTTTTATTATCTTTAATTAAATAAGAGTTATTCTTGGGTGAACCCTAGGGTGAACCTCTAGGTTAACCAACCAATAGGATTTTATTATTTCAAATTCGGTATCTTTTAGAAAAATAAATAAAATATTGTCAAGTTATATCATGTTTTTTAAAAAAAATAAAAATAAAAAAATAGTAGTTACAAAAAAAAAATTTAATTTTTTTTAGAATCGTCAGCAAAATACTAAACCCTAAATCCTAATCCCTAAACCCTTGTGTAAACCCTAAACCCTAAACTTTTGGATAAATCATAAACTCTAAATCAGAAACATTAAACACTAAAACCCTAAATCCTAAATCCTAAATCCTAAATCCTAAACCCTAAACCCTAAACCCTTGAGTATTTTAGTGTTTAGTGTTTTTGATTTAGAGTTTAGGATTTATCCAGGGGTTTAGGTTTATCCAAGGGTTTAGAGTTTACCCAAGGGTTTAGGTTTTAAAATTTAGTGTTTAGGGATTAGGATTTAGGTTTAATTTTTTCTTAACGACGTTAAAAATATTTTTTTATAATTACTACTATTGTTTTATTTATTTCTTTTTATTTTTTTATTTTAAAAACATAATATAACTTGATACTATTTTGTTTTTTTTATAAAAATATCAAATATAAAATAACACAATTCTATTGGTCGGTGAACCTAGAAGTGAACCCAAGAATAAGTCATTAAATAATCAAACACTAACAATTGACGAACTTATAAATTTCATTTAATGATTCATGAAGTAGTTCGCTGAAAATAAAATTCAATTTCCTTAAAATTAATACTTTGTATGGTAATGAAGGGTTATGCTAATGTCGTACGATCCAATGAAAACATTCTTCCCACTAGATTAATCAGATATATATTAATCCTAGAGCATTACAACATGTTTTCATAACCACGTGTCATCATTATAATGATTCTTAGAATTTTTAGAAAAATAAGTTGGTCCATATAAATATATATTATACTTTTTATTAAACTAACTATCAAATTGATTAATAATGTGCAAAAAAATATTTTCAATTCTTTCCTTAAATAAAAGTTACGGAATTACTTAATGTGATTAACATATATATGATAATTAATAATTATGAATAATACATATCTGATAACAATTTTTTATCCTCTCTCTTTTTTGTTTAATTTTATATTATTAAAAGAAATTAAACAATCACATTAACCATAAAATTAAGAAGTTAGATTTTTTCTTGTATGTTATATTTTGAATTTTTTAAAACGACTATAAATTACTAAAAAGAGTAAAAGTTCCACATTGAAAATTTTATGATAAATGGTTTAACTTTTTTTTTTGTTGAATCAAGATACAAATGATTATAAATCGTATGAATATTAAGTCTCATTAATAGATATTCAAATTATACATATTAATATCATTAAATTAAATTATTTACTATCTAAAAATATACAAATATTTCAATTTCAAAATTTGCATTGAAAAATTATTGAGATCTTAATATTTTAATTTTGAATTTTGTATTGATTACTTTAAGAGTATGATCATAAAGTTGCATAATATTACATGTCATAAAGGTTGGATATTATTGAATGTCCTACAACTTATAACTTGTCCCATTCACCAATATCAACTGCTTCATCACACTTGGCTTAATTTCACCTTCTTCCGCCACGATACGGCTCTGCCATAGTTCATGGCGAAGAATGGTTCGAAAAAGACTTTGAGACTGAGGATACAGATTGATTAACTAGACTCTGTGAATGTGGTTGAACAGTAGTTGTTTGCGTTGCCGAGGGAACATTGCTTCCCATTTCTCTGGTGCAGCAGCAGATATTCCCCATGACTGAGTGATGTAAGACTCAAAAAGTGTTGTGTTTTTCTGCGATGAAATCGAAGTTCGGCTTTTATACTAATTGTGTTGTGTGGTTGGTGGAAAACATTTGTGTAAAGTTTGACTTTGGCGGGACTACGTATCAGTCATAGTCAAAGTTTGTTTTTTTTCTTTGATATTCTAAATTTGTAATAATTTAATTTTAGTTGAAAAAAAGAAAGAAAGTATCCCACCACTTATACAACAAAATCTTTTTTAAGAAATTTAAATAGATAAGATCTTAAACTGGTATGATCCAGAGGGCAAGTTACCCAAACCATTTATTAAAACATCCAGTTTAAGTGGATATTTTAATTTATTTTTCTTCTAATATATATAGATAAATGAAATTGATTTAATTTTCTTTTAATACTCAAGTTATAAAGGAATAAAATCAAAAGGATATAATTTTTAATCAAAACTCTTGAATTGAACTTGATTCAATAAACACAAATTAGTATTCTATATACATAAAAGGAAGGAAATAAAGTTATAAACTAATTAAGAAATCATTGTGATTATTTCATTTTATCACATTTATTTATTTTATTTATATGTAATATTTTACAGCCTAATATATTATAGTTTTTTATTTTTATTTTGTTGCTTTGTAATGAGACAAAATTTAATAGGGGTCAATAATGTTTTGGGCTAGGGTCACTATAGAATCTATACTATTAAAATAGAAAGTTTTTTCTAGGTCTCCTTATATTTTGCAAGTATTTACAGTATCATGTCATTGCTTATTGAGAAATACCTTAAGATAGTACTAAAAAATTTATGTCATAAATATAGACTCTAATTATCAAAAGGACCAAAATATTTTATTAAAGAAGTAAATATACACTTATACACCTAGGGTTAACTAATACAAACCTTAGGGTTTGGAGTTAATGAGTGGGGATTTGGGATTGAGATTTAAAATTTTATAAAATAAAAAATAAATATTAAAAATTTTAAAATAAAAATTTTAAAAATAATTTCAAAAAGTATTTTCGAATTACAAAAAGAAAATTTGAAAAAAATAAAAAAATACGAAAAAATATAAAAAAAATTTATAAAAAAGTTCGAATTTGAAAACATATAATTTAAAACTATAAAAAAATTATTTTTTTATTTTTTAATATTTACTTTTTAATTTTAATTTTTTTTATTTGTTATATATCTAGGGTATTAGAGTTTTTTACCTATTAAATGAAATATTTTGGCTATTTTCCTCCTTGTGATCTATTCTTGTTATCAAAACTTGAAAATTGTCTATTTAAAAGAATTGCAAATGCTTATTTAAAACATATACTTTTAATTAATTATATATATTTCCAAAAAATCAATTTCTTCCAACAAACAATATATTTCATTATTGGGGAAATTACATATTTACCACTTTCATGCTACCACTTTTCATTTTTACCACCGCTAGAATGATATTTTCAAAAATACCTTTTTCATTAAGAGGCAAAAGACTCTTATGCCCATGTTCTTTATATATATAATAAATAAATATTTAAATAAATAAAATCTATAAACATAAAAAAAATTTTGTTTTAATTTTTTTCTGAATTATACTATTTCGAAATTTATACCCTAAACCCTAAAACTCAACTCTAAACCCTAAACCATCAATCCTAAACCCTATTTTTTTTGAACTAAATCCTAAACCCTGAAACATCAACTCTAAACCCTAAACCCTGAAACATGAACTCTAAACCCTAAACCCTAAAACTTCAACTCTAAACCCTAAAACATCAATTCTAAACCCTAAACCCTAAACTTCATATCTAAACCCTAAACCATCAACACTAAACCCTAAACTATCAACACTAAACCTTAAAAAGTAAACTCTAAACCCTAAACCCTAAAAAATTAACCCTAAACCCTAAAACATCAACTCTAAACCCTAAACCATAAACTTTCAACTCTAAACCTTAAACCCTAAATCCTAAATCCTAAACCCTAAACCCTAAACCCTAAAACCCTCGAGTTGTTGTTTTAGAGTTTAGATTTGAAGATTTAGGGTTTAGGGTTTACGTTTAGGGTTTAGATTTGATGTTTTAGGGTTTAGATTTGAAGGTTTAGAGTTTAGGGTTTAGGGTTCGAATTTCAGAAAAATATAAGGTTTAGGGTTTGGTGTTTACGTTTAGGGTTTAGAGTTGATGTTTTAGATTTTTGATTTGAAGGTTTAGGGTTTAGGGTTTAGAGTTGATGTTTCGGAGTTTAGGGTTTAGAGTTGATGTTTCATGGTTTAGAGTTTAGAGTTGATGATTTAGTGTTTAAAGTTGATATTTTTAGTTTAAATTTAGGGTTTAGGGTTTAGGGTTTACGTTTAGCATTTAGAGTTGATGTTTTCGGGTTTAGATTGGAAGTTTTAGGGTTTAGAGTTGATGTTTCCGGGTTTAGGGTTTAGAGTTAATGATTTAGGGTTTAGAGTTGATGTTTTAAGTTTAGATTAGTTAACCGTATGTTTTTTTTTGTCAAAGGTAATCAAAAAGTTATAAATGTCTTTTACCCTTTATTAAAGATGAGGGTAAAATAACCGGGGCTTCTAGCTCTAGTGGTAAAGGACTTACAGCTGTGAGTATCGCCACCTGGGTTCGAATCCCGGCCCTGAGGAATTAACATTTCGGCATCGCCAGGGACAGAAGACCGACACGTGGCAATACATGACTAGTCTGGATCACTTCTGTGGGACCAGGATACCTCTGTATAATTCAAAAATAAAAAGATGAAGGTAAAAATGGTTAGCGTAAACATAAAAAAAGGTACTTTGAAAATAGTATTTTTGGCAATTTCCCTTGCGGTATTCTTCTTGTCCGTTTCAACTAAATCATAAAAACCTATCGTAACATAATCAATCAAATTTATTGCTCTACACAAAAAAACCTAATTTTTTTACTAACGTAGACCATCGTAAATCTCTTATATATTAATTGAGAAACATTACAACTTTTTTTGTAGCCTCGTGTCATTACTAAAATGATTCTTAAAATTATTAGAAAAAATAGGTTGGTCCATCTAATTATATAATAATTGTTTATTAAACTAACCATAAATTCATTATTAATATTCTTTATTATTTCCTTAAATAAAACTTACGGAATTGCCAAATGTGGCTAAAGTATATATGTCAATTAATGATTTTAAATAATAAAAATTTGATAAAAAATAGTTTATCTTCTATCATATTTTTTAAATTTTAAACTATTAAAATAAATTAAACAACCACATTAACCATATTATAAAAAATTAGATTTTCCGTATATATTTTATTTTGAATTTTTAAAAATGACTAAAAATTACTACAACTTTTAAACGTCTCACATTCAAAATTTGTGATCGGCTTAAAATTTTTGTTATGATAAAATACAAATGATTACAAAATCATATAAGTAAAAAGTCTAATTTAATTAATTATTAAGAGTAATATATATATATATTGTTTTAAATTAAACTATATACCATATAAAACATAAATATTTTAATTTCAAAATTTACGTTGGAATTTTTTATATAAAAGATTTGAACAAACATTGAAAACTTATTTTTTTTTAAAAAACATATTAAAACTATTAATCCCACGATGAAACTTTTGTTATAAGTAATATAAAGTTTTTGCTATAAAAGGTACAAATATCAAAAAACCCATTGAGTAAAAAGCATTATTTAATATACATTAATATTAAAAATATACTATGTATGTAAATATCATTTAAATTTAATTATATATCCTATCAAATAAAAAAATTATTGTTTGGATTAATAAAATTGATTTATATGTTCGCACCATACTGACTTTTAATTATTCAATATATATTTATTATTTTATAATATATAAAAACATAAAATACATAAAATAATTTTTATATATAATGTTTATTCCGCACAATGAACCGGTCTTAATCTAGTTACATGGTATTTTGTGGGGTTTATGTATTGAAACGTATACCATCTATACTATTAATACATACAACTTTTTTTGAGGTATCCTTGATTTTGGAAAGTATTTACAACTGTGTCACTGCTATTAAATTTTAAAACAAATATCCCTTGTATATTAATCTTTGAGCATTGCAACATGTTTTCATAGCCACATGTCATCACTAGAATCCTTAGAAAAGTAAGTTGGTCCGTACAAATATTATACTTTTTATTAAACTAACTATCAAATTGATTAGTAGTGCACAAATGAATATTCACAATATTTCCTTAAATAAAAGCTACGGAATTACCTATTATAGTTAACATATATATGAAAATTAATGATTATGAATAATACATATTTGATATAAAAAAATTATCCTCTTTCTTTTTGTTAAAAAAAATTATATTATTAAAAGAAATTAAATAATCACATTAAGAATATAATAAAAAATTAGATTGTTTCTTATATGTTATATTTTGAATTTTTTAAAATGACTATGATTACTAAAACTGATAAAAGTCTCACATTGAAAATTTTGTGATCAATGGTTTAATTGTTTTTTGTTCAAGGAAGAGACAAATGATCATAAATCGTATCAATATGAAGTCTTATTAATAGATATCATATATATCATTTAAACTAAATATGTACTATACAAAAATATAAAAATATGTTAATTTCAAAATTTTCATCGTAAAATGATGAGATCTTACTATTTTAATTTTAAAATTTGTATTGATAAATCTTACATTAATTTTTTTGTAATTAATAGTTTAAACTTTTGTTACAGTAACTATACAAATGTTAATAAAATCATATGAGTACAAAGTGTCAATAATACATATTTATATTAAAATATTATATATATATATGTCAATATCAATAAATGTTAATTATATACCGTATAAAGTAAAAAAATGATTGTTTTGATTTATTTACCAAAAACATGATTTTAAATAAACAAAAGGTATTGGTTTTGATTTATGTGCTTACTCTAATGCATATACTTTTATGTATACAAATTGTTTTTTTTTTTAATACGTGGTTTCTAATATGTTATTTGATTCTGACAATCCTAGAAATACACCTCCTCTACAAATATTTGGTACTTCCTCAAAGTTTCTGTTGACATTTTGGCCTGACCTCTCCCTCATGGCCTGCCTCTGTTTTTCTCTCTGTTTTTATTCTCTTGTTCACTGTTTTTACACTTGGGTTTTATTGTATACAAGCTTACTCTCACTCACGTTTGTTTTCTTGTAGAGAGAAGAGAGAATACTTTTATGTCTACATTGTTAATCTCTTTTTTCTCATTGATTTCAAACACACAATCTTACACATATACATAGTTGATTTCAAAAACTCTGTTTTTGTATGATAAAACTCTGTTTTTAAACAATCAGATGAACACAAATAAGTGTTTGTTTGTGTATATCCTTTAGTTAGGACAATGTCTTCGATTTCTATGAATGGTGATACAACTTTGGCTTTGTCAGACAACATTTCCTTCAGATGCTAATTTGGGGGGGGGTTTTCTTTTACCTCTGCTTCTATGCGGTTGAGTTTGAGGGTCCCGTTCTGAATCTCTCCCCGGTAAAACCGAGATTCTTCTGCCAAGTTCTTGTGTTTCTCAAGGTTCATGTCTGTCAAAGCTGTTGCATTTCTCTGAGGAGGAAGTCATGTCAGTTTAGTATGTTTTCATGTTATGATTACACTCAGATGATGATTTATTAATAGTATCTGGTTGTGTCATCTCACCTTGAATTCTTCATCGCTCGTATTATAAAGTTTACTCTCAAGGTCCTTGAGTAGTGACTCGACCCTGAAATCAATATGAAATAAAGGAGTTATGCAAGGTCCCAATTTACATTGACGAGAGGACAGGCTGGTTCAGTACCTTCACTGGAGACTGGATAATGAGCTTTCCACTATAGACGCCAGAATGATTCCTATGTTACAAGAAAGTGCACATTTTATCTACGTATCAACAAGAAGTCAGGGGGCTCTCTTAACATATAAGAAACTATCTTGTACCTTGTAAAAAGTGAAGTGATGTAACCAGTCATATGTCGGTAGGAATGGTCCTGCATGGCTAACATTCCAGATTGGCCAGGAAGCATCAGCATGAAGAGCTCCACTCTACAGTAGGCAGCAAATGCTTCGGGCTTCATCATCTTTTAATCTTTGGTTTTATGCTCCTATTGGAGTTTGTTGTCTTCTTTTTTTTTCATTTCCATACTTTTGTTGATCATCCCCTTGTCGTTTGACGAGGTCTTAGGTATTAGACACAAAATATTCCACATCGATAGTTGGAATGAATTTTTAGTAATATATAAGATATACGAGCCAATCCACGTATCACCAATTTGTTTTAGGTTGGAAGTTCATCTAGCTTAACATGGTATCAGAGCAAAGTTCACGCAGTCCAACCCGATCCACATCGATCCGTCCAAAGTTGGCCTATCGATCCTTGCCTGAGCATTCCGAGATTGACGCTCAAAGAGTCATCATCTCGAGGAGGCGTATTAGACACAAAGTGTCTCATATCAGTAGTTGGAAGAGATATTTAGTAATATATAAGATAGATGAAATATTCGAAATAAATTAAGATTTTCCTCATTTATAATATATAATTAATAAATCTGGAGTATGAGATAAAAACTAGATTATGATATATATTTAAAATTTATTGTGGAATTTGTTTTTATTTTAGTAGTTTGATTTAGAGTTTTTTAATCCTTCTTTCGGAATTCTTTCATAATGTAGGTTTCAAATCTTAAAAAGAGTAAACTAATGCATATTAATAAAAAGGAATATTTACAAAGTATCTTCAAGAAGATGTTAGAAAAATGATTAGGTGTAGATTTATAAACCAAAATTCATGAATACATAAACAAAAATTTTATTTATATCTCAAAAAGAAGTGAAACCCAAATAGATCTGAACCGAATCTGAATGGGTATAAGAGTACACACTTTTAATAATTTATTTATATCCTCTATATACTAAAACACAAGTCACTCAACCAATCTTATTTTGCCACGTAATATTTGTTTACAATTGTTTTTAAATAAAATCAAATAAAACTAGAAAACGCCTATGGATAAAATACTAAACAACCCATGATCTAATCCACGATCTATTTTCTTTGTCCACGATTTTTCTCTTTTCGCATTTCTATCCCTTTGATTCGATATAGAAAACTCAAAATCAATCAATAACAGAAATATGCTCTTTCTGTTATGAACCAGATTGTGGATAGCTCATAACCAAGAGATTATGATTTGTAATCTTTCCATTTGTCTATGACGGTGTAATCTCCTATATAAGGAACCTCTATGTTATGAATAAAGATAGACTTTTCCATTACTTTTATAACATGTTATCAGCATGAAACTCTAAATCCCTAAGCTAATACCCAAATTGAAAAACCCTAAAACACTAACCCTAGCCGGCGATCCGACGATCCGACGAACCCTAAACCCCGATTGCGTCTCTTGTTCCCGCATCTGTTCCAGCTCGCGTCCCCGATCAGCTTCAGCCCAAGGCGTTCCTGATCCTAGCTCAGACGTTCGCGACCCGAGAGCAGCTCCAGCATGCGACCTCTTCCTCGTTCGCGACTGCATCAGACAGCTCGCATCCGACGATCAAGGCGTTCCCGATCAAGCAAAACGTCTGCGACCCGATAGAAGCGACTCGATCCATTCCAGCTCGCGTCCCGTTCATGTCCAGCTCGCGGCTCAACTCCTTTGGTGGTCCGATTCAACAATCATCTAAGGTTAAAAGGTAATTCAAAACCTAAGAACCCATAATCGAACATGGGTTGATTGATAAAGAATGAAACCCTAAAACCCTAATCTTTATGAATCAAAATCATAGGGTAATAGATCAAAAATCCTAACTGAGTAAATCGAACCTCTAAAAGTTCGATACCCCAAACCCTAAATCATGTTCCTACATGATTAAAACCCCAAATCGGTTTTTACAAGTTAAAATCCGATACCTATATCTATAAACCCTAAATAATATAAGTATCAGAATTAATTATACTATAATTATCAAATCACATATTAAAACCCTAATCGAATATTTTGAAATCAAAACTGTTTTCGGTTTTGATCATTGAGCTTTTAAATTTGTTTGAATCTGATGCTATGTTGCTAGAATTGTTTGACCATTAAATTGATAGATTTATTTTCTCATCATGCTTGGTTAATTGTTCATCTGATTTAAAATTGTTTAAACGACCAGCATGTTAAAACATTGATTGAATCCGATAGATTGCTAGCTTGCTTTGCTTATATAATCTGATAGGTTGATAGATTGATTGAGGTTTACTTGTTTAAAATCCGAATGATCTGATTGCATGATTCTTGAGGTTTAATATCATCTGCTAGGATTGATAGTTTTGTAATCTGATATGTTTTAAATAGAAACCCTAAATAATCCGTATGATAGGTTATATTGATCTGATTTGGATGTCTTTGAGAATTGAGAATCTGTATGCTAGGTTGATAGATTCATGATAAAATCTAATGTCTTGAGGTTTAAGATTGTATGCTAAGTTCGATTAAAATTATTGATCTGATTATATGTTTTTGAGGTTTGATAAATTCGGATACTAGATAAATTATTTACACATGGTTTATGCTAAATACCAATCATGCTTGAAACTGATTCATTGAAGTTCATGCTTGAAATCTATATTCTAGTATTGCTAAAATCAGCCTTGAAACTGATTGAGTGATTAATAAATCTTTTTACTAGTCTTGCTAAAATCCATTGATTGTTAAACCCTAATTGCATGATTAATTGAATCCGTTTTTGCTAGTCTTGATACACCATAATATTATGAGCACATAAAAATAGTATTGTTGAGACTTGCTAGAAATTGACTGATTGATTAAATGCTTTAAGATTGATAGTCTCATTGTCCTCACAAGATTGAAATCCGAATTGATTGTTTTTAAGAGTAAGGCCGCATGAAAATTATACATAAATATTGAGTGATATATGATTTGAGATGTCGAAAATCAACTTGGATTTTGCTGCCCTAAATCTCTTTGGAGATAATTATTTACGGTGGGCATTGGATACAAAGATTATCCTAAAGTCAAAAAGACTTTGTGAATGTATTATAGAAGGCAATAATGCCAATGAGGAAGATTGATACATGACAATATTAACTATTAGCCATCATCTTATTAAGAGTCTCAAAAATCAGTATTTGACTATAGAGAATCCCCTAGACCTTTGGACAGAGTTAAAAATCGAGATATGATCACCAAAGAACAGTGTTATTACCAAAGGCCATATTTGATTAGAGAAATCTCAGAATCCAGGACTATAAGTCCATGGATGAGTCTATTGCTACCTGGGCAAAATAATGGATTACTGATGAGAAACAGTGAATTGAGACCTCCTGGATTAACCCCATTACCTGATACCAATAAGGTCGTAGAAGAAAAAAAAAAGTAACCACATCCAGAATAATAGACCACACGGCCATGGCCGTGGAGGGTGGAAAGGACGTGGCCATTGCCACTATAACACATTTGTCCGTGGGAATCACTATGGCAGTGGCCGTGGTATATCCTTTAAACCACAAAGCTCGACCAAATCAGTGTGCCATAGATGTGGAATGGGGAACCATTGGGCTAAGATATGAAGGACTCTCAAACATTTTTGTGACCTCTATCAAATAGAGTATGAAAGGGAAGAATCCTGAAACCCACTTGGTCTATAAAGATGGTGAAAATAATTTCGAACATGATCAAGATGATCTTATGGAATATGAGACCCATGATTACCTAAAATAATCAAGTGGATAATCTGATTTCGACATCAAACTTGTGTGATTGCTTTGCTTGTATGCTTTCTCTGATTTTTATCTCCTTGAATTTATTTCTATTACATTGTCTGCTTAGATTAAATGAATGAATGATTTTTCTATATGAGTACACTTAAAAACGCCAATATAAGTATTACAGCAGGTATCGCCAGTCTGAAAGAAGACTATGGCTAGGCTAATATATTATTGCCTAAGGGTATGCATCTAGAAATCAGTGATGCCTTATATTCACCCATCTCTAAGAGCAAGAACAGCCTATTGAGTTTTAAAGATATAAGAATGAATGGTTTCCATATTGAAACAATGGGCGAAGGAAACAAAGAGTTCCTTCAGATATATGTATAAAATCCCCCAAGGCCATAATAAGTCCTAAAGACTATACCTGCATTCTCTACTGGCCTATACTATGCATAGATCAGTATGATAGAGGCTAAAAGCCTGCGAAAATATACACTTTATGGCACGACCGGATTGGCCATCCTGGTCCAAACATGATGCGAAAATTGATATCAAAAGGCACACATTAAAAGATAAGAAGAGTTATCCCAAAGAATCTCACGTGTGTAGCATGTACACAAGGGAAACTCATTAGGCCATCACCAGTAAAACGGCTACGAGCCCCTTTTTCATAAATAAAGACTATATGTCTAGATAATACTGGTGAATACATGTCCCAAGCGTTTAAATGATTATGGTATGTCCATGGGGGTAAGTGTCGACAATTCTGTGATACATGTCCATACCATGAACGGCTTGGCCGAAATCTTTTAAAACGCAAATAGCTGATTAATAGACCATAACTTATGAGGTCAAAACTTCCATTCACAGCTTGGACCACACGAAATTTACATGCACTTAAGTTAATACGCATCAGGCCATTTAGTGAGCATAGATATCCCCTAT
The DNA here is from genome assembly GCF_020379485.1 of Brassica napus. NCBI lineage: Eukaryota > Viridiplantae > Streptophyta > Magnoliopsida > Brassicales > Brassicaceae > Brassica > Brassica napus. The sequence goes on from NC_063449.1 coordinate 27,032,431, forward strand.
CACAATTATTAACGGGTCAAGAGCTAGACATACCCCATCATAAGACATTTGGATGTGCTGTCTATGTACTAATTGCTCCACCACAGAGAACTAAGATGGGACATCAAAAGGAGGATGAGGATATATGTTGGATATGATTCTCCCACAATAATAAATACTTTGAACCAACTATGGGTGATTATATTTGAGGCCAGGTACACAGATTATTTTAAGACCAGGAGGAGAAAAAATAATAAAGCTGGTAAAAGAATGGTAAAAAAAAATAGAATGGAATCAACCATCAATGTCTTGGCAAGATCCTCGGACTAAAGAATGTGAAATAGACGTCCAAAGATTATACATTTACAAAGCTAGCTAATCAAATGCCAGACACATTTGCTGACCCGAAAAAGAATGACTAAGTCATATATAAACCAACTTGTAAAGCACCAATGAATTTGATGTCCAAGAAGAGGCACAGTCAAGTTGCTACAGAGTCTAGACAACGTATGAAACGTGGTAGACCAATAGGTTCCAAAAATATAAGAATCCTCGGAAACAAAAGAAAGGTGCAGAGAATGATAATCAAAATCCAAATCCGAGGTTACTAAGGAAACCATCCCAAACATGGAGACAAAGCCGGCCGACTCTAAGGTACAGGTACCAAACAATGTAGCTTGGGACAAGCTGCAAAGTATTAAAGGTCCTGAAAATAATGAATCTCAATCGATTATATCATGTCTGGAACATAATGGAACCAATAAGGAATGTCGACATAAGATGATTTATTTGCATACAAGGTAGCACTTGAATTTATGAATATAAGCGAGGATCATGAACCCACGTCAATATAAGAGTGCGCACTCGTAGAACAGATTGGATTGAATGGAAACGTGAGGTTAAATAGTTTAAGGAAGAAAGGCGTATTTGGCCATATGATTAAGACACCATATGATGTTAAAACCAGTGGATATAAATGGGTCTTGTGAGAAATAGAAATCGTGAGATATAAAGCTGATGTTGCACAAGGATTCTCACAAAGACCAGTAATAGATTATGAGACATACTCCCATGTGGTGGATGCAACTACTTTTAGATTTCTCATAAGTCTAGCTATATAAGAGAGAAAATTAGACTTGCAGCAAGTTGATGTAGTGACTGCATATATATGGTCCACTGGATACTAGAGGGTATTGAGCTGAAAGTACAACAAGTACTCGAGAACAATATTGATAATCATCAAAGTATATGATCTGAATATCCTAGGAACCTCTGGATACAATTTTCCAAACAGTTGAATATCTCAAAAAAGAGTTTGAGATGAAAGATCTTGGAAAAACAAGTTTTGTTTGGGATTACAGCTTGAGTACATTAACAATGAAATCCTTGTGCATCAAATAGTATATACAGAAAAGGGTACTCAGAGATTTAATATGGATCAGTCTCACTCATTATCTAGTACATGGGCGTGAGATCACTTGTTTTGGACACTGATCCAAGTGGAATATGCCTTTTCACGTGTAAGTCTAACAATTACGATAGAAAGTGGTTTTAGGTTACTCGTTAAGATAGAAAAAGCTAGAACAAGAGGTGTGTTTTTGTCAGCTCGGAAAAGAGAGTGAAGGGTGTTGAGTTTCGAGTTTCTGTTATTAGAGATTAGACATTGGTCCGTCGCTAGTCGTGTGTGACTGATATAAACCGATTAAACAGATCTAGGAGGATTGTTTAAAAGATTTCTAATATACAAGAAAGTGTTCTTGAGAGATTTGTGTACAGTTCTAATTGTAGTGTCTCTGAACTTTCAACATTTTTGTTCATGTAAATAACAGTACCGGATATTTATTAACTACGGTTTCTATTTAGAGAGAAGTTTGCTCAAGCCAGTTCAATACATATATGTTGTTACGTTAATGACATCAGCATTGCCATTTCTTTGTAGGCACATGCGAAGCTTGTTAGCATTTCTTACGGTAATGGTGGTGTTGCAGTTTTGGTCCTCATAGCCATTGTGGTATACCCAAGACAGAACATGGAAGATGGTCACCAGTCACTTTTTTTTTTGGTAAGAAGATGGTCACCATCACTTGGCATTGAAAAGTAAAACTTATATGCGAATAGACAATTTTTCGTTTAAGTGGTTTGTTTATATATATTGTATACACTAATAAGAATCAATATAAAAGAATATATTCTTGTCCTCCTTCCTCTACATGATATTTTATGCAACGGTTACGTGTAATAAGTTTTTATTTAACGTTACACTGTCCTTTTACAAATATAGAAATGGTCTCCTCCTCACCATTAAGACACCTCTTATCTTATCTCTCTCTCTGTAGATCAGTCAAATGTCACGTGACCCTTCTCTTACCCTTTGTCTTCTTACCACATCTTTAAAATAGGATACAAGACCCAATCAAATATCGAAAGAAAGATCCCATAAATGTATTGACTACTTTCCTCTTTTGGCAAAACACATATACTCCCGTTATAGAAACCTCATTCACTCACCATCAAAAGAAGAAAAATAAGATCAAGATCCGGTTATTCTGAATCGTTATTTCTTGAATGTTTTCGTTTAGATCGTTCTCAGAGAAATGCGACGACGGAAGAAGACGCTTGTAGTGGTGGTGATACGCAGACTATTAACATGTGCCATATGTATAATAGCATTACTTGGCTTTCTCACCGTACACAATCTACGTAGCTCCTCTCAACAGACTCCTCCCTAGGCTACATCTTAGCAAATACACCACTCGTGTCCGTAACATATCTATACTCTCTCACGATTTTCTTATAAAGAAAAAAAGATTGATCGGTTTTTGTTCGAGGCAAGAATAGTGTTCAATCTTAACTTGTTTTCCGGATTTGATTCTTTGTTCAGCAGCGAGGACACATCAGTTACGAAACTCCATTACAGAACCGAGCTCGACTAGGAACCTATCTCGTCGGGAAACGATTGAAGTAAAGCTTTGAATCAATGTGGTTTCGTTTAAATGTGTGGCTGACTCTTGTCGAATTTCAGGAGAATGAGATTCAGAATCAGAGATTAACATCTGAACACATCAACATACACATGAGCTATCTCAACCTCATTTCTTGACAAGCCCTTCCTTCGCCAAGGTACAACTTATGTGCGGCCTAATTTATTAGTCGCTTATAAGTAAATATATTGTAACTGTGAAAATTAAACATGATATCTTTATGATTTGTTTTTATGTTTGTTTGAAACTAGAAGTCTATGTCAATAAATAGACACTAGTCTGCTATGCTTAAGAGCGTGTTTTAAAAGTGCATATTAATTAATTTAGAACACTAGATCATGTACTCTTTCGTGTTTCTGACTCTTTTAGATTTGACAGTTGAACACTACAAGCGGGACACAAGATTATGACAAGCTTTGGAAACATCCACCTAACCGCAACTTCGTCCCTTGTGAATCCCAATCCTAATTACATATGTGAGAAAACACATATCATATGGTTTGGTTTCTTATTTAACCAAAACTGACTCATATATAAAATAAAAAAAAGTTTACGTACTCTCTGGTTATATGTTTCCTCAGCTCCACTGGAGTCTAGAGGTTATCTTCTTGTTCACACGAATGGCGGTCTTAACCAGATGCGTGCTGGGGTAAGTGTGTAATAGTATTACTTTTTGTGTTACGATCTGAACTCGCAACTATTAAAATACTTATGGCTATGTGACAACTTTACAGATATGTGACATGGTAGCTATAGCTCGTATTATAAATGCCACACTTGTAGTCCCGGAGCTCGATAAACGATCTTTCTGGCAGGATACTAGGTTAACCCATGTTAACATTTTTTCTTTCTTTTCTTACATCTCTTGAACTTGTTTAACATGTTTTTTTTTTTATGTTTCTCATTTTGTATTGATCCAGTAAATTCTCGGATGTATTTGATGAAGACCATTTCATTAATGCTTTATCTAAAGATATAAGAGTCATCAAGAAGCTACCAAAAGGTATTGATGGACTTACAAAGTGGTTAAGCATTTCAAAGCTACTCAGGATTGAGATATTACCAAAATGAGATAGCTACCATGTGGATGAATACAGGTGATCATCATATTCTTGAACTACTTATTTTTATGTACACTAAGAACGTGTTATGCATTATAATGTTTTCTTCCTTTACTCAGGTGATCAGAGCTGCCAAATCCGATTCTCGTCTAGTAAACAACGGCCTACCTCCAGATATTCAAAAGCTACGTTGCCGTGCTTGTTATGAGGCTCTACGCTTCTCTACTAAAATCAGATCAATGGGACAAGTAAAACTATTGATTCCCTACTATAACCATCTCATGTAATATATATCTTCTTCTCTAGCAGTTAAGTTATGTTGCAGATTTTAGTCGATAGGATGAGATCTTATGGTCTATACATAGCCTTACATTTGAGATACGAGAAAGACATGCTGGCTTTTAGCGGCTGCAACCACGGTTTATATCTGCTTCTGAAGCTGCTGAGCTAAGGAAGATAAGGTAACCAAAACAAAACAAGAAAATTACTTGTTTGTGTAATTTTTTCAAATAGAGATTGAGTGCTTAGGAAGAACACAGCGTATTGGAAAGTTAAAGACATTGATGGAAAAGTACAAACTCAAAGGGAATTGCCATTGATAAGAACAAAGAAGAAAGACTTAAACTTTACTTAAAATATATTTCAAAAGCTCAAAACGTTTACAACTCCTATACTTCTTTATATAGTTGGAGACACTCTCTCAACCCTAATTGATCTCTCAGGATCTGTTTACATCTGTCACACATCTAGCCACTTGCTACTGATAACAAGGTATCAAACTGGTTACATAGTACGAGAGCTCTCTGCTCCTTAGCACAGTCTGTCCCCTTCTTCTCACTCTTCTGTCTTATTGTCGTCTTCTGATCCTGGTTGAGGAGCCGTTGACTCCTTTGATAACTTGGGCCAACTCCTGTTGGGCTTGAGTGATGTCTTGGGCCTTTACACTTTCATTCCCCCGTAAACTGAATGTGGGAGGAACGCGAACATTCAGTTTATGTCGCAGTTGCTGAAATGATTGTGCGCGTAGGGACTTAGTAAAAATATCAGCCAGTTGAAGATGAGAGGGAACATGCTGAACCTCAAGCACACCAAGGGCAACTCTCTCACGAACATAATGGTAGTCAGTGTCAAAATGTTTAGACCTGTTGTGAAAGACCGGATTGGCCGAGAGCTGAACAGCGGAAAGGTTATCACAGCGAAGGACAGCAGGTCGCGTCTGAGGAACCAAGAGATCACGAAGACGGAAGAGACCCATGTTAATTCTGACGCTGTGGTTGCTAGAGCTCGGTATTCGGCTTCAGTAGAAGATCGAGACACTGTAGGTTGTCGTTTTGCCGACCACGAGATAACGTTAGAGCCAAGTAACACACTGAAACCGGTAGTGGATCGTCTGGTATCTCGACATCCTGCCCAGTCACTGTCGCTATAAGACACCACATCCAGGCTACTGTGTTTAGATAAGTATAAACCCATTGTCGAAGTGCCAAAGATATACCGTAAGATCCTCTTCAAGAGACCAAAGTCTGCCTCAGTGGGTGAATGCATTCTTTGACACACAAAGTTCACAGCATATTGTATATCCGGACGTGTGATTGTCAGATACTGGAGCTTCCCGGCAAGACTTCGAAAGTAGAAGGGTTGAGCAAATGGCGTTGTATCTTGGAACACATGATCAAGACGTAGAGGAAGTGGAGTGTTGATCGGGTTGCAGGTTGACATACCAGCACTATGAAGTATCTCCTCTGTATATTTGGCCTGATGAATAAAAAGTCCATCAGAGTGATGTTGAGCTTGTACTCCCAAGAAGTAATGGAAAGTTCCCAGATCCTTCATCGCAAACCGAGCACTCAGCTCATTAATGAGAGACTTGAACAACGCCGGGTTAGATCCTGTTAATAAGATGTCATCAACATAGAGTAACAGCACAAGAGTATCTCCATTGTGACGATAGACAAATAGAGAAGGATCTGCCTTGCTACAGACGAAGCCATACTCAATCAGAAAATTACTAAACTTGTCAAACCAGGCTCTTGGGGCTTGTTTAAGACCATAGAGAGCTTTATGCAAAGAGCAAACATGAGTAGGATGAGCGTGATCTTCGAAACCAGGAGGCTGCACCATATACACTTGCTCTTGTAAATCACCATGTAAGAAGGCATTCTTAACATCAAGCTGAGTTATATTCCATTGCTTCGCAGTGGCCACGGTAAGCACAATGCGAATGGTAGAAGTCCTGACCACAGGGCTATATGTTTCATTGAAGTCAATGCCTTCTTCTTGATTGAATCCCTTAGCAACAAGGCGTGCTTTTAGCTTCTGTAGAGTACCATCAGCGTTGAGTTTAACAGTAAACACCCATCGACAGCCAATACATTCATGCTAGCTTCAGGAGGAACCAAGGACCACGTGTGATTCTGAAAAATAGACTGCAACTCTTCTAGCATAGCTTGTCGCCAACCCGGATGAGCTAAAGCTTCAGCCACCGTCTTAGGTAGAGAAGGGATTGTAGTACTCGCAAGTAATGCATACCGAGGGTTCGGTTTGCGAATTCCAGACTGTAATCTTGTCCTCATGGGGTGACGTTGTTCCTCAGTGACGGGCTCTACTGCTTGCTGAGTGTTGGTCTCGGGACTAGGCCTTAGTACCATCTCTTCACGATCTGGTGTTTGAAGACCGATGTTCGCTGGAGACGTCTCAGTAGTATTATCTTCCAGTGGATATTCCACAACATTTTCATGTGAGGCATGAGTCGGAGATAACACCTGAGAACGTAAGGAAGATAGAGTTGGCAAGACTTGTCGTTGAGGCGGATCTGCAGCTTGCCATGCTCCCATGATACCTGTGGTCTGTTGAGAGACTAGATGCTTATACTTATCCATGAATGGAAAGCAAGTCTCATCAAATATAACATGGCGGTTAATGTAGACACGACCAGTAGGAGGATAGAGACAACGGTATCCCTTATATTGAGGATGATATCCTAAGAAGACACATTGAAGAGACCGTGGCTCGAACTTATGTTGAGTGAAAGGGCGTAAGCAAGGATAACAGGCTGACCCAAAAACTCGAAGAAAACTGTAGTCAGGAACCTTTTTCAGTATAAGCTCAGAGGGACTCTTGTTCTTCAGAGATGGAGAAGGAAGCATGTTGGTGATAAAGTTGGCAGAGTAGAAAAGCCTCAACCCAGAAACGTAAAGGGACTTTACTTTGAAACATCATAGACAGGCCCAATTCTGTTAAGTGCCGGTGTTTACGTTCCGATATGCCATTTTGTTGAGGCGTTGACGGACAGGAGATGAGATGCTGGATGCCATGATTCTGTAAGTGTGCTCTAAACCTCGTACTCATAAATTCACCCCCACCATCACTCTGAAACACCTTGATCTTCTTGCTTAACTGATTCTCGATTTGTTTTGAAATCCAATAAAGATATCACAAAAATCAGATTTCATTTTTAGAGGAAAGATCCATGAATAACGAGAATAGTTGTCTACAAAGACTGCATAATATTTGAACCCCTGAACAGATAAACTGGAGAAGGACCCCATAGATCACAGTGTATTCGATCAAGTGGTTCCATTACACTAGAGACAGAATCAAAAAAGGAAGTTGAGAACTCTTCCCATCTGGCAAGGTTCACAGACGGAAGTGGTGCTGCTCTTATTAACTGAAATTGCCTTGCTGGTTTTGAGGAGTTGGAGAACCTGAGGATTTGCATGACCAAGACGCTGATGCCACACTAGATCACCTGCAACAGTCTGTCGATTTGAATAGAAAGCTACAAAGTCAGGTTGCTCCAACACATAAAGTTTCTCACGACGTTGTCCTCTGGTCACTACCTTCTGAGTGTTCAAATCAATCACAGAGACAGCATTAGCATCAAAATAGACCCCACAAGGGAAGTCATCACACAGTTTCGAGACCGACAAAAGAGATTTTTGCATTGATGGACACACAAGTATATCACAAAGAGGGAGACTACCTGTCGTGGTATTCAAGGTAGTGGATCCAACATGAGTGATAGGGAGATATGTTCCATCTGCAACCATAACTGTCTCTTGACCGTTATATGGAACTGAGTTCTGAAGGTTGGTGGCTGAAGGCGTCATATGAGCTGTAGCACCCGAGTCAGCAAGCCATTCGCGACCACTGGAATCTGAAACTTGAAGAGCAGCTAGGGCGTGAGGAGTGTCATTACTCTGGTAGGCATTATCAAATCTGTTCCAACACTTCAAAGCCACATGACCAACACGTCCACAAATTTGACATACTGGACGAGTATTCCTGATTGAGAACCCTGAGACTGAGATCCAGGAGGTTGGTTCCAACCAGAGGTATTAACCTGTTGTGTGAAACCTCTGCCTCGTGTTGAATATCCACCACGTCCTCGATAGTTGCCAGAACGACCAAAAGAACCGCCACGTCCTCTGTTTCCACCATAGTTTGAGTTTCCAAAACGTTGAGTCTGGAAGGCAAGATGAGGAGAGACCTCTGGAGTAGCTTCATACGACTGTAGTTTTGCATCAAAAGCAGAGATCTCAAGGACCACATCATTGAACGTCTGAGGAGGGAGTCGAGACAGAGAGCTCTGAATCACTGTTGTAATAGGATCATATTCGCGACCCAGACCATTCAGAAAGGTGAAAATCTTCATGTTTTCATCCACCGGCTTACACAATAGCACTAAGATTGTCACAGAGAATCCTAAACTCTCGACAATAAACCAAAAAGGTTTTACCTTTCACAGAAAGGAGTTGAAGACGACGTCGGAGTTCAAACTCTCGAGCAAGAGAACTCTTGTTGTAGTGAGAGGCAAGGGCAAGCCACACATCTTGGGATGTAGCAAGGGCATGAACAAGACCCAGAACCTCTTCTGTAAGAGTTCCAAAGATCCATGACTTAACAAGCTCGTCCGTACACGTCCAGGCTTCATGAGCTGGATTAGGAGCTTCGACAGGAGCATCGTTGACGATGTTGACGACAGTAGCAGCAGGAGCTGGCGTAAGACCAGTGGGGAAACCAAGGAGCTTTTGAGAACGGAGAAGAGCCTCAATCTGTGTCTTCCAAAGGAGGTAGTTTGTGTCGCTAAGCTTAAGAGTGACAGAGCTAGTGACATGGATGTCTGAAGGAAAAGGATATGGATCGTTTCTTTCTGCCATTACAGCAACCTGTTAAGGATTTAAGAAAGCTCTGATACCATAAGAACAAAGAAGAAAGACTTAAACTTTACTTAAAATATATTTCAAAAGCTCAAAACGTTTACAACCTCCTATACTTCTTATATAGTTGGAGACACTCTCTCAACCCTAATTGATCTCTCAGGATCTGTTTACATCTGTCACACATCTAGCCACTTGCTACTGATAACAAGGTATCAAACTGGTTACATAGTACGAGAGCTCTCTGCTCCTTAGCACAGTCTGTCCCCTTCTTCTCACTCTTCTGTCTTATTGTCGTCTTCTGATCCTGGTTGAGAGAGCCGTTGACTCCTTTGATAACTTGGGCCAACTCCTGTTGGGCTTGAGTGATGTCTTGGGCCTTTACACTTTCAATTGACTCCAAAAGAAGTTGGAGTTTTACTAAAAGCTTTAGGATATGCACCAAACACTCCTATATATATAGCTGCTGGTGAGATTTACGGTGGTGAGTCTCGGTTAGCCAGTCTTGGCTCTCGTTTCTCCATGTTAATGAGTAAGGTACTACTACATAGTTTCAAGATGTTAACTTATTATTACTAATGAGACTGAATATAGACTGACCATTTTTGATATAATGAAGGAAAAGTTGGCAACAAAAGAAGAGCTTAAGCCTTTTATGAACCACTCAACTCAAATGGCTGCACTTGACTACATTGTTTCCGTCGAAAGCGATGTTTTTATTCCATCCTATAGTGGAAACATGGCGAGAGCTGTTGAAGGGCATCGCCGGTATCTTGGTCACCGAAAACAATAACTCCGGACAGGTGACAGATGTGTGTGTTTTTTTTTTTTGTTAAGTCATGGAATCTTTAGTTACTTACATTTTGTTTGTATTTGTGATTCAGGAAAGCCATTGTGAGGTTGATAGACAGAATTGGTAGAGGAGCTGAGAACGATAACAGGAAAGTCTATGAAAGAATCATAGATATCCACAAAACTCGGTAAGGAACACACCAACAGTTTCTATACAATACTAATCTCCATATTGTAGTGACTCTTTAGGAGCTGTGGTTTAATACAGACAAGGATCACACGAGGGAGGAAAGGACCTGCTTCAGGAACAAAGGAGAGACAGGAGGAGATGGAGTCCTGTGACAAATCGTTACCAGGACTTCTGTCACGACTCAGAGAAACCAAATGAGATGAGATTCAGATGTGCTAGAGCCCATGAGAGGGAGATGATGGTTACATGAGATATGGATTTAACAGAGGCTTGTTGGATCTGCTACTGCTTCTTGCATTCACACGACAAGTTAATTATAGTTATAACGTACAGCATTTTATAGTGAAAACCACCACTTCTGATGGATGAATCAAATGAAATCACACAGTTGTGGTGAACGAATGATATACCATTTTCTATATTTTGAACTATCTTCATTCACCATCCTAAAATGTCTATAGTTTATCCATGGAAAATAACATTATCTTCAAACCATGAATTGAACAATAAGATGTAAATAAATTTTTTAGATTTTAAGTGTTAGATTCTCACATTTTATGTTGAGGAACCTGATAGGTTCCACTTCGTAGGAAGAACAGAGCAATGAGGAGGATAGAAGCTTGAGGGAGAAGAAACATATGAGTCAAGGATGGTCAACGTGGATAGCAAGACTCTGAGTGGAATAGAGTCTTTGCTCAAGACTTCTTCATGTCATATAAATAACGTGGCTTCTTCGTGCTAGTTTCTTATGCTGTATATTGTAGAGAGTGTAGACGCCATGAGTCTCCTTTCATCACGATCGCCATGAGATCGTGATTGAATCATCAGGCACGGATCGCCATGAGATCATGACCTGAGATTCACTTTATCAGCTTATCCTTTTATCCTTTTCGTTTGTAAACGTTGGTTTGGGTTTCAATAAGATCGAGAGTTTCTTTACTTATTCGAGATTGATTGTGATACGAGAGTTCCGAGTTACAAACTTATCAAATTGGTGCGTTCGTGAGCTAGATCGAATCAAACGCCATGAGTTTCGTGGAGATTCCTATTTTCGAAGGTTTCGCGTTACGTCAATGGATCGATTGGATGGAAAAGAGGTTTGCACAGGTGAGGCTATCAGAATCGCAGAAGGTGAGTTTGGGGAAGACCTTAATCTCCGGAGATGCGAAAACGTATATCCAGCACTGGCGATTGCCTTTCCACAGCTGGTACTCGTTGAAGGTTGCCTTGTTGTTCAAGTTTGGGGATGATGACGATCAGAGAAGCTTCGATTGATAGAGGATAATACACGATTCGTAGAGCGTTGTTGTAAGATCAGAGCACAACAAGATGTTGCAGAAGAGTTTTTGAAGACGAAGCTTTCTCATGTAGCGGATCATCATTTATCATCAATTGGGAAGTGTCTGGGTACTTATGAGACCAGATTCGATTCAGTGGATCAGCGTTTTGATCAGCTTACCCAGATCGCCACGACGGGAACAACAATTGCTACGACTTCCATTGATCCGATTCAGGTATCTCATCCTTCTATGGAATCTGATCTTCCTCACTATGAACGTAGCAATAGTTTCGTCACGAAGATTGCTATGCCGCGCTTCAATGGATCTAGTCCATTTGGCTGGCTCTTGAGACTAGAGAAATATTTTCAGAGTTGTCACGTTGTCGAGGATGAGAGATTAGGAAGGTTGTCTGAGTGCCTTGAAGGAGAAGCATTCTTTTGGTACAAGAAGGAACTTTACTTTGGTGGATTCAGAACCTGGTGTGAGTTTAAGCGCAGGCTGGTGGCTCGTTTTTCTCCGGTAAAAAGATGTTCTCGACAAGCAGCAACACGGACGACGGAAGTGATTTCGCAGACTGTAGTTGAACCAATAAATCATTGGAGACAGTGAGAACTCCAGAGGTTCTTGAGATGCCTCTAGTGAAAACTTGTTCTTCACCAACAGTGTTTCTGAACCACATATCAACTCTAGAGACTGTTCCTACGGAAAGCTTAACTGGTGCAACAGAGTTTCTTCATGAGAGAGAGACAGTTCCAGTGATTGATCGTGCAGAAGAATTGGTGTCTCTGGTATCTACAGTGGAAGACTTGATTCAAGAAGAGGATTCACAAGAAGCACAAGATTCTGATATGAGAAATGAAGTTGTTCGTGAGGCAGAGTCTATCAATCAACCTCTGACTGACGCAGAGCTAGAATCAAGTCCTGTAAAGAAACCAGTGGAGACAAAGAAGATTCCAGCAGGAGACTCAATTCAGAATCTGGTGATTGAAGTTGACCACGAGGACATGCCAATGTTACAACCTCTGGTATCAAAATCTGTTCTCGAATCTGGCCATAGAGAAAAATTGTTGGAGTATTTGGAAACAGATACTGTGTTTGAGGTTCAGAAGCAAGACGTTAGTCCATTCATTGTTCTAATACCATCGGAAGAGGATGCGTTTTATGCGCAAAAACATGTGTGGGCTCCACTCTAAACGCCTACAATGTGTTCGCTCAAATGTTTGTTCTGAGAGATGTATTACAACAAGCCATAAACCAGCAGAAGAAATCCAAATCTTGGAAGTTCAAATTCAAACCAAAGGTGCCATTTGGTGCAGACTTTACACGGCCTGGAAGAGGGCAACCAGTAGCAGAAAAAGGACATGATACTGGAGCTCCGGTAGTCTGTAAGAATTTGGATATGGAGAGTAATGTCTACTTTCCAGTGGGTGGTGCAGGTACTTGGAGTGACGGAAAGCTCATGACTCAAATAGAGAAGAACAGTGGCACTACTTTCAAGATCAAGCTGACAATTGGGAATACGCAGAGGCTTAGGAATTCACAAAATGAGAATGTGCTTCATGACAACCCTGTTGCTTTGTTAAAGATTAAATCAGGTCTTGAGAGTGCTCCACTGGAAGCTTGGTTACGTTCTTCACCAGAAGCGCGGCTTACATATAAATCACTGCCAAAATGTCTTCAAGTTGATGAATTACGTACAAAGACGGATTTGCTGCAGACAAATGAACCAGGGATTCTGTTTCAGGCACAGTCTGGATTGGTTTTGAGTGGTTTCTACTCTGATTTTCACAGTGGTGCTCGGAGTCCTCAGATGAAATTCTTTAAATCTTGGATGTTTAAATACAACCCTGAGCAATATGAACTCACGTTCTTGTCCAGTACAAACGCGAGGGAGCTGATTGAACTAGGGAAAGAGAAGATATTGTTCAGTGTTATGGGTTCTTTTGTCTGGGATATCAATGTCGGGCCTACTGTAGTTTTCTGGTTTAGACTGATGAGGAAGAAGAATCATGCAAGTTGGTTGCATGGGAAACTTTGTTCTAACAGATTTATGGAGCTTAACCCATTCATGGAGCAGAAACATGACAAGCAATCTAAAGCTGGTTATAACTTCATGAAAATGCAGTATGTCATGGATATGATGGAGTTACTTGCTTTTGTGCGTCTTGATATGGAGGATACCAAACCTGTTCAAATTAGAGGTCACAAAATCTTTGGCATTTGGCATCGTTGGAGAAGCAGGGACTGCGTCCATGGTGTTTTTGGAATGGTTATAACATGGGAAATGTACTTAAGGAGCTTTCAAAGTGGAGAAAGCTGCAACCATCTTTCCTGAGGATGGTGAACGTATGGGAGTATTGGAGAAGTTCAGCTGGTGGTAATGTGCTTCATTCCAAGTGCCGCCACAAACACCCTTCTATGTTTTCAGCTTGAGGACAAGCTGCATCTGAAGGGCGGGGTATTGATAGGTTCCACTTCGTAGGAAGAACAGAGCAATGAGGAGGATAGAAGCTTGAGGGAGAAGAGAACATATGAGTCAAGGATGGTCAACGTGGATAGCAAAGACTCTGAGTGGAATAGAGTCTTTGCTCAAGACTTCTTCATGTCATATAAATAACGTGGCTTCTTCGTGCTAGTTTCTTATGCTGTATATTGTAGAGAGTGTAGACGCCATGAGTCTCCTTCATCACGATCGCCATGAGATCGTGATTGAATCATCAGGCACGGATCGCCATGAGATCATGACCTGAGATTCACTTTATCAGCTTATCCTTTTATCCTTTTCGTTTGTAAACGTTGGTTTGGGTTTCAATAAGATCGAGAGTTTCTTTACTTATTCGAGATTGATTGTGTGATACGAGAGTTCCGAGTTACAAACTTATCAGAACCAGACATGCTGGTTGTTGTAAAATCTTATTAAAACTCTGCAGTGTAATTCGGTGACATCATGAAGTGTAACAAGAGCAAAAGAGGAAGATGGGGGGATATATGATTTTCTTAAGATGCAGGAGTAGTCTTAAAGAGGACCAGGGAAAGTTCCATTCTCTCTTGCTCGTTCCACCTATCACTCTACAAACACACACAAGAAGATAGTTTTTGCTGTATTAGGAAACAGAGAAGCAAAAACGTCCTGAACACACTAAAGTCATCTTTAAGTTATCATCTACCAAAAGACTAGAAGCACTGAAGGAGTAAAGGAAGTAAGCATATACCCATTCGCCGGGCAAAGAGATCGATAAAACTTTGAATTTATCGCACTCGGGAGCATCGTCACCCTTGGCAGATACACATCTGGAGAATTTGAAAACAATCAGAAGACTTAGCCATGAGGAGAGATCAAAATTTAGGGAATAAAAAAAAAAGGAAAAATAGAAGAACAACCGATTTTTATCACCTGTGATATTCGATGTAACGTGTGAAACAATGCCTAGTTTGGTTTGTTGTCGGAAAACGGAAATCAGCAGGCGCTGTCTCAAGCTGAAAAGAAGAAAAAACACACACACAACACCACATGAGCCAACTCAATTCATCAAGGGCGGAAGTTTATAGTCTACTACAGTATACCTTGATCTCATCAGGAGTCTCCTCGGCAACTTCTTCAGTAGTGTTTCCTCATTATTTTCTTCAGCTGCAGCAGGAGCCTCTTCAGAGGGCACTTCAGGAGACTCAGACTTGTCTTCAACTGCTTCCTCAGAAGGAGAATCTTCCTGGTTTCAACCTCTTCAGCTTGAGTAGTAGTAACTTCTGGTGCCACTTCAACAGGCTTCACTTCTTTCTCCAAATGATATTGCTGTCCATATGAATCAACGGTTTTCACCAGACAAAGATAACGAATTTGCAAGATATCGAATTCGATTTGTTACAAATTGATGAATATGACTTAACACGATCACTCCACAAATCCAGATTTCAAAGAAAATATCAGCTGTTTTAAAAGATTGTCTCATTCTCCACCCCAAACGTAGTTCAATGTATTCCGCAAAGAATGTTTTATTTTCTTACAGAACATAAAAAAAAAAATCCAATAATTGTTCAAAATCCAATCTGTTTTTGGTCGGAAAACTAATCCAATTTATGTAATGATGAATAGATAGAAAGATATCTAATTTCCGCTTCTTCTCGAATTGAATCAGATCTACCTAAATACACGAGAATCAGCTGATTCTTCAGTAGATCGAACGAAGAAGAATTGAAAACTGAGCATCGGCAAGAGAAGAATACCTCCGAGAGCGACGGAGTTTGAGAAGAAACAGATTCCGCCATTGAAGGGTGTCTTTCAATAGAAACTCGGAGACTCTTCAGGTGGAGTTGAGCGACGACGATCGGAGAGACGGAGATGATGATAAACCCACACTCGGAGCAAATGGTTCGGGTAGGTTTAAGCTCTCTCTCTGGACCTATCTGGCTATTTTTCGAACAGCACAAAACGACTGTGTTTTGTTTCGAAACTTAAGTGGGCCTAGATTTTCTAAATCAGTTTGAGGCCCAATAGATACAATTTATTTGAGAAAACACTGAAGACCAGTTCAACACATGCATTGCGGTACCCTGCTGTCATGTCAGTCTGTCACCACTGCTTCGTGCTTCGTGGATGGAATTGCTGATGTATGTGTCCATTTGGTGAATGATGAACTTGAAATGAGAGGGAAAAACCAATCCCATGGTCATGAAATTTTGAACGTTATAGACGATTCAAAAAAAAATTATTCTTACAGTTTGTTAATGTTTTACATTCTAGAATTTTAGAAGCACTAAACCAACTTGTCTATATTCATGACCAGCTCTGGATTCACATATCTATGCAAAACGATTTTCCAGTTTTTATTATCATTATTATTTATTTTCTAATAAATATATTTAGTGGAGTGTATGATTAAGATGTTTTTAAAATGGTTTTCTAGATATTTATAAATATTTAAGATTAATCAAATGATTTAATGATTCTTTTTTGTCAAAGTTGGAAAAAGACAAACTTGTGTACGAGCTCGTGTCATGTTTTATATAGAGGCGTTAACAAAAAAACATTTTTTCGGTAAGATTAAATTTTCTCAAAACTGTTATAATCATATTTTACAATCATAAAAATTATATTATTAACAAAAATTCGAAATAAAGATGTAAATATATTTTAATAAAAAATTAAAATAGTTTAGTCATCTTTTTATTAAAAATATGTAGATGAAATAGAGATTTGCAACTATTAAGCCAAACAAACAAAAAATTTCAGATACTCCATCCAAATGAAGATTAATTTTTTAAACAAACAATATCAGATAAATCATTTGGATGGAGCATCTAACTAGAGCACTTAGATGAATTAATGAAAAATAAAAGATGAGCAAACCGACATGGTTCTACAAGAAAAAGCCCCCACCGCCCGCCCCCCCCCCCCCCCCCCCCCCCCCCCAGGATCTTAACTGCTTTAAAGATTGACTAGCAACTTATTACTTATCCATCCATATGATGCAGCGGAGAGACTTTCCTTCCTCTAACAACTCGAAAGCCTTGTTGATTTCCTGAAATTTCAACTCGTGTGTAATAAAACTATCCAGATTAAGCTCCTACAAGTAAACAAACAAACAAAAAATCAAAAATCCCATGAAAACAGAACACATAGGCTGGAATAAGAAGTAAAACAAACAATATACTCTCATCTGTTTGTTACGATATAATCACATAGATAGTTTGATGCATGTCATATAGTACCTTTTTTAGATAATGATCCACGAGAACTGGAATATCCAGTTTAGATTTCAAACCCCCGAACAAGCTTCCGCAAATAGTTCTACCACTTAGAAGATCAAAACTACCCAAACTTATTGGCGCTGCATGCTTCCCCATCCCTAACATTACCGTCTTTCCTGATCCCTATTTTGACATTCTAAATTGTAATACTTAACCATGTAAGAAAGATGCTGAATCGACTGAGATTTGGTACGATCTAGTGTAAGCGTACCGTGCGGGTGCTGATAAAAGCCTCACTTAGTATAGAAGGTAAACCAACGCATTCGAAACTGTAGTCAACTCCTCCTCCTGTCATTTCTTTGATCACCTTTTTCGGTATATTTTGTGGGAATAAGTAAGTAAACTACTCCATGTACTCAATGGTACAAACTCACGAAAAATCATAAATGAGATGGTGGAGATATTGAATAACATACCTCGCTAACTTTCTTTTCTCCGCACAAAGTAGGATTGACGAAATCCGTGAAACCAAATTTCTTACCTGTTCAAGTAATTGACATGATGAATATATGATCTCTGTTTTATATTAAGAATTGTTTAGTCTAACTATTTTTCATTCTAATATAATTTTTTAATGTAAAAATATATGTTTCTATCAATTGCATGTTTTTCTTTTTGATTTATGTCTATTTAATAATTGATTGTTTTGTCCAAATAATAATAATAATTGATTATTTGTATTATTTTTCAGATTAGCAAATATCCATTGTTTGTAACCAATTTTTAATATATGTGTATTGAAAGTGAATATTACTTATAAATTATAACGAAACAGAAAATAAATGACATTTGGCTTTTTCAACAATAAATAATACACCCTGGACGGATTGGACCATTGTTTTGTTACTTTGTTTACCAGAGTACCAGACAGAGTTGTTCAAAAAAAAAAAAAGTTTATACCAACTAAAAGTTTGTACTCCGTATATTGAATATATAATAAATACTAAAACCAATTGGGTCAGAAAAAAGCCAAAATATAATAACTTTCAGAAACTAATAGACAAAAATATTAAATGTAAACATAACACGAGTTTACCTAACTCGAATTTATCAGGATTGAGATCAACACCGATGATCTTCGCGGCCCCACGCAGCCTAGCTCCTTCGGCAACGCAAGTCCCACGGCACCGAGGCCAAAGACAGCAACGGTGGAACCTTCCTCCACGTTAGCCACCTTCCAAGCTGCTCCAACTCCTGCTCCACGTGACCCACAATCAGCCGATATGCAATATCTAACTTACTTTTATAAATAACAATGAAGCCCCTACTATCTACTTTGTTTATGGTTTAACCTCAGAAAAATCTAAAATGTCCATACAAACCCACGAGAATAGCTAAAGAAGAATGAAAACAAACCTGTGAGACACCGCAGCTGAGCAAAGCAGCTTTCTGAACTGGGATATCAGAGAGATTTTTACGAGATGTGCGATATCTACCACGGTATATTCAGAGAACTGGAAACAAAGAGAAAATGGTGGATACTTCTCTCAGTAGAATCTTTGAACCTAGAAGCCATTCCATATCGTCTCGTGTTTGATATAGAATCGTTGGCATATCTCGCACACCAGTTGCTCTTTGAGGATTTGCAGTCTTTGCATTCTTCGCAGTTAGGGTGAAACACTGGTAATACAACGTCACCTTGTTTAAATCCATCCACGTGTTCACCAATGCTCTCGACCAAGCTGGTTATAAACCCAATTATAACAATATATTAAGTAATAATACAATATTAACCCAAACAAGTAAGCAAAGCACATTCTCAATGAAGTTGAAACTAAATAATTGTATGAATTATTCACCCGACAGATTCGTGTCCGAGAATTCTAGGAAACCTTGCAAGCGGCCCTGGAAAACTCAAAAGATTAGTGGAAACGATTTTTTGAACAATAGATTTTGCGTTGACTTTGTGATACAATAGTACACTTACACTGTCTAACTTCCAGAAAGTAACATCAGTGTGACAAAGAGAAGTACATATGATTTAATCCGTACTTCGTAAGCTTGAGGTGGATCAACTTGGATCTCTTCCATCACCAGTGCTTCCCCTGCTTTTCTACATAATGCTGCTTTGCATCTAATCGGTTTCCCTTTCTGAATGGAGAATGAAGACGTCTTGTCCATAGTGATAGTGAGATGACTAAAAAGTGTGTGGATGAAAAAGAGAGAGAGAGAAAGTGGAGTCTCTGATTCTCCCTATCTTCCCTTTATATATATTTTCCAGGCGATAACCCACTACTATAAGAAAAACTTTAAAAGTTATTATAATGTGGATACATTTAAATTTTAAAACGTTGAGAAAAAAACTTGTAAAATACATATCTTTCCTTTTTGAAAAAAATCTTAGCTTTAAAATAACATTATCTTATACAAACAAAAGATTTCTTACAAAACTTCAAGAAGGTGATATGTGCTATTTATTTTTATCATTTATTGTTAATCAATAATTAATCTATTAATTTTATTTTTTTGTTATTTGTTTTTTTCAACAATTGAGTAATCTATTTCTTATTTATTGGTCTTATATAATAAAATAAAATGTCTTATAGATAAAAGCTTTAAAGTGACATGTATCATTTTTGTTTTCATTTTTCTAGCCTTCAGTTAATATATTCATTTTTGCCTTCAGTTAATCTAATTATTGGTCTTATATAATAAAATAAAATGTCTTATTTTATTATTTATTTTACATTAAAATATTTCCTTAGACAATAAAGGTGTAACTAGTAACATATTTTAGAAAAAAATGATAAATTTTTATTTCTCAGAATTGATACCAGTTAAGTTAAATTTTTTTGTCTAACTAGTAATTCATCAGCTCCACTACATTCCGCTTTTTTCCTCATATGCAGATGAACTAATGAAGAAAATTTTCCTTTTTTAATTCTGATATGAAGCATTTGTTTCTTTATTCAGCTATTCTTTTCAATTCTATTTTTCAAAAAAAAAATGTTCACTTTTATTTTATTCATTCTATTCATTAAGTGGCCACCAATTAAGCTTATGTCACTCTTTATAACATCTAACATAATTGTATATATAAAATAATAAATAATATTATGTAACTTTATAATAAAGTATTATGCCTCTTGCAAAAAAAAAACATTGGGAGTGTGATATATGTCATCTTTTTATTGCCCTTTATAATTTTTTTTTTTTGGATAAAAATGTGAAATTTACTGATAAATGAAGAAGAATAGAAATTTACAAAGATTATGAAAAGTTATAAAAGCTATAAAAGAAAACTATACAATGCTTGTAAGAAATGAATTTCAAGCTCTGGTGTGTTAAGCTGTAACTTTGAACCACCGACACATCAAGCCTGCAAACTTGTGGTCGGCCTTATATCGAAAAGAAGTAATCATATTTCGCATAGCCTTATCAATAATCTGAACCACATGTTCTACTGTCTAAAACCCTGTTTGGTGCTTCTCTCATTCCTCTCTTTCTAAAGAGAGATCTACTACCTACTCCCAAACACCATTTTGAGAAGAATTTTTTCCATGACATGAAGAAAATTTCCACTCACAAACTGCATTGTAGCCATCTAGTCTGGATCAGTCCTACCCCCACTCAGTCGATTTACAAGCTTGTCCCATACCGTAAGGGAGTAAGGGCATGCAGACAAAAACACGGTCCCGTGTCTCATTGCTCTCTCCACACAAGACACACCCTGCTGGATACTCCAAGTTATCATTCTATCACCTGTTGATAATTTGTTCTTCACTGCCAGCCATACTATAAACGATAACCGCAGAACCGTCTGAGAAAACCAAACATTTTACTCCAGAATACAGTAGCCTTTTCAACCCTGATTTGGTCCCCAAGTCCTTGCCGATGAAAACAAAAGTTTTATAGGTATCCTCTGAATGCTTCCAGACCACCAAATGGTTACCATTAGAGTCATTAGGCACCTGTTCATTTTGAATGCGATCGTAAAGGGTGTGGAAGCGCCGGCGTCTACGACCTCGAATGTGTCAATCTGAGTGCAGAACTGCATCACTCACCCGCACATTGCGAGCTACTCCAAGGTAAGAAGTGCCAATAACACCAGTGATATCTATAAGCTTCCCCATTTTTAACTAATCATCGAACCAAAAGTAGGCAGTGTGGTCATCATTCACCTAGAACTGAATAAACAGATACACTAGAGGTCTCAACTTCAAGAGTTTCTTCATACCATGAACCTTTTCCATCTACCTTTACATTCCAAAAAGAGTTTTGTCTCAGCAGATATTGATCTATCCAGGAGACCCACAAGGAACTTTTAAGCAATTTTTTTTTTTTTCCAAATGAGACTCATAGCAAACGCCGTGGAGGATCACAAAGCTTTCTGATTCCAAGACCACCTTCCTCTTTAGGATACCAAAGCTCCCCATGCCACCTTAGCTTTTTGTGGTCTGAAATCTGATTTGGAGAGCCCGACCACAAAAATAGTGCACATACTTTCAATTTCATCCAGACAAGCTTAGGAAGAATGAAAGTTGGCTCCAGAAGTTTACAATACTAGAGATATAGACTTGATTAATTTGAACGACCAGCATATGAGAGACTTGTTGCGCCAAGAGATCATCCTCTTACGTACTATGTCTATCAAAGTTCCATAGTCTGCTTGTGTGGGCCTTAGTGATGAAAAAGCATACCCATATACCAAACGGTAAAGTTCCCCCTTGATTCCTATATGCTCAACTTCGTGTATTATTGGGGTTTGTAGTCTGTCATGCGGCAAAGATGGTGGATTTAGATGCATTTTGTGAAGTCCTGATTCTGGCAAACTGAT